>NW_027442009.1:0-311167 GCF_048569485.1 Anomaloglossus baeobatrachus | reverse complement strand
AAAGCCATTTCAAAGGCATTTTGCGCATACATGAAATGAATACATTTTTCTCCAAAACTATAACACATGCAAGCTTGTCCTGTTTGGTGGAGATGATATTTATTAAAATAAGTAGAAATCCACTAAAAGTTTTGTTTGGTTATCTTGCAATCCCGAGATAATCGTCTCCATGCTCCAAATCCATTTTAAAGCCATTTTTAAGGCATTTCGCGCATACATGAAATGAACACATTTTTCTCCAAAACTATAACAGATGCAAGCTTGTCCTGTTTGGTGGAGATGATATTTAATAAAATAAGTAGAAATCCACTAAAAGTTTTGTTTGGTTATCTTGCAATCCCGAGATAATCGTCTCCATGCTCCAAATCCATTTTAAAGCCATTTTTAAGGCATTTCGCGCATACATGAAATGAACACATTTTTCTCCAAAACTATAACAGATGCAAGCTTGTCCTGTTTGGTGGAGATGATATTTAATAAAATAAGTAGAAATCCTCTAAAAGTTTTGTTTGGTTATCTTGCAATCCCGAGATAATCGTCTCCATGCTCCAAATCCATTTTAAAGCCATTTCAAAGGCATTTTGCGCATACATGAAATGAACACATTTTTCTCCAAAACTATAACACATGCAAGCTTGTCCTGTTTGGTGGAGATGATATTTAATAAAATAAGTAGAAATCCACTAAAAGTTTTGTTTGGTTATCTTGCAATCCTGAGATAATCGTCTCCATGCTCCAAATCCATTTTAAAGCCATTTTTAAGGCATTTCGCGCATACATGAAATGAACACATTTTTCTCCAAAACTATAACAGATGCAAGCTTGTCCTGTTTGGTGGAGATGATATTTAATAAAATAAGTAGAAATCCACTAAAAGTTTTGTTTGGTTATCTTGCAATCCCGAGATAATCGTCTCCATGCTCCAAATCCATTTTAAAGCCATTTTTAAGGCATTTCGCGCATACATGAAATGAACACATTTTTCTCCAAAACTATAACAGATGCAAGCTTGTCCTGTTTGGTGGAGATGATATTTAATAAAAATAAGTAGAAATCCACTAAAATTTTTGTTTGGTTATCTTGCAATCCCGAGATAATCGTCTCCATGCTCCAAATCCATTTTAAAGCCATTTTTAAGGCATTTCGCGCATACATGAAATGAACACATTTTTCTCCAAAACTATAACAGATGCAAGCTTGTCCTGTTTGGTGGAGATGATATTTAATAAAATAAGTAGAAATCCACTAAAAGTTTTGTTTGGTTATCTTGCAATCCCGAGATAATCGTCTCCATGCTCCAAATCCATTTTAAAGCCATTTTTAAGGCATTTCGCGCATACATGAAATGAACACATTTTTCTCCAAAACTATAACAGATGCAAGCTTGTCCTGTTTGGTGGAGATGATATTTAATAAAATAAGTAGAAATCCTCTAAAAGTTTTGTTTGGTTATCTTGCAATCCCGAGATAATCGTCTCCATGCTCCAAATCCATTTTAAAGCCATTTCAAAGGCATTTTGCGCATACATGAAATGAACACATTTTTCTCCAAAACTATAACACATGCAAGCTTGTCCTGTTTGGTGGAGATGATATTTAATAAAATAAGTAGAAATCCAC
Source organism: Anomaloglossus baeobatrachus (assembly GCF_048569485.1). Taxonomy (NCBI): domain Eukaryota; kingdom Metazoa; phylum Chordata; class Amphibia; order Anura; family Aromobatidae; genus Anomaloglossus; species Anomaloglossus baeobatrachus. The sequence continues at coordinate 309,547 of NW_027442009.1, read as the reverse complement.
TAAAAGTTTTGTTTGGTTATCTTGCAATCCTGAGATAATCGTCTCCATGCTCCAAATCCATTTTAAAGCCATTTTTAAGGCATTTCGCGCATACATGAAATGAACACATTTTTCTCCAAAACTATAACAGATGCAAGCTTGTCCTGTTTGGTGGAGATGATATTTAATAAAATAAGTAGAAATCCACTAAAAGTTTTGTTTGGTTATCTTGCAATCCCGAGATAATCGTCTCCATGCTCCAAATCCATTTTAAAGCCATTTTTAAGGCATTTCGCGCATACATGAAATGAACACATTTTTCTCCAAAACTATAACAGATGCAAGCTTGTCCTGTTTGGTGGAGATGATATTTAATAAAAATAAGTAGAAATCCACTAAAATTTTTGTTTGGTTATCTTGCAATCCCGAGATAATCGTCTCCATGCTCCAAATCCATTTTAAAGCCATTTTTAAGGCATTTCGCGCATACATGAAATGAACACATTTTTCTCCAAAACTATAACAGATGCAAGCTTGTCCTGTTTGGTGGAGATGATATTTAATAAAATAAGTAGAAATCCACTAAAAGTTTTGTTTGGTTATCTTGCAATCCCGAGATAATCGTCTCCATGCTCCAAATCCATTTTAAAGCCATTTCAAAGGCATTTTGCGCATACATGAAATGAACACATTTTTCTCCAAAACTATAACACATGCAAGCTTGTCCTGTTTGGTGGAGATGATATTTAATAAAATAAGTAGAAATCCACTAAAAGTTTTGTTTGGTTATCTTGCAATCCCGAGATAATCGTCTCCATGCTCCAAATCCATTTTAAAGCCATTTTTAAGGCATTTCGCGCATACATGAAATGAACACATTTTTCTCCAAAACTATAACAGATGCAAGCTTGTCCTGTTTGGTGGAGATGATATTTAATAAAATAAGTAGAAATCCACTAAAAGTTTTGTTTGGTTATCTTGCAATCCCGAGATAATCGTCTCCATGCTCCAAATCCATTTTAAAGCCATTTTTAAGGCATTTCGCGCATACATGAAATGAACACATTTTTCTCCAAAACTATAACAGATGCAAGCTTGTCCTGTTTGGTGGAGATGATATTTAATAAAATAAGTAGAAATCCACTAAAATTTTTGTTTGGTTATCTTGCAATCCCGAGATAATCGTCTCCATGCTCCAAATCCATTTTAAAGCCATTTTTAAGGCATTTCGCGCATACATGAAATGAACACATTTTTCTCCAAAACTATAACAGATGCAAGCTTGTCCTGTTTGGTGGAGATGATATTTAATAAAATAAGTAGAAATCCACTAAAAGTTTTGTTTGGTTATATTGCAATCCCGAGATAATCGTCTCCATGCTCCAAATCCATTTTAAAGCCATTTTTAAGGCATTTCGCGCATACATGAAATGAACACATTTTTCTCCAAAACTATAACAGATGCAAGCTTGTCCTGTTTGGTGGAGATAATATTTAATAAAATAAGTAGAAATCTACTAAAAGTTTCGTTTGTTTATATTGCCATCCTGAGATAATCGTCTCCATGCTCCAAATCCATTTTAAAGCCATTTCAAAGGCATTTTGCGCATACATGAAATGAACACATTTTTCTCCAAAACTATAACACATGCAAGCTTGTCCTGTTTGGTGGAGATGATATTTAATAAAATAAGTAGAAATCCACTAAAAGTTTTGTTTGGTTATCTTGCAATCCCGAGATAATCGTCTCCATGCTCCAAATCCATTTTAAAGCCATTTTTAAGGCATTTCGCGCATACATGAAATGAACACATTTTTCTCCAAAACTATAACAGATGCAAGCTTGTCCTGTTTGGTGGAGATGATATTTAATAAAATAAGTAGAAATCCACTAAAAGTTTTGTTTGGTTATCTTGCAATCCCGAGATAATCGTCTCCATGCTCCAAATCCATTTTAAAGCCATTTTTAAGGCATTTCGCGCATACATGAAATGAACACATTTTTCTCCAAAACTATAACAGATGCAAGCTTGTCCAGTTTGGTGGAGATGATATTTAATAAAATAAGTAGAAATCAACTAAAAGTTTTGTTTGGTTATCTTGCAATCCCGAGATAATCGTCTCCATGCTCCAAATCCATTTTAAAGCCATTTTTAAGGCATTTCGCGCATACATGAAATGAACACATTTTTCTCCAAAACTATAACAGATGCAAGCTTGTCCTGTTTGGTAGAGATGATATTTAATAAAATAAGTAGAAATCCACTAAAAGTTTTGTTTGGTTATCTTGCAATCCCGAGATAATCGTCTCCATGCTCCAAATCCATTTTAAAGCCATTTTTAAGGCATTTCGCGCATACATGAAATGAACACATTTTTCTCCAAAACTATAACAGATGCAAGCTTGTCCTGTTTGGTGGAGATGATATTTAATAAAATAAGTAGAAATCCACTAAAAGTTTTGTTTGGTTATATTGCAATCCCGAGATAATCGTCTCCATGCTCCAAATCCATTTTAAAGCCATTTTTAAGGCATTTCGCGCATACATGAAATGAACACATTTTTCTCCAAAACTATAACAGATGCAAGCTTGTCCTGTTTGGTCGAGATGATATTTAATAAAATAAGTAGAAATCCACTAAAAGTTTTGTTTGGTTATCTTGCAATCCCGAGATAATCGTCTCCATGCTCCAAATCCATTTTAAAGCCATTTTTAAGGCATTTCGCGCATACATGAAATGAACACATTTTTCTCCAAAACTATAACAGATGCAAGCTTGTCCTGTTTGGTGGAGATAATATTTAATAAAATAAGTAGAAATCTACTAAAAGTTTCGTTTGTTTATATTGCCATCCTGAGATAATCGTCTCCATGCTCCAAATCCATTTTAAAGCCATTTCAAAGGCATTTTGCGCATACATGAAATGAACACATTTTTCTCCAAAACTATAACACATGCAAGCTTGTCCTGTTTGGTGGAGATGATATTTAATAAAATAAGTAGAAATCCACTAAAAGTTTTGTTTGGTTATCTTGCAATCCCGAGATAATCGTCTCCATGCTCCAAATCCATTTTAAAGCCATTTTTAAGGCATTTCGCGCATACATGAAATGAACACTTTTTCTCCAAAACTATAACAGATGCAAGCTTGTCCTGTTTGGTGGAGATGATATTTAATAAAATAAGTAGAAATCCACTAAAAGTTTTGTTTGGTTATCTTGCAATCCCGAGATAATCGTCTCCATGCTCCAAATCCATTTTAAAGCCATTTTTAAGGCATTTCGCGCATACATGAAATGAACACATTTTTCTCCAAAACTATAACAGATGCAAGCTTGTCCTGTTTGGTGGAGATGATATTTAATTAAATAAGTAGAAATCCACTAAAAGTTTTGTTTGGTTATCTTGCAATCCCGAGATAATCGTCTCCATGCTCCAAATCCTTTTTAAAGCCATTTTTAAGGCATTTCGCGCATACATGAAATGAACACATTTTTCTCCAAAACTATAACAGATGCAAGCTTGTCCTGTTTGGTGGAGATGATATTTAATAAAATAAGTAGAAATCCGCTAAAAGTTTTGTTTGGTTATCTTGCAATCCCGAGATAATCGTCTCCATGCTCCAAATCCATTTTAAAGCCATTTTTAAGGCATTTCGCGCATACATGAAATGAACACATTTTTCTCCAAAACTATAACAGATGCAAGCTTGTCCTGTTTGGTGGAGATGATATTTAATAAAATAAGTAGAAATCCACTAAAAGTTTTGTTTGGTTATCTTGCAATCCCGAGATAATCGTCTCCATGCTCCAAATCCATTTTAAAGCCATTTCAAAAGCATTTTGCGCATACATGAAATGAACACATTTTTCTCCAAAACTATAACACATGCAAGCTTGTCCTGTTTGGTGGAGATGATATTTAATAAAATAAGTAGAAATCCACTAAAAGTTTTGTTTGGTTATCTTGCAATCCCGAGATAATCGTCTCCATGCTCCAAATCCATTTTAAAGCCATTTTTAAGGCATTTCGCGCATACATGAAATGAACACATTTTTCTCCAAAACTATAACAGATGCAAGCTTGTCCTGTTTGGTGGAGATAATATTTAATAAAATAAGTAGAAATCTACTAAAAGTTTCGTTTGTTTATATTGCCATCCTGAGATAATCGTCTCCATGCTCCAAATCCATTTTAAAGCCATTTCAAAGGCATTTTGCGCATACATGAAATGAACACATTTTTCTCCAAAACTATAACACATGCAAGCTTGTCCTGTTTGGTGGAGATGATATTTAATAAAATAAGTAGAAATCCACTAAAAGTTTTGTTTGGTTATCTTGCAATCCCGAGATAATCGTCTCCATGCTCCAAATCCATTTTAAAGCCATTTTTAAGGCATTTCGCGCATACATGAAATGAACACTTTTTCTCCAAAACTATAACAGATGCAAGCTTGTCCTGTTTGGTGGAGATGATATTTAATAAAATAAGTAGAAATCCACTAAAAGTTTTGTTTGGTTATCTTGCAATCCCGAGATAATCGTCTCCATGCTCCAAATCCATTTTAAAGCCATTTTTAAGGCATTTCGCGCATACATGAAATGAACACATTTTTCTCCAAAACTATAACAGATGCAAGCTTGTCCTGTTTGGTGGAGATGATATTTAATTAAATAAGTAGAAATCCACTAAAAGTTTTGTTTGGTTATCTTGCAATCCCGAGATAATCGTCTCCATGCTCCAAATCCTTTTTAAAGCCATTTTTAAGGCATTTCGCGCATACATGAAATGAACACATTTTTCTCCAAAACTATAACAGATGCAAGCTTGTCCTGTTTGGTGGAGATGATATTTAATAAAATAAGTAGAAATCCGCTAAAAGTTTTGTTTGGTTATCTTGCAATCCCGAGATAATCGTCTCCATGCTCCAAATCCATTTTAAAGCCATTTTTAAGGCATTTCGCGCATACATGAAATGAACACATTTTTCTCCAAAACTATAACAGATGCAAGCTTGTCCTGTTTGGTGGAGATGATATTTAATAAAATAAGTAGAAATCCACTAAAAGTTTTGTTTGGTTATCTTGCAATCCCGAGATAATCGTCTCCATGCTCCAAATCCATTTTAAAGCCATTTCAAAAGCATTTTGCGCATACATGAAATGAACACATTTTTCTCCAAAACTATAACACATGCAAGCTTGTCCTGTTTGGTGGAGATGATATTTAATAAAATAAGTAGAAATCCACTAAAAGTTTTGTTTGGTTATCTTGCAATCCCGAGATAATCGTCTCCATGCTCCAAATCCATTTTAAAGCCATTTTTAAGGCATTTCGCGCATACATGAAATGAACACATTTTTCTCCAAAACTATAACAGATGCAAGCTTGTCCTGTTTGGTGGAGATGATATTTAATAAAATAAGTAGAAATCCACTAAAAGTTTTGTTTGGTTATCTTGCAATCCCGAGATAATCGTCTCCATGCTCCAAATCCATTTTAAAGCCATTTTTAAGGCATTTCGCGCATACATGAAATTAACACATTTTTCTCCAAAACTATAACAGATGCAAGCTTGTCCTGTTTGGTGGAGATGATATTTAATAAAATAAGTAGAAATCCACTAAAATTTTTGTTTGGTTATCTTGCAATCCCGAGATAATCGTCTCCATGCTCCAAATCCATTTTAAAGCCATTTTTAAGGCATTTCGCGCATACATGAAATAAACACATTTTTCTCCAAAACTATAACAGATGCAAGCTTGTCCTGTTTGGTGGAGATGATATTTAATAAAATAAGTAGAAATCCACTAAAAGTTTTGTTTGGTTATATTGCAATCCCGAGATAATTGTCTCCATGCTCCAAATCCATTTTAAAGCCATTTTTAAGGCATTTCGCGCATACATGAAATGAACACATTTTTCTCCAAAACTATAACAGATGCAAGCTTGTCCTGTTTGGTGGAGATGATATTTAATAAAATAAGTAGAAATCCACTAAAAGTTTTGTTTGGTTATCTTGCAATCCCGAGATAATCGTCTCCATGCTCCAAATCCATTTTAAAGCCATTTTTAAGGCATTTCGCGCATACATGAAATGAACACATTTTTCTCCAAAACTATAACAGATGCAAGCTTGTCCTGTTTGGTGGAGATAATATTTAATAAAATAAGTAGAAATCTACTAAAAGTTTCGTTTGTTTATATTGCCATCCTGAGATAATCGTCTCCATGCTCCAAATCCATTTTAAAGCCATTTCAAAGGCATTTTGCGCATACATGAAATGAACACATTTTTCTCCAAAACTATAACAGATGCAAGCTTGTCCTGTTTGGTGGAGATGATATTTAATAAAATAAGTAGAAATCCACTAAAAGTTTTGTTTGGTTATCTTGCAATCCCGAGATAATCGTCTCCATGCTCCAAATCCATTTTAAAGCCATTTTTAAGGCATTTCGCGCATACATGAAATGAACACATTTTTCTCCAAAACTATAACAGATGCAAGCTTGTCCTGTTTGGTGGAGATAATATTTAATAAAATAAGTAGAAATCTACTAAAAGTTTCGTTTGTTTATATTGCCATCCTGAGATAATCGTCTCCATGCTCCAAATCCATTTTAAAGCCATTTCAAAGGCATTTTGCGCATACATGAAATGAACACATTTTTCTCCAAAACTATAACACATGCAAGCTTGTCCTGTTTGGTGGAGATGATATTTAATAAAATAAGTAGAAATCCACTAAAAGTTTTGTTTGGTTATCTTGCAATCCCGAGATAATCGTCTCCATGCTCCAAATCCATTTTAAAGCCATTTTTAAGGCATTTCGCGCATACATGAAATGAACACATTTTTCTCCAAAACTATAACAGATGCAAGCTTGTCCTGTTTGGTGGAGATGATATTTAATAAAATAAGTAGAAATCCACTAAAAGTTTTGTTTGGTTATCTTGCAATCCCGAGATAATCGTCTCCATGCTCCAAATCCATTTTAAAGCCATTTTTAAGGCATTTCGCGCATACATGAAATGAACACATTTTTCTCCAAAACTATAACAGATGCAAGCTTGTCCTGTTTGGTGGAGATGATATTTAATAAAATAAGTAGAAATCAACTAAAAGTTTTGTTTGGTTATCTTGCAATCCCGAGATAATCGTCTCCATGCTCCAAATCCATTTTAAAGCCATTTTTAAGGCATTTCACGCATACATGAAATGAACACATTTTTCTCCAAAACTATAACAGATGCAAGCTTGTCCTGTTTGGTGGAGATGATATTTAATAAAATAAGTAGAAATCCACTAAAAGTTTTGTTTGGTTATCTTGCAATCCCGAGATAATCGTCTCCATGCTCCAAATCCATTTTAAAGCCATTTTTAAGGCATTTCGCGCATACATGAAATGAACACATTTTTCTCCAAAACTATAACAGATGCAAGCTTGTCCTGTTTGGTGGAGATGATATTTAATAAAATAAGTAGAAATCCACTAAAAGTTTTGTTTGGTTATATTGCAATCCCGAGATAATCGTCTCCATGCTCCAAATCCATTTTAAAGCCATTTTTAAGGCATTTCGCGCATACATGAAATGAACACATTTTTCTCCAAAACTATAACAGATGCAAGCTTGTCCTGTTTGGTGGAGATGATATTTAATAAAATAAGTAGAAATCCACTAAAAGTTTTGTTTGGTTATCTTGCAATCCCGAGATAATCGTCTCCATGCTCCAAATCCATTTTAAAGCCATTTTTAAGGCATTTCGCGCATACATGAAATGAACACATTTTTCTCCAAAACTATAACAGATGCAAGCTTGTCCTGTTTGGTGGAGATAATATTTAATAAAATAAGTAGAAATCTACTAAAAGTTTCGTTTGTTTATATTGCCATCCTGAGATAATCGTCTCCATGCTCCAAATCCATTTTAAAGCCATTTCAAAGGCATTTTGCGCATACATGAAATGAACACATTTTTCTCCAAAACTATAACACATGCAAGCTTGTCCTGTTTGGTGGAGATGATATTTAATAAAATAAGTAGAAATCCACTAAAAGTTTTGTTTGGTTATCTTGCAATCCCGAGATAATCGTCTCCATGCTCCAAATCCATTTTAAAGCCATTTTTAAGGCATTTCGCGCATACATGAAATGAACACATTTTTCTCCAAAACTATAACAGATGCAAGCTTGTCCTGTTTGGTGGAGATGATATTTAATAAAATAAGTAGAAATCCACTAAAAGTTTTGTTTGGTTATCTTGCAATCCCGAGATAATCGTCTCCATGCTCCAAATCCATTTTAAAGCCATTTTTAAGGCATTTCGCGCATACATGAAATGAACACATTTTTCTCCAAAACTATAACAGATGCAAGCTTGTCCTGTTTGGTGGAGATGATATTTAATAAAATAAGTAGAAATCCACTAAAAGTTTTTTTTGGTTATCTTGCAATCCCGAGATAATCGTCTCCATGCTCCAAATCCATTTTAAAGCCATTTTTAAGGCATTTCGCGCATACATGAAATGAACACATTTTTCTCCAAAACTATAACAGATGCAAGCTTGTCCTGTTTGGTGGAGATGATATTTAATAAAATAAGTAGAAATCCACTAAAATTTTTGTTTGGTTATCTTGCAATCCCGAGATAATCGTCTCCATGCTCCAAATCCATTTTAAAGCCATTTTTAAGGCATTTCGCGCATACATGAAATAAACACATTTTTCTCCAAAACTATAACAGATGCAAGCTTGTCCTGTTTGGTGGAGATGATATTTAATAAAATAAGTAGAAATCCACTAAAAGTTTTGTTTGGTTATATTGCAATCCCGAGATAATCGTCTCCATGCTCCAAATCCATTTTAAAGCCATTTTTAAGGCATTTCGCGCATACATGAAATGAACACATTTTTCTCCAAAACTATAACAGATGCAAGCTTGTCCTGTTTGGTGGAGATGATATTTAATAAAATAAGTAGAAATCCACTAAAAGTTTTGTTTGGTTATCTTGCAATCCCGAGATAATCGTCTCCATGCTCCAAATCCATTTTAAAGCCATTTTTAAGGCATTTCGCGCATACATGAAATGAACACATTTTTCTCCAAAACTATAACAGATGCAAGCTTGTCCTGTTTGGTGGAGATAATATTTAATAAAATAAGTAGAAATCTACTAAAAGTTTCGTTTGTTTATATTGCCATCCTGAGATAATCGTCTCCATGCTCCAAATCCATTTTAAAGCCATTTCAAAGGCATTTTGCGCATACATGAAATGAACACATTTTTCTCCAAAACTATAACACATGCAAGCTTGTCCTGTTTGGTGGAGATGATATTTAATAAAATAAGTAGAAATCCACTAAAAGTTTTGTTTGGTTATCTTGCAATCCCGAGATAATCGTCTCCATGCTCCAAATCCATTGTAAAGCCATTTTTAAGGCATTTCGTGCATACATGAAATGAACACATTTTTCTCCAAAACTATAACAGATGCAAGCTTGTCCTGTTTGGTGGAGATGATATTTAATAAAATAAGTAGAAATCCACTAAAAGTTTTGTTTGGTTATCTTGCAATCCCGAGATAATCGTCTCCATGCTCCAAATCCATTTTAAAGCCATTTTTAAGGCATTTCGCGCATACATGAAATGAACACATTTTTCTCCAAAACTATAACAGATGCAAGCTTGTCCTGTTTGGTGGAGATGATATTTAATAAAATAAGTAGAAATCCACTAAAATTTTTGTTTGGTTATCTTGCAATCCCGAGATAATCGTCTCCATGCTCCAAATCCATTTTAAAGCCATTTTTAAGGCATTTCGCGCATACATGAAATGAACACATTTTTCTCCAAAACTATAACAGATGCAAGCTTGTCCTGTTTGGTGGAGATGATATTTAATAAAATAAGTAGAAATCCACTAAAAGTTTTGTTTGGTTATCTTGCAATCCCGAGATAATCGTCTCCATGCTCCAAATCCATTTTAAAGCCATTTTTAAGGCATTTCGCGCATACATGAAATGAACACATTTTTCTCCAAAACTATAACAGATGCAAGCTTGTCCTGTTTGGTGGAGATGATATTTAATAAAATAAGTAGAAATCCACTAAAAGTTTTGTTTGGTTATCTTGCAATCCCGAGATAATCGTCTCCATGCTCCAAATCCATTTTAAAGCCATTTTTAAGGCATTTCGCGCATACATGAAATGAACACATTTTTCTCCAAAACTATAACACATGCAAGCTTGTCCTGTTTGGTGGAGATGATATTTAATAAAATAAGTAGAAATCCACTAAAAGTTTTGTTTGGTTATCTTGCAATCCCGAGATAATCGTCCCCATGCTCCAAATCCATTTTAAAGCCATTTCAAAGGCATTTTGCGCATACATGAAATGAACACATTTTTCTCCAAAACTATAACACATGCAAGCTTGTCCTGTTTGGTGGAGATGATATTTAATAAAATAAGTAGAAATCCACTAAAAGTTTTGTTTGGTTATCTTGCAATCCCGAGATAATCGTCTCCATGCTCCAAATCCATTTTAAAGCCATTTTTAAGGCATTTCGCGCATACATGAAATGAACACATTTTTCTCCAAAACTAAATGGATTTGGAGCATGGAGACGATTATCTCGGGATTGCAAGATAACCAAACAAAACTTTTAGTGGATTTCTACTTATTTTATTAAATATCATCTCCACCAAACAGGACAAGCTTGCATCTGTTATAGTTTTGGAGAAAAATGTGTTCATTTCATGTATGCGCGAAATGCCTTAAAAATGGCTTTAAAATGGATTTGGATCATGGAGACGATTATCTCGGGATTGCAAGATAACCAAACAAAACTTTTAGTGGATTTCTACTTATTTTATTAAATATTATCTCCACCAAACAGGACAAGCTTGCATCTGTTATAGTTTTGGAGAAAAATGTGTTCATTTCATGTATGCGCGAAATGCCTTAAAAATGGCTTTAAAATGGATTTGGAGCATGGAGACGATTATCTCGGGATTGCAAGATAACCAAACAAAACTTTTAGTGGATTTCTACTTATTTTATTAAATATCATCTCCACCAAACAGGACAAGCTTGCATCTGTTATAGTTTTGGAGAAAAATGTGTTCATTTCATGTATGCGCGAAATGCCTTAAAAATGGCTTTAAAATGGATTTGGAGCATGGAGACGATTATCTCGGGATTGCAAGATAACCAAACAAAACTTTTAGTGGATTTCTACTTATTTTATTAAATATCATCTCCACCAAACAGGACAAGCTTGCATGTGTTATAGTTTTGGAGAAAAATGTGTTCATTTCATGTATGCGCAAAATGCCTTTGAAATGGCTTTAAAATGGATTTGGAGCATGGAGACGATTATCTCGGGATTGCAAGATAACCAAACAAAACTTTTAGTGGATTTCTACTTATTTTATTAAATATCATCTCCACCAAACAGGACAAGCTTGCATCTGTTATAGTTTTGGAGAAAAATGTGTTCATTTCATGTATGCGCGAAATGCCTTAAAAATGGCTTTAAAATGGATTTGGAGCATGGAGACGATTATCTCGGGATTGCAAGATAACCAAACAAAACTTTTAGTGGATTTCTACTTATTTTATTAAATATCATCTCCACCAAACAGGACAAGCTTGCATCTGTTATAGTTTTGGAGAAAAATGTGTTCATTTCATGTATGCGCGAAATGCCTTAAAAATGGCTTTAAAATGGATTTGGAGCATGGAGACGATTATCTCGGGATTGCAAGATAACCAAACAAAACTTTTAGTGGATTTCTACTTATTTTATTAAATATCATCTCCACCAAACAGGACAAGCTTGCATCTGTTATAGTTTTGGAGAAAAATGTGTTCATTTCATGTATGCGCGAAATGCCTTAAAAATGGCTTTAAAATGGATTTGGAGCATGGAGACGATTATCTCGGGATTGCAAGATAACCAAACAAAACTTTTAGTGGATTTCTACTTATTTTATTAAATATCATCTCCACCAAACAGGACAAGCTTGCATGTGTTATAGTTTTGGAGAAAAATGTGTTCATTTCATGTATGCGCAAAATGCCTTTGAAATGGCTTTAAAATGGATTTGGAGCATGGAGACGATTATCTCGGGATTGCAAGATAACCAAACAAAACTTTTAGTGGATTTCTACTTATTTTATTAAATATCATCTCCACCAAACAGGACAAGCTTGCATCTGTTATAGTTTTGGAGAAAAATGTGTTCATTTCATGTATGCGCGAAATGCCTTAAAAATGGCTTTAAAATGGATTTGGAGCATGGAGACGATTATCTCGGGATTGCAAGATAACCAAACAAAACTTTTAGTGGATTTCTACTTATTTTATTAAATATCATCTCCACCAAACAGGACAAGCTTGCATCTGTTATAGTTTTGGAGAAAAATGTGTTCATTTCATGTATGCGCGAAATGCCTTAAAAATGACTTTAAAATGGATTTGGAGCATGCAGACGATTATCTCGGGATTGCAAGATAACCAAACAAAACTTTTAGTGGATTTCTACTTATTTTATTAAATATCATCTCCACCAAACAGGACAAGCTTGCATCTGTTAAAGTTTTGGAGAAAAATGTGTTCATTTCATGTATGCGCGAAATGCCTTAAAAATGGCTTTAAAATGGATTTGGAGCATGGAGACGATTATCTCGGGATTGCAAGATAACCAAACAAAACTTTTAGTGGATTTCTACTTATTTTATTAAATATCATCTCCACCAAACAGGACAAGCTTGCATGTGTTATAGTTTTGGAGAAAAATGTGTTCATTTCATGTATGCGCAAAATGCCTTTGAAATGGCTTTAAAATGGATTTGGAGCATGGAGACGATTATCTCAGGATGGCAATATAAACAAACGAAACTTTTAGTAGATTTCTACTTATTTTATTAAATATTATCTCCACCAAACAGGACAAGCTTGCATCTGTTATAGTTTTGGAGAAAAATGTGTTCATTTCATGTATGCGCGAAATGCCTTAAAAATGGCTTTAAAATGGATTTGGAGCATGGAGACGATTATCTCGGGATTGCAAGATAACCAAACAAAACTTTTAGTGGATTTCTACTTATTTTATTAAATATCAGCTCCACCAAACAGGACAAGCTTGCATCTGTTATAGTTTTGGAGAAAAATGTGTTCATTTCATGTATGCGCGAAATGCCTTAAAAATGGCTTTAAAATGGATTTGGAGCATGGAGACGATTATCTCGGGATTGCAAGATAACCAAACAAAACTTTTAGTGGATTTCTACTTATTTTATTAAATATCATCTCCACCAAACAGGACAAGCTTGCATGTGTTATAGTTTTGGAGAAAAATGTGTTCATTTCATGTATGCGCAAAATGCCTTTGAAATGGCTTTAAAATGGATTTGGAGCATGGAGACGATTATCTCAGGATGGCAATATAAACAAACGAAACTTTTAGTAGATTTCTACTTATTTTATTAAATATTATCTCCACCAAACAGGACAAGCTTGCATCTGTTATAGTTTTGGAGAAAAATGTGTTCATTTCATGTATGCGCGAAATGCCTTAAAAATGGCTTTAAAATGGATTTGGAGCATGGAGACGATTATCTCGGGATTGCAAGATAACCAAACAAAACTTTTAGTGGATTTCTACTTATTTTATTAAATATCATCTCCACCAAACAGGACAAGCTTGCATCTGTTATAGTTTTGGAGAAAAATGTGTTCATTTCATGTATGCGCGAAATGCCTTAAAAATGGCTTTAAAATGGATTTGGAGCATGGAGACGATTATCTCGGGATTGCAAGATAACCAAACAAAACTTTTAGTGGATTTCTACTTATTTTATTAAATATCATCTCCACCAAACAGGACAAGCTTGCATGTGTTATAGTTTTGGAGAAAAATGTGTTCATTTCATGTATGCGCAAAATGCCTTTGAAATGGCTTTAAAATGGATTTGGAGCATGGAGACGATTATCTCGGGATTGCAAGATAACCAAACAAAACTTTTAGTGGATTTCTACTTATTTTATTAAATATCATCTCCACCAAACAGGACAAGCTTGCATCTGTTATAGTTTTGGAGAAAAATGTGTTCATTTCATGTATGCGCGAAATGCCTTAAAAATGGCTTTAAAATGGATTTGGAGCATGGAGACGATTATCTCGGGATTGCAATATAACCAAACAAAACTTTTAGTGGATTTCTACTTATTTTATTAAATATCATCTCCACCAAACAGGACAAGCTTGCATGTGTTATAGTTTTGGAGAAAAATGTGTTCATTTCATGTATGCGCAAAATGCCTTTGAAATGGCTTTAAAATGGATTTGGAGCATGGAGACGATTATCTCAGGATGGCAATATAAACAAACGAAACTTTTAGTAGATTTCTACTTATTTTATTAAATATTATCTCCACCAAACAGGACAAGCTTGCATCTGTTATAGTTTTGGAGAAAAATGTGTTCATTTCATGTATGCGCGAAATGCCTTAAAAATGGCTTTAAAATGGATTTGGAGCATGGAGACGATTATCTCGGGATTGCAAGATAACCAAACAAAACTTTTAGTGGATTTCTACTTATTTTATTAAATATCATCATCACCAAACAGGACAAGCTTGCATCTGTTATAGTTTTGGAGAAAAATGTGTTCATTTCATATATGCGCGAAATGCCTTAAAAATGGCTTTAAAATGGATTTGGAGCATGGAGACGATTATCTCGGGATTGCAATATAACCAAACAAAACTTTTAGTGGATTTCTACTTATTTTATTAAATATCATCTCCACCAAACAGGACAAGCTTGCATCTGTTATAGTTTTGGAGAAAAATGTGTTCATTTCATGTATGCGCGAAATGCCTTAAAAATGGCTTTAAAATGGATTTGGAGCATGGAGACGATTATCTCGGGATTGCAAGATAACCAAACAAAACTTTTAGTGGATTTCTACTTATTTTATTAAATATCATCTCCACCAAACAGGACAAGCTTGCATCTGTTATAGTTTTGGAGAAAAATGTGTTCATTTCATGTATGCGCGAAATGCCTTAAAAATGGCTTTAAAATGGATTTGGAGCATGGAGACGATTATCTCGGGATTGCAATATAACCAAACAAAACTTTTAGTGGATTTCTACTTATTTTATTAAATATCATCTCCACCAAACAGGACAAGCTTGCATCTGTTATAGTTTTGGAGAAAAATGTGTTCATTTTATGTATGCGCGAAATGCCTTAAAAATGGCTTTAAAATGGATTTGGAGCATGGAGACGATTATCTCGGGATTGCAAGATAACCAAACAAAACTTTTAGTGGATTTCTACTTATTTTATTAAATATCATCTCCACCAAACAGGACAAGCTTGCATCTGTTATAGTTTTGGAGAAAAATGTGTTCATTTCATGTATGCGCGAAATGGCTTTAAAATGGATTTGGAGCATGGAGACGATTATCTCGGGATTGCAAGATAACCAAACAAAACTTTTAGTGGATTTCTACTTATTTTATTAAATATCATCTCCACCAAACAGGACAAGCTTGCATCTGTTATAGTTTTGGAGAAAAATGTGTTCATTTCATGTATGCGCGAAATGCCTTAAAAATGGCTTTAAAATGGATTTGGAGCATGGAGACGATTATCTCGGGATTGCAATATAACCAAACAAAACTTTTAGTGGATTTCTACTTATTTTATTAAATATCATCTCCACCAAACAGGACAAGCTTTCATCTGTTATAGTTTTGGAGAAAAATGTGTTCATTTCATGTATGCGCGAAATGCCTTAAAAATGGCTTTAAAATGGATTTGGAGCATGGAGACGATTATCTCGGGATTGCAAGATAACCAAACAAAAATTTTAGTGGATTTCTACTTATTTTATTAAATATCATCTCCACCAAACAGGACAAGCTTGCATCTGTTATAGTTTTGGAGAAAAATGTGTTCATTTCATGTATGCGCGAAATGCCTTAAAAATGGCTTTAAAATGGATTTGGAGCATGGAGACGATTATCTCGGGATTGCAAGATAACCAAACAAAACTTTTAGTGGATTTCTACTTATTTTATTAAATATCATCTCCACCAAACAGGACAAGCTTGCATCTGTTATAGTTTTGGAGAAAAATGTGTTCATTTCATGTATGCGCGAAATGCCTTAAAAATGGCTTTAAAATGGATTTGGAGCATGGAGACGATTATCTCGGGATTGCAAGATAACCAAACAAAACTTTTAGTGGATTTCTACTTATTTTATTAAATATCATCTCCACCAAACAGGACAAGCTTGCATGTGTTATAGTTTTGGAGAAAAATGTGTTCATTTCATGTATGCGCAAAATGCCTTTGAAATGGCTTTAAAATGGATTTGGAGCATGGAGACGATTATCTCGGGATTGCAAGATAACCAAACAAAACTTTTAGTGGATTTCTACTTATTTTATTAAATATCATCTCCACCAAACAGGACAAGCTTGCATCTGTTATAGTTTTGGAGAAAAATGTGTTCATTTCATGTATGCGCGAAATGCCTTAAAAATGGCTTTAAAATGGATTTGGAGCATGGAGACGATTATCTCGGGATTGCAAGATAACCAAACAAAACTTTTAGTGGATTTCTACTTATTTTATTAAATATCATCTCCCCCAAACAGGACAAGCTTGCATCTGTTATAGTTTTGGAGAAAAATGTGTTCATTTCATGTATGCGCGAAATGCCTTAAAAATGGCTTTAAAATGATTTTGGAGCATGGAGACGATTATCTCGGGATTGCAAGATAACCAAACAAAACTTTTAGTGGATTTCTACTTATTTTATTAAATATCATCTCCACCAAACAGGACAAGCTTGCATGTGTTATAGTTTTGGAGAAAAATGTGTTCATTTCATGTATGCGCAAAATGCCTTTGAAATGGCTTTAAAATGGATTTGGAGCATGGAGACGATTATCTCAGGATGGCAATATAAACAAACGAAACTTTTAGTAGATTTCTACTTATTTTATTAAATATTATCTCCACCAAACAGGACAAGCTTGCATCTGTTATAGTTTTGGAGAAAAAATTTGTTCATTTCATGTATGCGCGAAATGCCTTAAAAATGGCTTTAAAATGGATTTGGAGCATGGAGACGATTATCTCGGGATTGCAAGATAACCAAACAAAACTTTTAGTGGATTTCTACTTATTTTATTAAATATCATCTCCACCAAACAGGACAAGCTTGCATCTGTTATAGTTTTGGAGAAAAATGTGTTCATTTCATGTATGCGCGAAATGCCTTAAAAATGGCTTTAAAATGGATTTGGAGCATGGAGACGATTAAATCGGGATTGCAAGATAACCAAACAAAACTTTTAGTGGATTTCTACTTATTTTATTAAATATCATCTCCACCAAACAGGACAAGCTTGCATGTGTTATAGTTTTGGAGAAAAATGTGTTCATTTCATGTATGCGCAAAATGCCTTTGAAATGGCTTTAAAATGGATTTGGAGCATGGAGACGATTATCTCAGGATGGCAATATAAACAAACGAAACTTTTAGTAGATTTCTACTTATTTTATTAAATATTATCTCCACCAAACAGGACAAGCTTGCATCTGTTATAGTTTTGGAGAAAAATGTGTTCATTTCATGTATGCGCGAAATGCCTTAAAAATGGCTTTAAAATGGATTTGGAGCATGGAGACGATTATCTCGGGATTGCAAGATAACCAAACAAAACTTTTAGTGGATTTCTACTTATTTTATTAAATATCATCTCCACCAAACAGGACAAGCTTGCATCTGTTATAGTTTTGGAGAAAAATGTGTTCATTTCATGTATGCGCGAAATGCCTTAAAAATGGCTTTAAAATGGATTTGGAGCATGGAGACGATTATCTCGGGATTGCAATATAACCAAACAAAACTTTTAGTGGATTTCTACTTATTTTATTAAATATCATCTCCACCAAACAGGACAAGCTTGCATCTGTTATAGTTTTGGAGAAAAATGTGTTCATTTCATGTATGCGCGAAATGCCTTAAAAATGGCTTTAAAATGGATTTGGAGCATGGAGACGATTATCTCGGGATTGCAAGATAACCAAACAAAAATTTTAGTGGATTTCTACTTATTTTATTAAATATCATCTCCACCAAACAGGACAAGCTTGCATCTGTTATAGTTTTGGAGAAAAATGTGTTCATTTCATGTATGCGCGAAATGCCTTAAAAATGGCTTTAAAATGGATTTGGAGCATGGAGACGATTATCTCGGGATTGCAAGATAACCAAACAAAACTTTTAGTGGATTTCTACTTATTTTATTAAATATCATCTCCACCAAACAGGACAAGCTTGCATCTGTTATAGTTTTGGAGAAAAATGTGTTCATTTCATGTATGCGCGAAATGCCTTAAAAATGGCTTTAAAATGGATTTGGAGCATGGAGACGATTATCTCGGGATTGCAAGATAACCAAACAAAACTTTTAGTGGATTTCTACTTATTTTATTAAATATCATCTCCACCAAACAGGACAAGCTTGCATGTGTTATAGTTTTGGAGAAAAATGTGTTCATTTCATGTATGCGCAAAATGCCTTTGAAATGGCTTTAAAATGGATTTGGAGCATGGAGACGATTATCTCGGGATTGCAAGATAACCAAACAAAACTTTTAGTGGATTTCTACTTATTTTATTAAATATCATCTCCACCAAACAGGACAAGCTTGCATCTGTTATAGTTTTGGAGAAAAATGTGTTCATTTCATGTATGCGCGAAATGCCTTAAAAATGGCTTTAAAATGGATTTGGAGCATGGAGACGATTATCTCGGGATTGCAAGATAACCAAACAAAACTTTTAGTGGATTTCTACTTATTTTATTAAATATCATCTCCACCAAACAGGACAAGCTTGCATCTGTTATAGTTTTGGAGAAAAATGTGTTCATTTCATGTATGCGCGAAATGCCTTAAAAATGGCTTTAAAATGGATTTGGAGCATGGAGACGATTATCTCGGGATTGCAAGATAACCAAACAAAACTTTTAGTGGATTTCTACTTATTTTATTAAATATCATCTCCACCAAACAGGACAAGCTTGCATCTGTTATAGTTTTGGAGAAAAATGTGTTCATTTCATGTATGCGCGAAATGCCTTAAAAATGGCTTTAAAATGGATTTGGAGCATGGAGACGATTATCTCGGGATTGCAAGATAACCAAACAAAACTTTTAGTGGATTTCTACTTATTTTATTAAATATCATCTCTACCAAACAGGACAAGCTTGCATCTGTTATAGTTTTGGAGAAAAATGTGTTCATTTCATGTATGCGCGAAATGCCTTAAAAATGGCTTTAAAATGGATTTGGAGCATGGAGACGATTATCTCGGGATTGCAAGATAACCAAACAAAACTTTTAGTGGATTTCTACTTATTTTATTAAATATCATCTCCACCAAACAGGACAAGCTTGCATGTGTTATAGTTTTGGAGAAAAATGTGTTCATTTCATGTATGCGCAAAATGCCTTTGAAATGGCTTTAAAATGGATTTGGAGCATGGAGACGATTATCTCAGGATGGCAATATAAACAAACGAAACTTTTAGTAGATTTCTACTTATTTTATTAAATATTATCTCCACCAAACAGGACAAGCTTGCATCTGTTATAGTTTTGGAGAAAAATGTGTTCATTTCATGTATGCGCGAAATGCCTTAAAAATGGCTTTAAAATGGATTTGGAGCATGGAGACGATTATCTCGGGATTGCAAGATAACCAAACAAAACTTTTAGTGGATTTCTACTTATTTTATTAAATGTCATCTCCACCAAACAGGACAAGCTTGCATCTGTTATAGTTTTGGAGAAAAATGTGTTCATTTCATGTATGCGCGAAATGCCTTCAAAATGGCTTTAAAATGGATTTGGAGCATGGAGACGATTATCTCGGGATTGCAAGATAACCAAACAAAACTTTTAGTGGATTTCTACTTATTTTATTAAATATCATCTCCACCAAACAGGACAAGCTTGCATGTGTTATAGTTTTGGAGAAAAATGTGTTCATTTCATGTATGCGCGAAATGCCTTAAAAATGGCTTTAAAATGGATTTGGAGCATGGAGACGATTATCTCGGGATTGCAAGATAACCAAACAAAACTTTTAGTGGATTTCTACTTATTTTATTAAATATCATCTCCACCAAACAGGACAAGCTTGCATCTGTTATAGTTTTGGAGAAAAATGTGTTCATTTCATGTATGCGCAAAATGCCTTTGAAATGGCTTTAAAATGGATTTGGAGCATGGAGACGATTATCTCGGGATTGCAAGATAACCAAACAAAACTTTTAGTGGATTTCTACTTATTTTATTAAATATCATCTCCACCAAACAGGACAAGCTTGCATCTGTCATAGTTTTGGAGAAAAATGTGTTCATTTCATGTATGCGCGAAATGCCTTAAAAATGGCTTTAAAATGGATTTGGAGCATGGAGACGATTATCTCGGGATTGCAAGATAACCAAACAAAACTTTTAGTGGATTTCTACTTATTTTATTAAATATCATCTCCACCAAACAGGACAAGCTTGCATCTGTTATAGTTTTGGAGAAAAATGTGTTCATTTCATGTATGCGCGAAATGCCTTAAAAATGGCTTTAAAATGGATTTGGAGCATGGAGACGATTATCTCGGGATTGCAAGATAACCAAACAAAACTTTTAGTGGATTTCTACTTATTTTATTAAATATCATCTCCACCAAACAGGACAAGCTTGCATGTGTTATAGTTTTGGAGAAAAATGTGTTCATTTCATGTATGCGCAAAATGCCTTTGAAATGGCTTTAAAATGGATTTGGAGCATGGAGACGATTATCTCAGGATGGCAATATAAACAAACGAAACTTTTAGTAGATTTCTACTTATTTTATTAAATATTATCTCCACGAAACAGGACAAGCTTGCATCTGTTATAGTTTTGGAGAAAAATGTGTTCATTTCATGTATGCGCGAAATGCCTTAAAAATGGCTTTAAAATGGGTTTGGAGCATGGAGACGATTATCTCGGGATTGCAAGATAACCAAACAAAACTTTTAGTGGATTTCTACTTATTTTATTAAATATCATCTCCACCAAACAGGACAAGCTTGCATCTGTTATAGTTTTGGAGAAAAATGTGTTCATTTCATGTATGCGCGAAATGCCTTAAAAATGGCTTTAAAATGGATTTGGAGCATGGAGACGATTATCTCGGGATTGCAATATAACCAAACAAAACTTTTAGTGGATTTCTACTTATTTTATTAAATATCATCTCCACCAAACAGGACAAGCTTGCATCTGTTATAGTTTTGGAGAAAAATGTGTTCATTTCATGTATGCGCGAAATGCCTTAAAAATGGCTTTAAAATGGATTTGGAGCATGGAGACGATTATCTCGGGATTGCAAGATAACCAAACAAAAATTTTAGTGGATTTCTACTTATTTTATTAAATATCATCTCCACCAAACAGGACAAGCTTGCATCTGTTATAGTTTTGGAGAAAAATGTGTTCATTTCATGTATGCGCGAAATGCCTTAAAAATGGCTTTAAAATGGATTTGGAGCATGGAGACGATTATCTCGGGATTGCAAGATAACCAAACAAAACTTTTAGTGGATTTCTACTTATTTTATTAAATATCATCTCCACCAAACAGGACAAGCTTGCATCTGTTATAGTTTTGGAGAAAAATGTGTTCATTTCATGTATGCGCGAAATGCCTTAAAAATGGCTTTAAAATGGATTTGGAGCATGGAGACGATTATCTCGGGATTGCAAGATAACCAAACAAAACTTTTAGTGGATTTCTACTTATTTTATTAAATATCATCTCCACCAAACAGGACAAGCTTGCATGTGTTATAGTTTTGGAGAAAAATGTGTTCATTTCATGTATGCGCAAAATGCCTTTGAAATGGCTTTAAAATGGATTTGGAGCATGGAGACGATTATCTCGGGATTGCAAGATAACCAAACAAAACTTTTAGTGGATTTCTACTTATTTTATTAAATATCATCTCCACCAAACAGGACAAGCTTGCATCTGTTATAGTTTTGGAGAAAAATGTGTTCATTTCATGTATGCGCGAAATGCCTTAAAAATGGCTTTAAAATGGATTTGGAGCATGGAGACGATTATCTCGGGATTGCAAGATAACCAAACAAAACTTTTAGTGGATTTCTACTTATTTTATTAAATATCATCTCCACCAAACAGGACAAGCTTGCATCTGTTATAGTTTTGGAGAAAAATGTGTTCATTTCATGTATGCGCGAAATGCCTTAAAATTGGCTTTAAAATGGATTTGGAGCATGGAGACGATTATCTCGGGATTGCAAGATAACCAAACAAAACTTTTAGTGGATTTCTACTTATTTTATTAAATATCATCTCCACCAAACAGGACAAGCTTGCATCTGTTATAGTTTTGGAGAAAAATGTGTTCATTTCATGTATGCGCGAAATGCCTTAAAAATGGCTTTAAAATGGATTTGGAGCATGGAGACGATTATCTCGGGATTGCAAGATAACCAAACAAAACTTTTAGTGGATTTCTACTTATTTTATTAAATATCATCTCCACCAAACAGGACAAGCTTGCATCTGTTATAGTTTTGGAGAAAAATGTGTTCATTTCATGTATGCGCGAAATGCCTTAAAAATGGCTTTAAAATGGATTTGGAGCATGGAGACGATTATCTCGGGATTGCAAGATAACCAAACAAAACTTTTAGTGGATTTCTACTTATTTTATTAAATATCATCTCCACCAAACAGGACAAGCTTGCATCTGTTATAGTTTTGGAGAAAAATGTGTTCATTTCATGTATGCGCGAAATGCTTTAAAAATGGCTTTAAAATGGATTTGGAGCATGGAGACGATTATCTCGGGATTGCAAGATAACCACACAAAACTTTTAGTGGATTTCTACTTATTTTATTAAATATCATCTCCACCAAACAGGACAAGCTTGCATCTGTTATAGTTTTGGAGAAAAATGTGTTCATTTCATGTATGCGCGAAATGCCTTAAAAATGGCTTTAAAATGGATTTGGAGCATGGAGACGATTATCTCGGGATTGCAATATAACCAAACAAAACTTTTAGTGGATTTCTACTTATTTTATTAAATATCATCTCCACCAAACAGGACAAGCTTGCATCTGTTATAGTTTTGGAGAAAAATGTGTTCATTTCATGTATGCGCGAAATGCCTTAAAAATGGCTTTAAAATGGATTTGGAGCATGGAGACGATTATCTCGGGATTGCAAGATAACCAAACAAAAATTTTAGTGGATTTCTACTTATTTTATTAAATATCATCTCCACCAAACAGGACAAGCTTGCATCTGTTATAGTTTTGGAGAAAAATGTGTTCATTTCATGTATGCGCGAAATGCCTTAAAAATGGCTTTAAAATGGATTTGGAGCATGGAGACGATTATCTCGGGATTGCAAGATAACCAAACAAAACTTTTAGTGGATTTCTACTTATTTTATTAAATATCATCTCCACCAAACAGGACAAGCTTGCATCTGTTATAGTTTTGGAGAAAAATGTGTTCATTTCATGTATGCGCGAAATGCCTTAAAAATGGCTTTAAAATGGATTTGGAGCATGGAGACGATTATCTCGGGATTGCAAGATAACCAAACAAAACTTTTAGTGGATTTCTACTTATTTTATTAAATATCATCTCCACCAAACAGGACAAGCTTGCATGTGTTATAGTTTTGGAGAAAAATGTGTTCATTTCATGTATGCGCAAAATGCCTTTGAAATGGCTTTAAAATGGATTTGGAGCATGGAGACGATTATCTCGGGATTGCAAGATAACCAAACAAAACTTTTAGTGGATTTCTACTTATTTTATTAAATATCATCTCCACCAAACAGGACAAGCTTGCATCTGTTATAGTTTTGGAGAAAAATGTGTTCATTTCATGTATGCGCGAAATGCCTTAAAAATGGCTTTAAAATGGATTTGGAGCATGGAGACGATTATCTCGGGATTGCAAGATAACCAAACAAAACTTTTAGTGGATTTCTACTTATTTTATTAAATATCATCTCCACCAAACAGGACAAGCTTGCATCTGTTATAGTTTTGGAGAAAAATGTGTTCATTTCATGTATGCGCGAAATGCCTTAAAAATGGCTTTAAAATGGATTTGGAGCATGGAGACGATTATCTCGGGATTGCAAGATAACCAAACAAAACTTTTAGTGGATTTCTACTTATTTTATTAAATATCATCTCCACCAAACAGGACAAGCTTGCATCTGTTATAGTTTTGGAGAAAAATGTGTTCATTTCATGTATGCGCGAAATGCTTTAAAAATGGCTTTAAAATGGATTTGGAGCATGGAGACGATTATCTCGGGAGTGCAAGATAACCACACAAAACTTTTAGTGGATTTCTACTTATTTTATTAAATATCATCTCCACCAAACAGGACAAGCTTGCATGTGTTATAGTTTTGGAGAAAAATGTGTTCATTTCATGTATGCGCAAAATGCCTTTGAAATGGCTTTAAAATGGATTTGGAGCATGGAGACGATTATCTCAGGATGGCAATATAAACAAACGAAACTTTTAGTAGATTTCTACTTATTTTATTAAATATTATCTCCACCAAACAGGACAAGCTTGCATCTGTTACAGTTTTGGAGAAAAATGTGTTCATTTCATGTATGCGCGAAATGCCTTAAAAATGGCTTTAAAATGGATTTGGAGCATGGAGACGATTATCTCGGGATTGCAAGATAACCAAACAAAACTTTTAGTGGATTTCTACTTATTTTATTAAATATCATCTCCACCAAACAGGACAAGCTTGCATCTGTTATAGTTTTGGAGAAAAATGTGTTCATTTCATGTATGCGCGAAATGCCTTAAAAATGGCTTTAAAATGGATTTGGAGCATGGAGACGATTATCTCGGGATTGCAATATAACCAAACAAAACTTTTAGTGGATTTCTACTTATTTTATTAAATATCATCTCCACCAAACAGGACAAGCTTGCATCTGTTATAGTTTTGGAGAAAAATGTGTTCATTTCATGTATGCGCGAAATGCCTTAAAAATGGCTTTAAAATGGATTTGGAGCATGGAGACGATTATCTCGGGATTGCAAGATAACCAAACAAAAATTTTAGTGGATTTCTACTTATTTTATTAAATATCATCTCCACCAAACAGGACAAGCTTGCATCTGTTATAGTTTTGGAGAAAAATGTGTTCATTTCATGTATGCGCGAAATGCCTTAAAAATGGCTTTAAAATGGATTTGGAGCATGGAGACGATTATCTCGGGATTGCAAGATAACCAAACAAAACTTTTAGTGGATTTCTACTTATTTTATTAAATATCATCTCCACCAAACAGGACAAGCTTGCATCTGTTATAGTTTTGGAGAAAAATGTGTTCATTTCATGTATGCGCGAAATGCCTTAAAAATGGCTTTAAAATGGATTTGGAGCATGGAGACGATTATCTCGGGATTGCAAGATAACCAAACAAAACTTTTAGTGGATTTCTACTTATTTTATTAAATATCATCTCCACCAAACAGGACAAGCTTGCATGTGTTATAGTTTTGGAGAAAAATGTGTTCATTTCATGTATGCGCAAAATGCCTTTGAAATGGCTTTAAAATGGATTTGGAGCATGGAGACGATTATCTCGGGATTGCAAGATAACCAAACAAAACTTTTAGTGGATTTCTACTTATTTTATTAAATATCATCTCCACCAAACAGGACAAGCTTGCATGTGTTATAGTTTTGGAGAAAAATGTGTTCATTTCATGTATGCGCGAAATGCCTTAAAAATGGCTTTAAAATGGATTTGGAGCATGGAGACGATTATCTCGGGATTGCAAGATAACCAAACAAAACTTTTAGTGGATTTCTACTTATTTTATTAAATATCATCTCCACCAAACAGGACAAGCTTGCATCTGTTATAGTTTTGGAGAAAAATGTGTTCATTTCATGTATGCGCGAAATGCCTTAAAAATGGCTTTAAAATGGATTTGGAGCATGGAGACGATTATCTCGGGATTGCAAGATAACCAAACAAAACTTTTAGTGGATTTCTACTTATTTTATTAAATATCATCTCCACCAAACAGGACAAGCTTGCATCTGTTATAGTTTTGGAGAAAAATGTGTTCATTTCATGTATGCGCGAAATGCCTTAAAAATGGCTTTAAAATGGATTTGGAGCATGGAGACGATTATCTCGGGATTGCAAGATAACCAAACAAAACTTTTAGTGGATTTCTACTTATTTTATTAAATATCATCTCCACCAAACAGGACAAGCTTGCATCTGTTATAGTTTTGGAGAAAAATGTGTTCATTTCATGTATGCGCGAAATGCCTTAAAAATGGCTTTAAAATGGATTTGGAGCATGGAGACGATTATCTCGGGATTGCAAGATAACCAAACAAAACTTTTAGTGGATTTCTACTTATTTTATTAAATATCATCTCCACCAAACAGGACAAGCTTGCATGTGTTATAGTTTTGGAGAAAAATGTGTTCATTTCATGTATGCGCAAAATGCCTTTGAAATGGCTTTAAAATGGATTTGGAGCATGGAGACGATTATCTCAGGATGGCAATATAAACAAACGAAACTTTTAGTAGATTTCTACTTATTTTATTAAATATTATCTCCACCAAACAGGACAAGCTTGCATCTGTTATAGTTTTGGAGAAAAATGTGTTCATTTCATGTATGCGCGAAATGCCTTAAAAATGGCTTTAAAATGGATTTGGAGCATGGAGACGATTATCTCGGGATTGCAAGATAACCAAACAAAACTTTTAGTGGCTTTCTACTTATTTTATTAAATATCATCTCCACCAAACAGGACAAGCTTGCATCTGTTATAGTTTTGGAGAAAAATGTGTTCATTTCATGTATGCGCGAAATGCCTTAAAAATGGCTTTAAAATGGATTTGGAGCATGGAGACGATTATCTCGGGATTGCAAGATAACCAAACAAAACTTTTAGTGGATTTCTACTTATTTAATTAAATATCATCTCCACCAAACAGGACAAGCTTGCATCTGTTATAGTTTTGGAGAAAAATGTGTTCATTTCATGTATGCGCGAAATGCCTTAAAAATGGCTTTAAAATGGATTTGGAGCATGGAGACGATTATCTCGGGATTGCAAGATAACCAAACAAAACTTTTAGTGGATTTCTACTTATTTTATTAAATATCATCTCCACCAAACAGGACAAGCTTGCATCTGTTATAGTTTTGGAGAAAAATGTGTTCATTTCATGTATGCGCGAAATGCCTTAAAAATGGCTTTAAAATGGATTTGGAGCATGGAGACGATTATCTCGGGATTGCAAGATAACCAAACAAAACTTTTAGTGGATTTCTACTTATTTTATTAAATATCATCTCCACCAAACAGGACAAGCTTGCATCTGTTATAGTTTTGGAGAAAAATGTGTTCATTTCATGTATGCGCAAAATGCCTTAAAAATGGCTTTAAAATGGATTTGGAGCATGGAGACGATTATCTCGGGATTGCAAGATAACCAAACAAAACTTTTAGTGGATTTCTACTTATTTTATTAAATAACATCTCCACCAAACAGGACAAGCTTGCATCTGTTATAGTTTTGGAGAAAAATGTGTTCATTTCATGTATGCGCAAAATGCCTTTGAAATGGCTTTAAAATGGATTTGGAGCATGGAGACGATTATCTCGGGATTGCAAGATAACCAAACAAAACTTTTAGTGGATTTCTACTTATTTTATTAAATATCATCTCCACCAAACAGGACAAGCTTGCATCTGTTATAGTTTTGGAGAAAAATGTGTTCATTTCATGTATGCGCGAAATGCCTTAAAAATGGCTTTAAAATGGATTTGGAGCATGGAGACGATTATCTCGGGATTGCAAGATAACCAAACAAAACTTTTAGTGGATTTCTACTTATTTTATTAAATATCATCTCCACCAAACAGGACAAGCTTGCATCTGTTATAGTTTTGGAGAAAAATGTGTTCATTTCATGTATGCGCGAAATGCCTTAAAAATGGCTTTAAAATGGATTTGGAGCATGGAGACGATTATCTCGGGATTGCAAGATAACCAAACAAAACTTTTAGTGGATTTCTACTTATTTTATTAAATATCATCTCCACCAAACAGGACAAGCTTGCATCTGTTATAGTTTTGGAGAAAAATGTGTTCATTTCATGTATGCGCGAAATGCCTTAAAAATGGCTTTAAAATGGATTTGGAGCATGGAGACGATTATCTCGGGATTGCAAGATAACCAAACAAAACTTTTAGTGGATTTCTACTTATTTTATTAAATATCATCTCCACCAAACAGGACAAGCTTGCATGTGTTATAGTTTTGGAGAAAAATGTGTTCATTTCATGTATGCGCAAAATGCCTTTGAAATGGCTTTAAAATGGATTTGGAGCATGGAGACGATTATCTCAGGATGGCAATATAAACAAACGAAACTTTTAGTAGATTTCTACTTATTTTATTAAATATTATCTCCACCAAACAGGACAAGCTTGCATCTGTTATAGTTTTGGAGAAAAATGTGTTCATTTCATGTATGCGCGAAATGCCTTAAAAATGGCTTTAAAATGGATTTGGAGCATGGAGACGATTATCTCGGGATTGCAAGATAACCAAACAAAACATTTAGTGGATTTCTACTTATTTTATTAAATATCATCTCCACCAAACAGGACAAGCTTGCATCTGTTATAGTTTTTGAGAAAAATGTGTTCATTTCATGTATGCGCGAAATGCCTTAAAAATGGCTTTAAAATGGATTTGGATTTGGAGCATGGAGACGATTATCTCGGGATTGCAAGATAACCAAACAAAACTTTTAGTGGATTTCTACTTATTTTATTAAATATCATCTCCACCAAACAGGACAAGCTTGCATGTGTTATAGTTTTGGAGAAAAATGTGTTCATTTCATGTATGCACAAAATGCCTTTGAAATGGCTTTAAAATGGATTTGGAGCATGGAGACGATTATCTCGGGATTGCAAGATAACCAAACAAAACTTTTAGTGGATTTCTACTTATTTTATTAAATATAATCTCCACCAAACAGGACAAGCTTGCATCTGTTATAGTTTTGGAGAAAAATGTGTTCATTTCATTTATGCGCGAAATGCCTTAGAAATGGGTTTTAATAGCATTTGAAGCATGGAGACGATTATCTCGAGATTGCAAGATAACCAAACAAAACTTTTAGTGGATTTCTACTTATTTTATTAAATATCATCTCCACCAAACAGGACAAGCTTGCATCTGTTATAGTTTTGGAGAAAAATGTGTTCATTTCATGTATGCGCGAAATGCCTTAAAAATGGCTTTAAAATGGATTTGGTGCATGGAGACGATTATCTCGGGATTGCAAGATAACCAAACAAAACTTTTAGTGGATTTCTACTTATTTTATTAAATATCATCTCCACCAAACAGGACAAGCTTGCATGTGTTATAGTTTTGGAGAAAAATGTCTTCATTTCATGTATGCGCAAAATGCCTTTGAAATGGCTTTAAAATGGATTTGGAGCATGGAGACGATTATCTCAGGATGGCAATATAAACAAACGAAACTTTTAGTAGATTTCTACTTATTTTATTAAATATTATCTCCACCAAACAGGACAAGCTTGCATCTGTTATAGTTTTGGAGAAAAATGTGTTCATTTCATGTATGCGCGAAATGCCTTAAAAATGGCTTTAAAATGGATTTGGAGCATGGAGACGATTATCTCGGGATTGCAAGATAACCAAACAAAACTTTTAGTGGATTTCTACTTATTTTATTAAATATCATCTCCACCAAACAGGACAAGCTTGCATGTGTTATAGTTTTGGAGAAAAATGTGTTCATTTCATGTATGCGCAAAATGCCTTTGAAATGGCTTTAAAATGGATTTGGAGCATGGAGACGATTATCTCAGGATGGCAATATAAACAAACGAAACTTTTAGTAGATTTCTACTTATTTTATTAAATATTATCTCCACCAAACAGGACAAGCTTGCATCTGTTATAGTTTTGGAGAAAAATGTGTTCATTTCATGTATGCGCGAAATGCCTTAAAAATGGCTTTAAAATGGATTTGGAGCATGGAGACGATTATCTCGGGATTGCAAGATAACCAAACAAAACTTTTAGTGGATTTCTACTTATTTTATTAAATATCATCTCCACCAAACAGGACAAGCTTGCATCTGTTATAGTTTTAAAGAAAAATGTGTTCATTTCATTTATGCGCGAAATGCCTTAGAAATGGGTTTTAAGAGCATTTGAAGCATGGAGACGATTATCTCGAGATTGCAAGATAACCAAACAAAACTTTTAGTGGATTTCTATTTATTTTATTAAATATCATCTCCACCAAACAGGACAAGCTTGCATCTGTTATAGTTTTGGAGAAAAATGTGTTCATTTCATGTATGCGCGAAATGCCTTAAAAATGGCTTTAAAATGGATTTGGAGCATGGAGACGATTATCTCGGGATTGCAAGATAACCAAACAAAACTTTTAGTGGATTTCTACTTATTTTATTAAATATCATCTCCACCAAACAGGACAAGCTTGCATCTGTTATAGTTTTGGAGAAAAATGTGTTCATTTCATGTATGCGCG
The DNA here is from genome assembly GCF_048569485.1 of Anomaloglossus baeobatrachus. Taxonomy (NCBI): domain Eukaryota; kingdom Metazoa; phylum Chordata; class Amphibia; order Anura; family Aromobatidae; genus Anomaloglossus; species Anomaloglossus baeobatrachus. The sequence continues at coordinate 278,783 of NW_027442009.1, read as the reverse complement.
AAATGCCTTAAAAATGGCTTTAAAATGGATTTGGAGCATGGAGACGATTATCTCGGGATTGCAAGATAACCAAACAAAACTTTTAGTGGATTTCTACTTATTTTATTAAATATCATCTCCACCAAACAGGACAAGCTTGCATCTGTTATAGTTTTGGAGAAAAATGTGTTCATTTCATGTATGCGCAAAATGCCTTTGAAATGGCTTTAAAATGGATTTGGAGCATGGAGACGATTATCTCAGGATGGCAATATAAACAAACGAAACTTTTAGTAGATTTCTACTTATTTTATTAAATATTATCTCCACCAAACAGGACAAGCTTGCATCTGTTATAGTTTTGGAGAAAAATGTGTTCATTTCATGTATGCGCGAAATGCCTTAAAAATGGCTTTAAAATGGATTTGGAGCATGGAGACGATTATCTCGGGATTGCAAGATAACCAAACAAAACTTTTAGTGGATTTCTACTTATTTTATTAAATATCATCTCCACCAAACAGGACAAGCTTGCATCTGTTATAGTTTTAAAGAAAAATGTGTTCATTTCATTTATGCGCGAAATGCCTTAGAAATGGGTTTTAAGAGCATTTGAAGCATGGAGACGATTATCTCGAGATTGCAAGATAACCAAACAAAACTTTTAGTGGATTTCTACTTATTTTATTAAATATCATCTCCACCAAACAGGACAAGCTTGCATGTGTTATAGTTTTGGAGAAAAATGTGTTCATTTCATGTATGCGCGAAATGCCTTAAAAATGGCTTTAAAATGGATTTGGAGCATGGAGACGATTATCTCGGGATTGCAAGATAACCAAACAAAACTTTTAGTGGATTTCTACTTATTTTATTAAATATCATCTCCACCAAACAGGACAAGCTTGCATCTGTTATAGTTTTGGAGAAAAATGTGTTCATTTCATGTATGCGCGAAATGCCTTAAAAATGGCTTTAAAATGGATTTGGAGCATGGAGACGATTATCTCGGGATTGCAAGATAACCAAACAAAACTTTTAGTGGATTTCTACTTATTTTATTAAATATCATCTCCACCAAACAGGACAAGCTTGCATCTGTTATAGTTTTGGAGAAAAATGTGTTCATTTCATGTATGCGCGAAATGCCTTAAAAATGGCTTTAAAATGGATTTGGAGCATGGAGACGATTATCTCGGGATTGCAAGATAACCAAACAAAACATTTAGTGGATTTCTACTTATTTTATTAAATATCATCTCCACCAAACAGGACAAGCTTGCATCTGTTATAGTTTTTGAGAAAAATGTGTTCATTTCATGTATGCGCGAAATGCCTTAAAAATGGCTTTAAAATGGATTTGGATTTGGAGCATGGAGACGATTATCTCGGGATTGCAAGATAACCAAACAAAACTTTTAGTGGATTTCTACTTATTTTATTAAATATCATCTCCACCAAACAGGACAAGCTTGCATGTTTTATAGTTTTGGAGAAAAATGTGTTCATTTCATGTATGCGCAAAATGCCTTTGAAATGGCTTTAAAATGGATTTGGAGCATGGAGACGATTATCTCGGGATTGCAAGATAACCAAACAAAACTTTTAGTGGATTTCTACTTATTTTATTAAATATCATCTCCACCAAACAGGACAAGCTTGCATCTGTTATAGTTTTGGAGAAAAATGTGTTCATTTCATGTATGCGCGAAATGCCTTAAAAATGGCTTTAAAATGGATTTGGATTTGGAGCATGGAGACGATTATCTCGGGATTGCAAGATAACCAAACAAAACTTTTAGTGGATTTCTACTTATTTTATTAAATATCATCTCCACCAAACAGGACAAGCTTGCATCTGTTATAGTTTTGGAGAAAAATGTGTTCATTTCATTTATGCGCGAAATGCCTAAGAAATGGGTTTTAATAGCATTTGAAGCATGGAGACGATTATCTCGAGATTGCAAGATAACCAAACAAAACTTTTAGTGGATTTCTACTTATTTTATTAAATATCATCTCCACCAAACAGGACAAGCTTGCATCTGTTATAGTTTTGGAGAAAAATGTGTTCATTTCATGTATGCGCGAAATGCCTTAAAAATGGCTTTAAAATGGATTTGGAGCATGGAGACGATTATCTCGGGATTGCAAGATAACCAAACAAAACTTTTAGTGGATTTCTACTTATTTTATTAAATATCATCTCCACCAAACAGGACAAGCTTGCATGTGTTATAGTTTTGGAGAAAAATGTCTTCATTTCATGTATGCGCAAAATGCCTTTGAAATGGCTTTAAAATGGATTTGGAGCATGGAGACGATTATCTCAGGATGGCAATATAAACAAACGAAACTTTTAGTAGATTTCTACTTATTTTATTAAATATTATCTCCACCAAACAGGACAAGCTTGCATCTGTTAAAGTTTTGGAGAAAAATGTGTTCATTTCATGTATGCGCGAAATGCCTTAAAAATGGCTTTAAAATGGATTTGGAGCATGGAGACGATTATCTCGGGATTGCAAGATAACCAAACAAAACTTTTAGTGGATTTCTACTTATTTTATTAAATATCATCTCCACCAAACAGGACAAGCTTGCATCTGTTATAGTTTTGGAGAAAAATGTGTTCATTTCATGTATGCGCGAAATGCCTTAAAAATGGCTTTAAAATGGATTTGGAGCATGGAGACGATTATCTCGGGATTGCAAGATAACCAAACAAAACTTTTAGTGGATTTCTACTTATTTTATTAAATATCATCTCCACCAAACAGGACAAGCTTGCATCTGTTATAGTTTTTGAGAAAAATGTGTTCATTTCATGTATGCGCGAAATGCCTTAAAAATGGCTTTAAAATGGATTTGGAGCATGGAGACGATTATCTCGGGATTGCAAGATAACCAAACAAAACTTTTAGTGGATTTCTACTTATTTTATTAAATATCATCTCCACCAAACAGGACAAGCTTGCATCTGTTATAGTTTTAAAGAAAAATGTGTTCATTTCATTTATGCGCGAAATGCCTTAGAAATGGGTTTTAAGAGCATTTGAAGCATGGAGACGATTATCTCGAGATTGCAAGATAACCAAACAAAACTTTTAGTGGATTTCTACTTATTTTATTAAATATCATCTCCACCAAACAGGACAAGCTTGCATCTGTTATAGTTTTGGAGAAAAATGTGTTCATTTCATTTATGCGCGAAATGCCTAAGAAATGGGTTTTAATAGCATTTGAAGCATGGAGACGATTATCTCGAGATTGCAAGATAACCAAACAAAACTTTTAGTGGATTTCTACTTATTTTATTAAATATCATCTCCACCAAACAGGACAAGCTTGCATCTGTTATAGTTTTGGAGAAAAATGTGTTCATTTCATTTATGCGCGAAATGCCTAAGAAATGGGTTTTAATAGCATTTGAAGCATGGAGACGATTATCTCGAGATTGCAAGATAACCAAACAAAACTTTTAGTGGATTTCTACTTATTTTATTAAATATCATCTCCACCAAACAGGACAAGCTTGCATCTGTTATAGTTTTGGAGAAAAATGTGTTCATTTCATGTATGCGCGAAATGCCTTAAAAATGGCTTTAAAATGGATTTGGAGCATGGAGACGATTATCTCGGGATTGCAAGATAACCAAACAAAACTTTTAGTGGATTTCTACTTATTTTATTAAATATCATCTCCACCAAACAGGACAAGCTTGCATCTGTTATAGTTTTGGAGAAAAATGTGTTCATTTCATTTATGCGCGAAATGCCTAAGAAATGGGTTTTAATAGCATTTGAAGCATGGAGACGATTATCTCGAGATTGCAAGATAACCAAACAAAACTTTTAGTGGATTTCTACTTATTTTATTAAATATCATCTCCACCAAACAGGACAAGCTTGCATCTGTTATAGTTTTGGAGAAAAATGTGTTCATTTCATGTATGCGCGAAATGCCTTAAAAATGGCTTTAAAATGGATTTGGAGCATGGAGACGATTATCTCGGGATTGCAAGATAACCAAACAAAACTTTTAGTGGATTTCTACTTATTTTATTAAATATCATCTCCACCAAACAGGACAAGCTTGCATGTGTTATAGTTTTGGAGAAAAATGTCTTCATTTCATGTATGCGCAAAATGCCTTTGAAATGGCTTTAAAATGGATTTGGAGCATGGAGACGATTATCTCAGGATGGCAATATAAACAAACGAAACTTTTAGTAGATTTCTACTTATTTTATTAAATATTATCTCCACCAAACAGGACAAGCTTGCATCTGTTAAAGTTTTGGAGAAAAATGTGTTCATTTCATGTATGCGCGAAATGCCTTAAAAATGGCTTTAAAATGGATTTGGAGCATGGAGACGATTATCTCGGGATTGCAAGATAACCAAACAAAACTTTTAGTGGATTTCTACTTATTTTATTAAATATCATCTCCACCAAACAGGACAAGCTTGCATCTGTTATAGTTTTGGAGAAAAATGTGTTCATTTCATGTATGCGCGAAATGCCTTAAAAATGGCTTTAAAATGGATTTGGAGCATGGAGACGATTATCTCGGGATTGCAAGATAACCAAACAAAACTTTTAGTGGATTTCTACTTATTTTATTAAATATCATCTCCACCAAACAGGACAAGCTTGCATCTGTTATAGTTTTGGAGAAAAATGTGTTCATTTCATGTATGCGCAAAATGCCTTTGAAATGGCTTTAAAATGGATTTGGAGCATGGAGACGATTATCTCAGGATGGCAATATAAACAAACGAAACTTTTAGTAGATTTCTACTTATTTTATTAAATATTATCTCCACCAAACAGGACAAGCTTGCATCTGTTATAGTTTTGGAGAAAAATGTGTTCATTTCATGTATGCGCGAAATGCCTTAAAAATGGCTTTAAAATGGATTTGGAGCATGGAGACGATTATCTCGGGATTGCAAGATAACCAAACAAAACTTTTAGTGGATTTCTACTTATTTTATTAAATATCATCTCCACCAAACAGGACAAGCTTGCATCTGTTATAGTTTTAAAGAAAAATGTGTTCATTTCATTTATGCGCGAAATGCCTTAGAAATGGGTTTTAAGAGCATTTGAAGCATGGAGACGATTATCTCGAGATTGCAAGATAACCAAACAAAACTTTTAGTGGATTTCTACTTATTTTATTAAATATCATCTCCACCAAACAGGACAAGCTTGCATCTGTTATAGTTTTGGAGAAAAATGTGTTCATTTCATGTATGCGCGAAATGCCTTAAAAATGGCTTTAAAATGGATTTGGAGCATGGAGACGATTATCTCGGGATTGCAAGATAACCAAACAAATTTTTTAGTGGATTTCTACTTATTTTATTAAATATCATCTCCACCAAACAGGACAAGCTTGCATCTGTTATAGTTTTGGAGAAAAATGTGTTCATTTCATGTATGCGCGAAATGCCTTAAAAATGGCTTTAAAATGGATTTGGAGCATGGAGACGATTATCTCGGGATTGCAAGATAACCAAACAAAACTTTTAGTGGATTTCTACTTATTTTATTAAATATCATCTCCACCAAACAGGACAAGCTTGCATCTGTTATAGTTTTGGAGAAAAATGTGTTCATTTCATGTATGCGCAAAATGCCTTTGAAATGGCTTTAAAATGGATTTGGAGCATGGAGACGATTATCTCAGGATTTCAATATAAACAAACGAAACTTTTAGTAGATTTCTACTTATTTTATTAAATATTATCTCCACCAAACAGGACAAGCTTGCATCTGTTATAGTTTTGGAGAAAAATGTGTTCATTTCATGTATGCGCGAAATGCCTTAAAAATGGCTTTAAAATGGATTTGGAGCATGGAGACGATTATCTCGGGATTGCAAGATAACCAAACAAAACTTTTAGTGGATTTCTACTTATTTTATTAAATATCATCTCCACCAAACAGGACAAGCTTGCATCTGTTATAGTTTTAAAGAAAAATGTGTTCATTTCATTTATGCGCGAAATGCCTTAGAAATGGGTTTTAAGAGCATTTGAAGCATGGAGACGATTATCTCGAGATTGCAAGATAACCAAACAAAACTTTTAGTGGATTTCTACTTATTTTATTAAATATCATCTCCACCAAACAGGACAAGCTTGCATCTGTTATAGTTTTGGAGAAAAATGTGTTCATTTCATGTATGCGCGAAATGCCTTAAAAATGGCTTTAAAATGGATTTGGAGCATGGAGACGATTATCTCGGGATTGCAAGATAACCAAACAAAACTTTTAGTGGATTTCTACTTATTTTATTAAATATCATCTCCACCAAACAGGACAAGCTTGCATCTGTTATAGTTTTGGAGAAAAATGTGTTCATTTCATGTATGCGCGAAATGCCTTAAAAATGGCTTTAAAATGGATTTGGAGCATGGAGACGATTATCTCGGGATTGCAAGATAACCAAACAAAACTTTTAGTGGATTTCTACTTATTTTATTAAATATCATCTCCACCAAACAGGACAAGCTTGCATCTGTTATAGTTTTGGAGAAAAATGTGTTCATTTCATGTTTTCGGTCCCGATATCGCTAGTGTGGGTACCCGCCCCATCTGTTGCGCGACACGGGCAAATCGCTGCCCATGCCGCACAACACCGACCAGACCCGTCACACATACTTACCTGACTGGCGACGTCGCTGTGACCGGCGAACCGCCTCCTTTCTAAGGGGGCGGTCCGTGCAGCGTCACAGCGACGTCACTGAGCGACCGCCCAATAGCAGCGGAGGGGCGGAGATGAGTGGCCGGAACATCCCGCCCACCTCCTTCCTTCCTCATAGCGGCTGGGAGGCAGGTAAGGAGAGGTTCCTCGTTTCTGCGGTGTCACACGGAGTGATGTGTGCTGCCGCAGGAGCGACGAACTACATCGTTACTGCTGCAGTAACGATAATCGAGAATGGAGACCCATGTCACCGATGAGCGATTTTGCACGTTTTTTCAACGATGCAAAATCGCTCATCGGTGTCACACGCAGCAACATCGCTAATGCGGCCGGATGTGCGTCACAAATTCCGTGACCCCAACGACTCCGCATTAGCGATGTCGCAGCGTGTAAAGCCCCCTTTAGTGGGAGTGGTGTACAGGGTCTTAGCAGTAAAGAGTATTCCATATTTCTGCCAGATACCCACAGAGATATTGAAATCTGAAAAAAGAGACTTCTGCTCATTGAAGGTAAGAACTGCTCACATAGCGTTCAACTCCACAGCAAACGAGTGCTCTAGCACTGGCATCTCAGCAGGGATATTCCCCTACTACACATGTGTGTCTGGGTCGCTGTGACAGTTTACAGGACATAACTCAAGGCACCTAGATAGAAGGCAGAGGTACTGGGATTGGTTGGTTTTTGGTGACGGAGGTGCAGGGGCTGGCGCCCATGTGCAGTGCTGGCTAAGGTATATTGATGATATTTTGATTTTTTGGCAGGGCACTGTGGAGCAGCTCGAGACCTTTATGGAGGAACTTAATAACAACACCTTTAACATCAGATTGACACATAAGCATAGCAGCAGTTGCGTTGACTTCCTGGATATTAAAATTTCATTCGGTTCTGAGCGAATTGTTCAGACCGACGTCCATAGGAAGGAAACATCAGTCAACGCACTGCTGCATGCTTCTTCTGCTCATACCCCCTCCACCATCCGGGCCGTACCGACTGGCCAGTTCCTCAGGATGAAGCAAATTTGTTCGTCAGACACTGCTTTTGAACAACAGTCTGCCGACCTCCAGCGCCATAGGGGTGGCAAAGGCGGTCTTCCCCCGGTCTGCCTCAGCAACGGACACTAGCCAATAGTGACTAGTGAGATCAAGGGTAGAAAAATAATTTGCAGTTCTCAATGCAGCTAGCGATTCCTCAATACGGGGGAGTGGTGCCGTCCTTCTTCTTTAACAGGACCATTGGAGCTGCCCAAAGGCTACAACTGTCACGGATAACCCCAGCCGCCTTCATGTTGCTCAACATGTCCTTGGTACACTGGTAATGTGAAGGTGGTATTGGCTTATAGCTCTCTTTGATGGGTGGGTGTGCACCTGTGGGGATGTAGTGTTGGACCCCTTTTATTCCCCCAAAATCTAGCGGATGTTTGCTGAAGACTTGCTCGCTCGTATTCTTGCACTACCCTGTGGACCCGCTTCTTGTGATGTGAAGGTGTGGAGTCAGTGCCTACGTGTAATTCCTTACACCACTCCTCTGGCTGACTTGGTGAGCAGTCACTGACTGGGTGGGGTGCAGTAATAGTGGATGCTGGTACTTGGATAGCATGTGTATCTACTGTGAACAGCTTATCAATGGTGGCAAGTCGGGGCAGCTTAACCTCCTGCTCTCCGCAGTTTAACACTCTCACGGGCACTCTTCCCTTCCGCACTAATGAATAAAACTATGATGTAAATATCATATAGATACCCCACAATTGTAAATAAAGGTAGGTTATGGGAAAAGGGGTAACAGGGAAAGAGGAAAATAGTGTAATAAAGTATACCTTCTGGGGGTGAGAGGAAATGGCAGCACAGCCAGTGGAGGTGAAGCAAAAGGAAGCCTGCAACTAAAGAGTTGAGAGCGTTATCACATGGTGACTGAGCCTGATTGTAAAGGGAGCATAGAGTGGAGCATACTCTGGGCACGTTAGAACCCAAGTTCTTAAACCATGAATATGGACCCCTTTTATTCTCCCAAAGTCTAGCGGATGTTTGCTGAAGACTTGCTCGTATTCTTGCACTACCCTGTGGACCCGCTTCTTGTGATGTGAAGGTGTGGAGTCAGTGCCTACGTGTAATTCCTTACACCACTCCTCTGGTTGACTTGGTGAGCTGTCACTGAATGGGTGTGGTGAAGTAACGGTGGATGCTGTGGCTTGGATATCATATTAAATATAGGGACCCCCATACAGTAGTATGAGAAATTTTTTTGTATTCAATGATCGGTATTACCTTCAGGGGCGCGGCACGTGGACGTGCGTTCCATTAGCCTCACTGCATTCCACTCCCATACAGGAAGTGGGCGCAGCTATTACTACGGTCGCACATAAAAGAACCCACAGCCACCACTGCACACAGCTGACTCCACCACTGGAAACCCACTTCTACACCAACGCAGGTAAGACAGGATCGGCACCTCTATGCTCCCGTTACAATCAGGCTCAGTCACCATGTGATAATGCTCTCAACAATTTAGTTGCAGGCTTCCCCTTGCTTCACCTCCACTGGCTGTGCTGCCATTTCCTCTCCCCCCTGGAAGGTATACTTTATTACACTATTTTCCTGTTTCCCTCTTCTCCCTTTTCCCATAACCTACCTTTATCTGCATTTGTGGGGTATCTATATACTATTTATATCACAGTTTTATTCATTAATACGGAAGGGAAGAGTGCGCGTGAGAGTGTTGAACTGCGGAGAGCAAGAGGTTAAGCTGCCCCGATTTGCCACCATTGATAAGCTGTTCACAGTAGATACACATGCTATCCAAGCAGCAGCAGCATCCACCATTACTGCACCCCACCAAGTCAGTGACAGCTCACCAAGTCAGCCAGAGGAGTGGTGTCAGGAATTACACGTAGGCACTGACTACACACCTTCACATCACAAGAAGGGGGTGCAAGTGTGACGCCCTGGACTAGCCAGTTGGTCACAGACATAACACACACACACACACCCCCTTTCCCGGATAGTTACACTAGTCAGACACAAAACCGTTGTTGCCTCCCTCCAGGGGCTGATGTCCACACCAGGTGGGGCGGAGCCAGGCGGTTGGCCCCACCCACCAAGGAGTTCACAGGCCTGGAGGTGGGAAAACCAGTTAGTTAGTTGAAGTTCAGTTAAGAGTTGAACCGTGGAGGTAGTGAGTTCAGTGAAGAGCCCAGTTTTGGGTAGGAGTGCAAAACTGCTAGTGTCTGGGTCAGATCCCAGGCACTATGGGGAGATAAGGTATGCACACCAGTGACTATGTAAGGGGAATACATGAAATAGCAGAAACTGCTGTGTGAATACTGACTTGAAAAATTCAATAGCTATATGCAAGAGTGAATATGTGAAAAATGGAATCTGCATTACTGCCATGAACATATGAATCAAGAGAAATTTAGCTACTGAATTGATCAATGCAATAGAGCCCCAACACTACGCCAAAGTATTTCTCTACGTTGGGGTCCCTAGCTTGTGTGTGTCCTCTCATGCAGTTAAAAAACCTACCGTGTATGGGAAGCTGAGACCCAGGCTATTTATGCGTATGATATGGATTGGCAATAGGAGTGGTTGGGGAGGGTTCACAAACGAAAAAATACTAACAAATAGGAATAACGTTTGGAACACCATTCTAAGTCCGAACTGGGTGCAAAAACCTAAAAAAACATCACTATGGGGAGATAAGGTATGCACACCAGTGACTATGTAAGGGGAATACATGAAATAGCAGAAACTGCTGTGTGAATACTGACTTGAAAAATCCAATAGCATTAATTCACATAATCCTAGTGACTGCGCACACAACATGGCCAAACGAAAACAAAAGACAGTACCTGGCCATTCAATCAAATGGAAACTCATAGGCAACACAGTCCATTAGACTAGGCAATTACATGCAGCCAAACAATGTTCATGGGCCTTGCCTCAGAGTCGAACCCACAACCTCTTGGAGAACAAGCAAAGAGCCTACCACTAAACCAACTCAGTGAAGTTGAAAACCGACTCTACATTAATTAACATAATCCTAGTGACTGCGCACACAACATGGCCAAACAAAAGCAAAAGACAGTACCTGGCCTATCAATCCAATGGAAACTCATAGGTAACACAGTACATTGGACTAGGCAATTACATGCAGCCATACAAAGCCCATGGGTCTTGCCCCAGAGTCGAACCCACAACCTCTCGTAGCCAGGGCAAAGAGCCTACCACTACACCAACACAGAGAAGTAGGTGAATGACTCTACATTAATTCACATAATCCTAGTGACTGCGCACACAACATGGCCAAACAAATGCAAAAGACATTATCTGGCCTATCAATCCAATGGAAACTCATAGGCAACACAGTCCATTAGACTACGCACTTACATGCAGCCATGTAAAGTTCATGGGCATTGCCTCAAAGTCGAACCCACAACCTCTTGGAGAACAAGCAAAGAGCCTACCACTAAACCAACTCAGAGAAGTTGGAAACCGACTCTACATTAATTAACATAATCCTAGTGACTGCGCACACAACATGGCCAAACACAGTACGTGGCCTATCAATCCAACGGAAACTCATAGGTAACACAGTACATTGGACTAGGCAATTACATGCAGCCATACAAAGCCCATGGGCCTTGCCCCAGAGTCAAACCCACAACCTCTCATAGCCAAGGCAAAGAGCCTACCAATACACCAACACAGAGAAGTGGAAAACCATTTCTACATTAATTCACATAATCCTAGTGACTGCGCACACAACATGGCCAAACAAAAGCAAAAGACAGTACCTGGCCTATCAATCCAATGGAAACTCATAGGCAACACAGTCCATTGGACTAGACAATTACATGGAGACATACAAAGTCCATGGGCCTTGCCTCAGAGTCAAACCCACAACTTCTCGCAGCCAAGCAAAGAGCCTACCACTACACAAACACAGAGAAGTGGGAAACTGATTCTACATTAATTCACATAATCCTACCGACTGCGCACACAACATGGCCAAACAAAAGACAATACCTGGCCTATTCATTCAATGAAAACTCATAGGCAACACAGTCCATTGGACTAGGCAATTACATTCAACCATACAAAGTCCATGGGCTTTGCCTCAAAGTCAAACCCACAACTTCTTGTAACCCAAGGAAAGAGCCTACCACTACACCAACACAGAGAAGAGAATGACTCTACATTAATTCACATAATCCTAGTGACTGCGCACACAACATGACCAAACGAAAACAAAAGACAGTCCCTGGCCTATCAATCCAATGGAAACTCATAGACAACATAGTCCATTGGACTACGCAATTACATGCAGCCATACAAAGTCCATGGGCCTTGCCTCAGAGTCATACCCACAATCTCTGGCAGAACAAGCAAAGAGCCTACAACTTCACCAACACAAAGAAGTAGGAAGCTGCGTCTACATTAATTCACATAATCCTAGTGACTGCGCACACAACATGGCAAACCAAAAGCAAAAGACAGTACCTGGCCTATCAATCCAATGGGAACTCATAGGCAACACAGTTAATTGAACTAGGCAATTACATGCAGCCATACAAACTCCATGGGCCTTGCCTCAGAGTCAAACCCACAACCTCTTGCAGCTAAGCAAAGAGCCTTCCACTACAGCAACACAGAGAACTGGGAAACTGATTCTACATTAATTCACATAATCCTACCGACTGCGCACACAACATAACCAAACAAAAGATAATACCTGGCCAATCAATCCAATGGAAACTCATAGGCAACACAGTCCATTGGACTAGGCAATTACACGCAGCCATATAAAGTCCATGGGCTTTGCCTCAGAGTCAAACCCACAATTTCTCGCAGCCCCAGCAAAGAGCCTACCACTACACCAAGACAGAGAAGTTGGAAACTGAGTTTACATTAGTTCACATAATCCTAGTGACTGCGCACACAACATGGCCAAACAAAAGCAAAAGACAGTACCTGGCCTATCAATCCAATAGAAACTCATAGGCAAAGCAATCAATTGGACTAGGCAATTACATGCAGCCATACAAAGTCCATGGGCCTTGCCTCAAAGTCGAACTCACAACCTCTCGCAGCTCAAGCCAAGAGCCTACCACTACACCAACACAGAGAAATGTAAACCTGACTCTACATTATTTCACATAATCCTAGTGACTGCGCACACAACATGGCCAAACGAAAACAAAAGACAGTAACTGGCCTATCAATCCAATAGAAACTCATAGGTAACACAGTCCATTGGACTAAGCAATTACATGCAGCCATTCAAAGTCCATGAGCCTTGCATTAGAGTCGAACCCACAACCTCTCGCAGCCCAAGCAAAGAGCCTACCACTACACCAACACAGAGAAGTGGGAAACTGACTCTACATTAATTCCCATAACCCTAGTGACTGCGCACACAACATGGTCAAACAAAAGCAAAAGGCAGTACCTGGCCTATCAATCCAATGGAAACTCATAGGCAACATAGTCCATTGGACTAGGCAATTACATGCAGCCATACAAAGTCCATGGGCCTTGCCTCAGAGTCAAACCCACAACCTCTGGCAGAACAAGCAAAGAGCCTACAACTACAAAAACACAAAGAAGTAGGAAGCTGCGTCTACATTAATTCACATAATCCTAGTGACTGCGCACACAACATGGCCAAACAAAAGCAGAAGACATTACCTAGCCTATGAAGCCAATGGAAACTCATAGGCAACACAGTCAATTGAACTAGGCGATTACATGCAGCCATACAAACTCCATGGGCCTTTCCTCAGAGTCGAACCCACAACCTCTCGCAGCCCAAGACAAGAGCCTACCACTACACCAACACAGAGAAGTGCGAAACTGACTCAACATAAATTTACATAATCCTAGTGACTGCGCACACAACATGGCCAAACAAAAGCAATAGACAGTCCCTGGCCTATCAATCCAATGGAAACTCATAGACAACATAGTCCATTGGACTAGGCAATTACATGCAGCCATACAAAGTCCATGGGCTTTGCCTCAGAGTCAAGCCGCAACTGCTCGCAACCCAAGCAAAGAGCCTACCACTACACCAACACAGAGAAGTAGGAGAATGATTCTACATTAATTCACATAATCCTAGTGACTGCGCACACAACATGGCCAAACAAAAGCAAAAAAACAGTACCTGGCCTATCATTCTAATTGAAACTCATAGGTAACATAGTCCATTGGACTAGGCAATAACATGCAGCCATACAAAGTCCTTGGGCCTTGCCTCAGAGTCGAACTCACAACCTCTCGCAGCCCAAGAAAAAAGCCTACCACTACATTAACACAGAGAAGTGTGAAACTGACTCTACATTAATTCACATAATCCTAGTGACTGCGCACACAACATGGCCAAACAAAAGCAAAAGACAGTACCTCGCCTATCATTCCAATTGAAACTCATAGGTAACATAGTCCATTTGACTAGGCAATAACATGCAGCCATACAAAGTCCATGGGCCTTGCCTCAAAGTTGAACTCACAACCTCTCGCAGCTCTAGCAAAGAGCCTATAACTACACCAACACAGAGAAATGTGAACCTGACTCTACATTAATTCACATAATCCTAGTGACTGCGCACACAACATGGCCAAACAAAAGCAAAAGACAGTACCTGGCCCATCAATCCAATGGAAACTCATAGGCAACACAGTCCATTGGACTAGACAATTACATGGAGACATACAAAGTCCATGGGCCTTGCCTCAGAGTCAAACCCACAACCTCTCGCAGCCAAGCAAAGAGCCTACCACTACACCAACACAGAGAAGTGGGAAACTGATTCTACATTAATTCACATAATCCTACCGACTGCGCACACAACATGGCCAAACAAAAGAAAATACCTGGCCTATCAATCCAATGGAAACTCATAGGCAACACAGTCCATTAGACTAGGCAAATACATGCAGCCATACAAAGTCCATGGGCCTTGCCCCAGAGTCGAACCCACAACCTCTTGTAGCCCGAGCAAAGAGCCTACAAATACACCAACACAGAGAAGTGGAAAACTGATTCTACATTAATTCACATAATCCTAGTGACTGCGCACACAACATGGCCAAACAAAAGCAAAAGACATTACCTGGCCTATAAATCCAATAGAAACTCATAGGCAAAGCAATCAATTGGACTAGGCAATTACATGCAGCCATACAAAGTCCATGGGCCTTGCCTCAGAGTCGAACCCACAACCTCTTGTAGCCCAAGCAAAGAGCCTACCACTACACCAACACAGAGAAGTTGGTACATAGTTTACATTAGTTCACATAATCCTAGTGACTGTGCACACAACATGGCCAAACAAAAGCAAAAGACAGTCCCTGGCCTATCAATCCGATGGAAACTCATAGACAACATAGTCCATTGAACTAGGCAAATACATGCAGCCATACAAAGTCCATGGGCCATGCCGCAGAGTCAAACCCACAACTTCTGGCAGAACAAGCAAAGAGCCTACAACTACACCAACACAAAGAAGTAGGAAGCTGCGTCTACATTAATTCACATAATCCTAGTGAATGCGCACACAACATGGCCAAACAAAAGCAAAAGACATTACCTGGCCTATCAGGCCAAAGGAAACTCATAGGCAACACAGTCCATTGAATTAGGCGATTACATGCAGCCATACAAAGTCCATGGGCCATGCCGCAGAGTCAAACCCACAACCTCTCGCAGCCAAGCAAAGCAGCTTCCACTACACCAACACAGAGAAGTGGGAAACGGATTCTACATTAATTCACATAATCCTAGTGACTGCGCACACAACATGGCCAAACAAAAGCAAAAGACAATACCTGGCCTATCAATCCAATGGAAACTCATAGGCAACACAGTCCATTGGACTTGGCAATTACATGCAGCCATACAAAGTCCATTGGCCTTGCCTCAGAGTCAAACCCACAACCTCTGGCAGAACAAGCAAAGAGCCTACAACTACACCAACACAAAGAAGTAGGAAGCTGCGTCTACATTAATTCACATAATCCTAGTGAATGTGCACACAACATGGCCAAACAAAAGCAAAAGACATTACCTGGCCTATCAAGCCAATGGAAACTCATAGGCAACACAGTCCATTGAACTAGACAATTACATGGAGACATACAAAGTCCATGGGCCTTGCCTCAGAGTCAAACCCACAACCTCTCGCAGCCAAGCAAAGAGCCTACCACTACACCAACACAGATAAGTGGGAAACTGATTCTACATTAATTCACATAATCCTACCGACTGCGCACACAACATGGCCAAACAAAAGGCAATACCTGGCCTATCAATCCAATGGAAACTCATAGGCAACACAGTCCATTAGACTAGGCAAATACATGCAGCCATACAAAGTTCATGGGCCTTGCCTCAGAGTCGAACCCACAACTTCTTGGAGAACAAGCAAAGAGCCTACCAATACACCAACACAGAGAAGTTGGAAACCGACTCTACATTAATTCACATAATCCTAGTGACTGCGCACACAACATGGCCAAACAAAAGCAAAAGACAGTACCTGGCCTATCAATCCAATGGAAACTCATAGGTAACACAGTACATTAGACTAGGCAATTAAATGCCGCCATACAAAGCCCATGGGCCTTGCCCCAGAGTCGAACCCACAACCTCTCGTAGCCCAAGCAAAGAGCCTACCAATACACCAACACAGAGAAGTGAAAAACTGATTCTACATTAATTCACATAATCCTAGTGACTGCGCACACAACATGGCCAAACAAAAGCAAAAGACAGTACCTGGCCTATCAATCCAATAGAAACTCATAGGCAAAGCAATCAATTGGACTAGGCAATTACATGCAGCCATACAAAGTCCATGGGCCTTGCCTCAGAGTCAAACCCACTACCTCTGGCAGAACAAGCAAAGAGCTTACAACTACACCAACACAAAAAAGTAGGAAGGTGCGTCTACATTAATTCACATATTCCTAGAGACTGCGCACACAACATGGCCAAACAAAAGCAAAAGACATTACCTGGCCTATCAAGCCAATGGAAACTCATAGGCAACACAGTCCATTGGACTAAACGATTACATGCAGCCATACAAAGTCCATGGGCTTTGCCTCTGAGTCAAACCCCCAATTTCTCGCAGCCCAAGCAAAGAGCCTACCACTACACCAACACAGACAAGACGGAAACTGAGTTTACATTAGTTCACATAATCCTAGTGACTGTGCACACAACATTGCGAAACAAATGCAAAAGACATTATCTGGCCTATACATCCAATGGAAACTCATAGGCAACACAGTCCATTAGACTAGGCAAATACATGCAGCCATACAAAGTTCATGGGCCTTGCCTCAGAGTAGAACCCACAACCTCTTGGAGAACAAGCAAAGAGCCTATCACTAAACCAACACAGAGAAGTTGGAAACTGACTCTACATTAATTCACATAATCCTAGTGACTGCGCACACAACATGGCCAAACAAAAGCAAAAGACAGTACCTGGCCTATCAATCCAATGGAAACTCATAGGCAACACAGTCCATTGGACTAGACAATTACATGGAGACATACAAAGTCCATGGGCCTTGCTTCAGAGTCAAACCCACAACCTCTCGCAGCCAAGCAAAGAGCCTACCACTACACCAATACAGAGAAGTGGGAAACTGATTCTACATTAATTCACATAATCCTACCGACTGCGCACACAACATGGCTAAACAAAAGCAAAAGACAGTACCTGGCTTATCAATCCAATGGAAACTCATAGGCAACACAGTCCATTGGACTAGGCAATAACATGCAGCCATAAAAAGTCCATGGGCCTTGCCTCAGAGTCAAACCCACAACATCTCGCAGCCCAAGCAAAGATCCTACCACTACACCAACACAGAGAAATGTGAAACTGACTCTACATTAATTCACATAATCCTAGTGACTGCGCACACAACATGGCCAAACGAAAGCAAAAGTCAATACCTGACCTATCAATCCAATGGAAACTCATAGGCAACACAGTCCATTGGACTAGGCAATTACATGCAGTTATACAAAGTCCATGAACCTTGCATTAGAGTCAAACCCACAACTTCTCGCAGCCAAAGCAAAGAGCCTACCACTACACCAACACAGAGAAGTTTGAAACTGACTCTTCATTAACTCACATAATCCTAGTGACTGCGCACACAACATGGCCAAACGAAAGCAAAAGACAGTACCTGGCCTATCAATCCAATGGAAACTCATAGGCATCACAGTCCATTAGACTAGGCAACTACATACAGCCATAATAAGTCCAAGGGCCTTGCCCCAGAGTCAAACCCACAACATCTACGCAGCCCAAGCAAAGAGCCTACCACTACACCAACACAGAGATATGTGAAACTGACTCTACAAATTATTCACATAATCCTAGTGACTGTGCACACAACATGGCCAAACGAAAGCAAAAGTCGATACCTGGCCTATCAATCCAATGGAAACTCATAGGTAACACAGTCCATTGGACTATGCAATTACATGCAGCCATACAAAGTCCATGGGCCTTGCCTCAGAGTCAAACCCACAACCTCTAACAGCTCAAGCAAAAAGCCTACCACTACACCAACACAGAGAAGTGCGAAACTAATTGAACATAAATTCACATAATCCTAGTGACTGCGCACACAACATGGCCAAACGAAAGCAAAAGACAGTACCTGGCCTATCAATCCAATGGAAACTCATAGGTAACACAGTCCATTGGACTATGCAATTACATGCAGCCATACAAAGTCCATGGGTCTTGCCTCAGAGTCAAACCCACAATTTCTCGCAGCCCAAGCAAAGAGCCTACCACTACACCAACACAGACAAGTAGGAAACTGTGTTTACATTAGTTCACATAATCCTAGTGACTGTGCACACAACATGGCGAAACAAATGCAAAAGACATTATCTGGCCTATCAATCCAATAGAAACTCATAGGCAAAACAGTCCATTAGACTAGGCAAATACATGCAGCCATACAAAGTTCATGGGCCTTACCTCAGAGTCGAACCCACAACCTCTTGGAGAACAAGCAAAGAGCCTACCACTAAACCAACACAGAGAAGTTGGAAACTGATTCTACATTAATTCACATAATCCTACCGACTGCGCACACAACATGGCTAAACAAAAGCAAAAGACAGTACCTGGCTTATCAATCCAATGGAAACTCATAGGCAACACAGTCCATTGGACTAGGCAATAACATGCAGCCATACACAGTCAATGGGCCTTGCTTCAAAGTCGAACTCACAACCTCTCGCAGCTCAAGCAAAGAGCCTACCACTACACCAACACAGAGAAATGTGAACCTGCCTCTACATTAATTCACATAATCCTAGTGAGTGCGCACACAACATGGCCAAACGAAAACAAAAGACAGTACCTGGCCTATCAATCCAATGGAAACTCATAGGCAACACAGTCCATTGGACTAGGCAATTACATGCAGCCATAAAAAGTCCATGGGCCTTGCCTCAGAGTCAAACCCACAACCTCTCGCAGCCCAAGCAAAGAGCCTACCACTACACCAACACAGAGAAATGTGAAACAGACTCTACATTAATTCACATAATCCTAGTGACTGCGCACACAACATGGCCAAACGAAAGCAAAAGTCAATACCTGGCCTATCAATCCAATGGAAACTCATAGGCAACAAAGTCTATTGGACTAGGCAATTACATGCAGCCATACAAAGTCCATGAGCCTTGCATTAGAGTCGAACCCACAACCTCTTGCGGCCCAAGCAAAGAGCCTACCACTACACCAACACAGAGAAGTCTGAAACTGACTCTACATTAATTCACATAATCCTAGTGACTGCGCACACAACATGGCTAAACGAAAGCAAAAGTCAATACCTGGCCTATCAATCCAATGGAAACTCATAGGTAACGCAGTCCATTGGACTATGCAATTACATGCAGCCATACAAAGTCCATGGGCCTTGCCTCAGAGTCGAACTCACAACCTCTCGCAGCCCAACAAAATAGCCTACCACTTCAGCAACACAGAGAAGTCTGAAACTGACTCTACATTAATTCACATAATCCTAGTGACTGCGCACACAACATGGCCAAACAAAAGCAAAAGAAAGCACCTGGCCTATCAATCCAATGGAAACTCATAGGTAACGCAGTCCATTGGACTATGCAATTACATGCAGCCATACAAAGTCCATGGGCCTTGCCTCAGATTCGAACTCACAACCTCTCGCAGCCCAACAAAAAAGCCTACCACTTCAGCAACACAGAGAAGTGTGAAACTGTCTCTACATTAACTCACATAATCCTAGTGACTGCGCACAAAACATGGCCAAACGAAAACAAAAGACAGTACCTGGCCTATCAATCCATTGGACTAGGCAATTACATGCAGCCATACAAAGTCCATGGGCCTTGCCTCAGAGTCAAACCCACAACCTCTCACAGCCCAAGCAAAGAGCCTACCACTACACCAACACAGAGAAGTGCGAAACTGACTCAACATAAATTCACATAATCCTAGTGACTGCGCACACAACATGGCCAAACAAAAGCTAAAGACAGTCCCTTGCCTATCAATCCAATGGAAACTCATAGACAACATAGTCCATTGGAATAGGCAATTACATGCAGCCTCACAAAGTCCATGGGCCTTGCCTCAGAGTCAAACCCACAACCTCTGGCAGAACAAGCAAAGAGCCTACAACTACACCAACACAAAGAAGTAGGAAGCTGCGTCTACATTAATTCACATAATCCAAGTGAATGCGCACACAACATGGCCAAACAAAAGCAAAAGACATTACCTGGCCTATCAGGCCAATGGAAACTCATAGGCAACACAGTCCATTGAACTAGGCGATTACATGCAGCCATACAAAGTCCATGGACCATGCCGCAGAGTCAAACCCACAACCTCTCGCAGCCAAGCAAAGCAGCTTCCACTACACCAACACAGAGAAGTGGGAAACGGATTCTACATTAATTCACATAATCCTAGTGACTGCGCACACAACATGGCCAAACAAAAGCAAAAGACAATACCTGGCCTATCAATCCAATGGAAACTCATAGGCAACACAGTCCATTGGACTTGGCAATTACATGCAGCCATACAAAGTCCATGGGCCTTGCCTCAGAGTCAAACCCACAACCTCTGGCAGAACAAGCAAAGAGCCTACAACTACACCATCACAAAGAAGTAGGAAGCTGCGTCTACATTAATTCACATAATCCTAGTGAATGTGCACACAACATGGCCAAACAAAAGCAAAAGACATTACCTGGCCTATCAAGCCAATGGAAACTCATAGGCAACACAGTCCATTGAACTAGACAATTACATGGAGACATACAAAGTCCATGGGCCTTGCCTCAGAGTTAAACCCACAACCTCTCGCAGCCAAGCAAAGAGCCTACCACTACACCAACACAGATAAGTGGGAAACTGATTCTACATTAATTCACATAATCCTACCGACTGCGCACACAACATGGCCAAACAAAAGACGATACCTGGCCTATCAATCCAATGGAAACTCATAGGCAACACAGTCCTTTAGACTGGGCAAATACATGCAGCCATACAAAGTTCATGGGCCTTGCCTCAGAGTCGAACCCACAACTTCTTGGAGAACAAGCAAAGAGCCTACCACTAAACCAACACAGAGAAGTTGGGAACCGACTCTACATTAATTCACATAATCCTAGTGACTGCGCACACAACATGGCCAAACAAAAGCAAAAGACAGTACCTGGCCTATCAATCCAATGGAAACTCATAGGTAACACAGTACATTAGACTAGGCAATTAAATGCAGCCATACAAAGCCCATGGGCCTTGCCCCAGAGTCGAACCCACAACCTCTCGCAGCCCAAGCAAAGAGCCTACCAATACACCAACACAGAGAAGTGAAAAACTGATTCTACATTAAGTCACATAATCCTAGTGACTGCGCACACAACATGGCCAAACAAAAGCAAAAGACAGTACCTGGCCTATCAATCCAATAGAAACTCATAGGCAAAGCAATCAATTGGACTAGGCAATTACATGCAGCCATACAAAGTCCATGGGCCTTGCCTCAGAGTCGAACCCACAACCTCTTGTAGCCCAAGCAAAGAGCCTACCACTACACCAACACAGAGAAGAGCGAAACTGACTCAACATAAATTCACATAATCCTAGTGACTGCGCACACAACATGGCCAAACAAAAGCAAAAGACAGTCCCTGGCCTATCAATCCAATGGAAACTCATATACAACATAGTCCATTGGACTAGGCAATTACATGCAGCCATACAAAGTCCATGGGCCTTGCCTCAGAGTCAAACCCACAACCTCTGGCAGAACAAGCAAAGAGCTTACAACTACACCAACACAAAAAAGTAGGAAGGTGCGTCTACATTAATTCACATATTCCTAGAGACTGCGCACACAACATGGCCAAACAAAAGCAAAAGACATTACCTGGCCTATCAAGCCAATGGAAACTCATAGGCAACACAGTCCATTGGACTAAACAATTACATGCAGCCATACAAAATCCATGGGCTTTGCCTCTGAGTCAAACCCACAATTTCTCGCAGCCCAAGCAAAGAGCCTACCACTACACCAACACAGACAAGATGGAAACTGAGTTTACATTAGTTCACATAATCCTAGTGACTGTGCACACAACATTGTGAAACAAATGCAAAAGACATTATCTGGCCTATCAATCCAATGGAAACTCATAGGCAACACAGTCCATTAGACTAGGCAAATACATGCAGCCATACAAAGTTCATGGGCCTTGCCTCAGAGTCGAACCCACAACCTCTTGGAGAACAAGCAAAGAGCCTACCACTAAACCAACACAGAGAAGTTGGAAACCGACTTTACATTAATTCACATAATCCTAGTGACTGCGCACACAACATGGCCAAACAAAAGCAAAAGACAGTACCTGGCCTATCAATCCAATGGAAACTCATAGGCAACACAGTCCATTGGACTAGACAATTACATGGAGACATACAAAGTCCATGGGCCTTGCTTCAGAGTCAAACCCACAACCTCTCGCAGCCAAGCAAAGAGCCTACCACTACACCAGTACTAGTATATCTGACTAAAAGCCCCCAAAATATGAAGAACGGCCTATAGTTGAGTGTGGATATAAAATCTATGTGAGCAGAGCTAGAATAGAAATCACTGATCGCATTGAAGTCATTCTGACCATAAATCACCATGATATCAAGGTGAGGAGTTGTGTGTTACTGCTGGGAGGAAAGGGTTAACAGTGGAATATTAAGGTGCATTTCTGTGTGCAGTGTTACTAGTCAATGTAACAATTCAGTATGAGCTGCTCTTGGTGCCGGGGGAGGGAGATGCTCTCCTGAGCAAGATAGATGGGGAATGAACATAATATCTATATAGTGTAAGGCAGGGGGTCTCAAACTCGGCTGGGTGTATGGGCCGCACAGAGGAAAAAAATAATTTGGGGGGCTGCATTCTTTGCAAGACAAAGTGACATTTTTATTGGTACCATATATGTATATATTTTTTTACACACTTTTGGATGACTGATTTTCAACATTTTTCACTTGTTTATTATAACAAATGTGCACATTCTTTGGTTAAATCTAAAAAAAATAAATGTGATGTTAAAAAAAAGTCATGCCTTATTTTGTTTTTTTTTACATTTTATCCCTTTCTTTTAACTAATAGTGTTACAATTATGACGCTAGCGTTTTGTGAAGGGAATGCTTTGCCTACTTCCGTGACTATGGCCTTCCGGAACTGCTGCATTTTGGCTGACCTCTCCGCCTCGGGAATAAGAGACATAAAGTTCTCCTTGTAGCGTGGGTCTAACAGTGTTACCAACCAGTAATGATTGTCGGCCAAGATGTTCTTAACGCGAGGGTCACGAGACAGGCAGCTTACCATAAAGTCATCCATGTGCGCCAGACTCTTAACAGCCATCACTTCAGTATCCAGACCAACACGATGACTGAACATGCTGTCCTCCTCCTTCTCCTCCTCCTCATCTACCCTGTCCTCTGGCCAGCCACGCTGAACTGAGCATATGACTGGTATGCATGTCATATCCTCAATTTGGCCGGAGAGTTGCTCCATGTCTTCATCTTCCTCCTCGTCATAGTCCTCCACTGCACGTTGTGATGAGACGAGGCTGGGCTATGTGTTATCACCCACACCCACTACTGTTTCTTGCTCCAACTCATCGTGTTCCGCCTGCAATGCATCATGTTTGGTTTTAAGCAGAGACCGTTTTAGAAGGCAGAGAAGCGGTATGGTGACGCTAATAATGGCGTCATCGCCGCTTACCATCTTGGTGGAGTCCTCAAAGTTTTGGAGGATGGTACATAGGTCGGACATCCATCTCCACTCCTCAGGTGTTATGTGTGGAGTTTGACCCATTTCCCGACGGCTTAGGTGATGCAGGTACTCAACAACTGCCCTCTTCTGCTCACATATCCTATCATCTCCACCAAACAGGACAAGCTTGCATGTGTTATAGTTTTGGAGAAAAATGTGTTCATTTCATGTATGCGCAAAATGCCTTTGAAATGGCTTTAAAATGGATTTGGAGCATGGAGACGATTATCTCAGGATGGCAATATAAACAAACGAAACTTTTAGTAGATTTCTACTTATTTTATTAAATATTATCTCCACCAAACAGGACAAGCTTGCATCTGTTATAGTTTTGGAGAAAAATGTGTTCATTTCATGTATGCGCGAAATGCCTTAAAAATGGCTTTAAAATGGATTTGGAGCATGGAGACGATTATCTCGGGATTGCAAGATAACCAAACAAAACTTTTAGTGGATTTCTACTTATTTTATTAAATATCATCTCCACCAAACAGGACAAGCTTGCATCTGTTATAGTTTTGGAGAAAAATGTGTTCATTTCATGTATGCGCGAAATGCCTTAAAAATGGCTTTAAAATGGATTTGGAGCATGGAGACGATTATCTCGGGATTGCAAGATAACCAAACAAAACTTTTAGTGGATTTCTACTTATTTTATTAAATATCATCTCCACCAAACAGGACAAGCTTGCATCTGTTATAGTTTTGGAGAAAAATGTGTTCATTTCATGTATGCGCAAAATGCCTTTGAAATGGCTTTAAAATGGATTTGGAGCATGGAGACGATTATCTCAGGATGGCAATATAAACAAACGAAACTTTTAGTAGATTTCTACTTATTTTATTAAATATTATCTCCACCAAACAGGACAAGCTTGCATCTGTTATAGTTTTGGAGAAAAATGTGTTCATTTCATGTATGCGCGAAATGCCTTAAAAATGGCTTTAAAATGGATTTGGAGCATGGAGACGATTATCTCGGGATTGCAAGATAACCAAACAAAACTTTTAGTGGATTTCTACTTATTTTATTAAATATCATCTCCACCAAACAGGACAAGCTTGCATCTGTTATAGTTTTGGAGAAAAATGTGTTCATTTCATGTATGCGCGAAATGCCTTAAAAATGGCTTTAAAATGGATTTGGAGCATGGAGACGATTATCTCGGGATTGCAAGATAACCAAACAAAACTTTTAGTGGATTTCTACTTATTTTATTAAATATCATCTCCACCAAACAGGACAAGCTTGCATCTGTTATAGTTTTGGAGAAAAATGTGTTCATTTCATGTATGCGCGAAATGCCTTAAAAATGGCTTTAAAATGGATTTGGAGCATGGAGACGATTATCTCGGGATTGCAAGATAACCAAACAAAACTTTTAGTGGATTTCTACTTATTTTATTAAATATCATCTCCACCAAACAGGACAAGCTTGCATCTGTTATAGTTTTGGAGAAAAATGTGTTCATTTCATGTATGCGCGAAATGCCTTAAAAATGGCTTTAAAATGGATTTGGAGCATGGAGACGATTATCTCGGGATTGCAAGATAACCAAACAAAACTTTTAGTGGATTTCTACTTATTTTATTAAATATCATCTCCACCAAACAGGACAAGCTTGCATCTGTTATAGTTTTGGAGAAAAATGTGTTCATTTCATGTATGCGCGAAATGCCTTAAAAATGGCTTTAAAATGGATTTGGAGCATGGAGACGATTATCTCGGGATTGCAAGATAACCAAACAAAACTTTTAGTGGATTTCTACTTATTTTATTAAATATCATCTCCACCAAACAGGACAAGCTTGCATCTGTTATAGTTTTGGAGAAAAATGTGTTCATTTCATGTATGCGCGAAATGCCTTAAAAATGGCTTTAAAATGGATTTGGAGCATGGAGACGATTATCTCGGGATTGCAAGATAACCAAACAAAACTTTTAGTGGATTTCTACTTATTTTATTAAATATCATCTCCACCAAACAGGACAAGCTTGCATCTGTTATAGTTTTGGAGAAAAATGTGTTCATTTCATGTATGCGCGAAATGCCTTAAAAATGGCTTTAAAATGGATTTGGAGCATGGAGACGATTATCTCGGGATTGCAAGATAACCAAACAAAACTTTTAGTGGATTTCTATTTATTTTATTAAATATCATCTCCACCAAACAGGACAAGCTTGCATGTGTTATAGTTTTGGAGAAAAATGTGTTCATTTCATGTATGCGCAAAATGCCTTTGAAATGGCTTTAAAATGGATTTGGAGCATGGAGACGATTATCTCGGGATTGCAAGATAACCAAACAAAACTTTTAGTGGATTTCTACTTATTTTATTAAATATCATCTCCACCAAACAGGACAAGCTTGCATCTGTTATAGTTTTGGAGAAAAATGTGTTCATTTCATGTATGCGCGAAATGCCTTAAAAATGGCTTTAAAATGGATTTGGAGCATGGAGACGATTATCTCGGGATTGCAAGATAACCAAACAAAACTTTTAGTGGATTTCTACTTATTTTATTAAATATCATCTCAACCAAACAGGACAAGCTTGCATCTGTTATAGTTTTGGAGAAAAATGTGTTCATTTCATGTATGCGCGAAATGCCTTAAAAATGGCTTTAAAATGGATTTGGAGCATGGAGACGATTATCTCGGGATTGCAAGATAACCAAACAAAACTTTTAGTGGATTTCTACTTATTTTATTAAATATCATCTCCACCAAACAGGACAAGCTTGCATGTGTTATAGTTTTGGAGAAAAATGTGTTCATTTCATGTATGCGCAAAATGCCTTTGAAATGGCTTTAAAATGGATTTGGAGCATGGAGACGATTATCTCAGGATGGCAATATAAACAAACGAAACTTTTAGTAGATTTCTACTTATTTTATTAAATATTATCTCCACCAAACAGGACAAGCTTGCATCTGTTATAGTTTTGGAGAAAAATGTGTTCATTTCATGTATGCGCGAAATGCCTTAAAAATGGCTTTAAAATGGATTTGGAGCATGGAGACGATTATCTCGGGATTGCAAGATAACCAAACAAAACTTTTAGTGGATTTCTACTTATTTTATTAAATATCATCTCCACCAAACAGGACAAGCTTGCATCTGTTATAGTTTTGGAGAAAAATGTGTTCATTTCATGTATGCGCGAAATGCCTTAAAAATGGCTTTAAAATGGATTTGGAGCATGGAGACGATTATCTCGGGATTGCAAGATAACCAAACAAAACTTTTAGTGGATTTCTACTTATTTTATTAAATATCATCTCCACCAAACAGGACAAGCTTGCATCTGTTATAGTTTTGGAGAAAAATGTGTTCATTTCATGTATGCGCGAAATGCCTTAAAAATGGCTTTAAAATGGATTTGGAGCATGGAGACGATTATCTCGGGATTGCAAGATAACCACACAAAACTTTTAGTGGATTTCTACTTATTTTATTAAATATCATCTCCACCAAACAGGACAAGCTTGCATCTGTTATAGTTTTGGAGAAAAATGTGTTCATTTCATGTATGCGCGAAATGCCTTAAAAATGGCTTTAAAATGGATTTGGAGCATGGAGACGATTATCTCGGGATTGCAAGATAACCAAACAAAACTTTTAGTGGATTTCTACTTATTTTATTAAATATCATCTCCACCAAACAGGACAAGCTTGCATCTGTTATAGTTTTAGAGAAAAATGTGTTCATTTCATGTATGCACGAAATGCCTTAAAAATGGCTTTAAAATGGATTTGGAGCATGGAGACGATTATCTCGGGATTGCAATATAACCAAACAAAACTTTTAGTGGATTTCTACTTATTTTATTAAATATCATCTCCACCAAACAGGACAAGCTTGCATCTGTTATAGTTTTGGAGAAAAATGTGTTCATTTCATGTATGCGCGAAATGCCTTAAAAATGGCTTTAAAATGGATTTGGAGCATGGAGACGATTATCTCGGGATTGCAAGATAACCAAACAAAACTTTTAGTGGATTTCTACTTATTTTATTAAATATCATCTCCACCAAACAGGACAAGCTTGCATCTGTTATAGTTTTGGAGAAAAATGTGTTCATTTCATGTACGCGCGAAATGCCTTAAAAATGGCTTTAAAATGGATTTGGAGCATGGAAACGATTATCTCGGGATTGCAAGATAACCAAACAAAACTTTTAGTGGATTTCTACTTATTTTATTAAATATCATCTCCACCAAACAGGACAAGCTTGCATCTGTTATAGTTTTGGAGAAAAATGTGTTCATTTCATGTATGCGCGAAATGCCTTAAAAATGGCTTTAAAATGGATTTGGAGCATGGAGACGATTATCTCGGGATTGCAATATACCAAACAAAACTTTTAGTGGATTTCTACTTATTTTATTAAATATCATCTCCACCAAACAGGACAAGCTTGCATGTGTTATAGTTTTGGAGAAAAATGTGTTCATTTCATGTATGCGCAAAATGCCTTTGAAATGGCTTTAAAATGGATTTGGAGCATGGAGACGATTATCTCGGGATTGCAAGATAACCAAACAAAACTTTTAGTGGATTTCTACTTATTTTATTAAATATCATCTCCACCAAACAGGACAAGCTTGCATCTGTTATAGTTTTGGAGAAAAATGTGTTCATTTCATGTATGCGCGAAATGCCTTAAAAATGGCTTTAAAATGGATTTGGAGCATGGAGACGATTATCTCGGGATTGCAATATAACCAAACAAAACTTTTAGTGGATTTCTACTTATTTTATTAAATATCATCTCCACCAAACAGGACAAGCTTGCATGTGTTATAGTTTTGGAGAAAAATGTGTTCATTTCATGCATGCGCAAAATGCCTTTGAAATGGCTTTAAAATGGATTTGGAGCATGGAGACGATTATCTCAGGATGGCAATATAAACAAACGAAACTTTTAGTAGATTTCTACTTATTTTATTAAATATTATCTCCACCAAACAGGACAAGCTTGCATCTGTTATAGTTTTGGAGAAAAATGTGTTCATTTCATGTATGCGCGAAATGCCTTAAAAATGGCTTTAAAATGGATTTGGAGCATGGAGACGATTATCTCGGGATTGCAAGATAACCAAACAAAACTTTTAGTGGATTTCTACTTATTTTATTAAATATCATCTCCACCAAACAGGACAAGCTTGCATCTGTTATAGTTTTGGAGAAAAATGTGTTCATTTCATGTATGCGCGAAATGCCTTAAAAATGGCTTTAAAATGGATTTGGAGCATGGAGACGATTATCTCAGGATTGCAAGATAACCAAACAAAACTTTTAGTGGATTTCTACTTATTTTATTAAATATCATCTCCACCAAACAGGACAAGCTTGCATCTGTTATAGTTTTGGAGAAAAATGTGTTCATTTCATGTATGCGCGAAATGCCTTAAAAATGGCTTTAAAATGGATTTGGAGCATGGAGACGATTATCTCGGGATTGCAAGATAACCAAACAAAACTTTTAGTGGATTTCTACTTATTTTATTAAATATCATCTCCGCCAAACAGGACAAGCTTGCATGTGTTATAGTTTTGGAGAAAAATGTGTTCATTTCATGTATGCGCAAAATGCCTTTGAAATGGCTTTAAAATGGATTTGGAGCATGGAGACGATTATCTCAGGATGGCAATATAAACAAACGAAACTTTTAGTAGATTTCTACTTATTTTATTAAATATTATCTCCACCAAACAGGACAAGCTTGCATCTGTTATAGTTTTGGAGAAAAATGTGTTCATTTCATGTATGCGCGAAATGCCTTAAAAATGGCTTTAAAATGGATTTGGAGCATGGAGACGATTATCTCGGGATTGCAAGATAACCAAACAAAACTTTTAGTGGATTTCTACTTATTTTATTAAATATCATCTCCACCAAACAGGACAAGCTTGCATCTGTTATAGTTTTGGAGAAAAATGTGTTCATTTCATGTATGCGCGAAATGCCTTAAAAATGGCTTTAAAATGGATTTGGAGCATGGAGACGATTATCTCGGGATTGCAATATAACCAAACAAAACTTTTAGTGGATTTCTACTTATTTTATTAAATATCATCTCCACCAAACAGGACAAGCTTGCATCTGTTATAGTTTTGGAGAAAAATGTGTTCATTTCATGTATGCGCGAAATGCCTTAAAAATGGCTTTAAAATGGATTTGGAGCATGGAGACGATTATCTCGGGATTGCAAGATAACCAAACAAAACTTTTAGTGGATTTCTACTTATTTTATTAAATATCATCTCCACCAAACAGGACAAGCTTGCATCTGTTATAGTTTTGGAGAAAAATGTGTTCATTTCATGTATGCGCGAAATGCCTTAAAAATGGCTTTAAAATGGATTTGGAGCATGGAGACGATTATCTCGGGATTGCAATATAACCAAACAAAACTTTTAGTGGATTTCTACTTATTTTATTAAATATCATCTCCACCAAACAGGACAAGCTTGCATCTGTTATAGTTTTGGAGAAAAATGTGTTCATTTCATGTATGCGCGAAATGCCTTAAAAATGGCTTTAAAATGGATTTGGAGCATGGAGACGATTATCTCGGGATTGCAAGATAACCAAACAAAACTTTTAGTGGATTTCTACTTATTTTATTAAATATCATCTCCACCAAACAGGACAAGCTTGCATCTGTTATAGTTTTGGAGAAAAATGTGTTCATTTCATGTATGCGTGAAATGCCTTAAAAATGGCTTTAAAATGGATTTGGAGCATGGAGACGATTATCTCGGGATTGCAAGATAACCAAACAAAACTTTTAGTGGATTTCTACTTATTTTATTAAATATCATCTCCACCAAACAGGACAAGCTTGCATCTGTTATAGTTTTGGAGAAAAATGTGTTCATTTCATGTATGCGCGAAATGCCTTAAAAATGGCTTTAAAATGGATTTGGAGCATGGAGACGATTATCTCGGGATTGCAATATAACCAAACAAAACTTTTAGTGGATTTCTACTTATTTTATTAAATATCATCTCCACCAAACAGGACAAGCTTGCATCTGTTATAGTTTTGGAGAAAAATGTGTTCATTTCATGTATGCGCGAAATGCCTTAAAAATGGCTTTAAAATGGATTTGGAGCATGGAGACGATTATCTCGGGATTGCAAGATAACCAAACAAAAATTTTAGTGGATTTCTATTCATTTTATTAAATATCATCTCCACCAAACAGGACAAGCTTGCATCTGTTATAGTTTTGGAGAAAAATGTGTTCATTTCATGTATGCGCGAAATGCCTTAAAAATGGCTTTAAAATGGATTTGGAGCATGGAGACGATTATCTCGGGATTGCAAGATAACCAAACAAAACTTTTAGTGGATTTCTACTTATTTTATTAAATATCATCTCCACCAAACAGGACAAGCTTGCATCTGTTATATTTTTGGAGAAAAATGTGTTCATTTCATGTATGCGCGAAATGCCTTAAAAATGGCTTTAAAATGGATTTGGAGCATGGAGACGATTATCTCGGGATTGCAAGATAACCAAACAAAACTTTTAGTGGATTTCTACTTATTTTATTAAATATCATCTCCACCAAACAGGACAAGCTTGCATGTGTTATAGTTTTGGAGAAAAATGTGTTCATTTCATGTATGCGCAAAATGCCTTTGAAATGGCTTTAAAATGGATTTGGAGCATGGAGACGATTATCTCGGGATTGCAAGATAACCAAACAAAACATTTAGTGGATTTCTACTTATTTTATTAAATATCATCTCCACCAAACAGGACAAGCTTGCATCTGTTATAGTTTTGGAGAAAAATGTGTTCATTTCATGTATGCGCGAAATGCCTTAAAAATGGCTTTAAAATGGATTTGGAGCATGGAGACGATTATCTCGGGATTGCAAGATAACCAAACAAAACTTTTAGTGGATTTCTACTTATTTTATTAAATATCATCTCCACCAAACAGGACAAGCTTGCATCTGTTATAGTTTTGGAGAAAAATGTGTTCATTTCATGTATGCGCGAAATGCCTTAAAAATGGCTTTAAAATGGATTTGGAGCATGGAGACGATTATCTCGGGATTGCAAGATAACCAAACAAAACTTTTAGTGGATTTCTACTTATTTTATTAAATATCATCTCCACCAAACAGGACAAGCTTGCATCTGTTATAGTTTTGGAGAAAAATGTGTTCATTTCATGTATGCGCGAAATGCCTTAAAAATGGCTTTAAAATGGATTTGGAGCATGGAGACGATTATCTCGGGATTGCAAGATAACCAAACAAAACTTTTAGTGGATTTCTACTTATTTTATTAAATATCATCTCCACCAAACAGGACAAGCTTGCATGTGTTATAGTTTTGGAGAAAAATGTGTTCATTTCATGTCTGCGCAAAATGCCTTTGAAATGGCTTTAAAATGGATTTGGAGCATGGAGACGATTATCTCAGGATGGCAATATAAACAAACGAAACTTTTAGTAGATTTCTACTTATTTTATTAAATATTATCTCCACCAAACAGGACAAGCTTGCATCTGTTATAGTTTTGGAGAAAAATGTGTTCATTTCATGTATGCGCGAAATGCCTTAAAAATGGCTTTAAAATGGATTTGGAGCATGGAGACGATTATCTCGGGATTGCAAGATAACCAAACAAAACTTTTAGTGGATTTCTATTTATTTTATTAAATATCATCTCCACCAAACAGGACAAGCTTGCATCTGTTATAGTTTTGGAGAAAAATGTGTTCATTTCATGTATGCGCGAAATGCCTTAAAAATGGCTTTAAAATGGATTTGGAGCATGGAGACGATTATCTCGGGATTGCAAGATAACCAAACAAAACTTTTAGTGGATTTCTACTTATTTTATTAAATATCATCTCCACCAAACAGGACAAGCTTGCATGTGTTATAGTTTTGGAGAAAAATGTGTTCATTTCATGTATGCGCAAAATGCCTTTGAAATGGCTTTAAAATGGATTTGGAGCATGGAGACGATTATCTCGGGATTGCAAGATAACCAAACAAAACTTTTAGTGGATTTCTACTTATTTTATTAAATATCATCTCCACCAAACAGGACAAGCTTGCATCTGTTATAGTTTTGGAGAAAAATGTGTTCATTTCATGTATGCGCGAAATGCCTTAAAAATGGCTTTAAAATGGATTTGGAGCATGGAGACGATTATCTCGGGATTGCAATATAACCAAACAAAACTTTTAGTGGATTTCTACTTATTTTATTAAATATCATCTCCACCAAACAGGACAAGCTTGCATCTGTTATAGTTTTGGAGAAAAATGTGTTCATTTCATGTATGCGCGAAATGCCTTAAAAATGGCTTTAAAATGGATTTGGAGCATGGAGACGATTATCTCGGGATTGCAAGATAACCAAACAAAACTTTTAGTGGATTTCTACTTATTTTATTAAATATCATCTCCACCAAACAGGACAAGCTTGCATCTGTTATAGTTTTGGAGAAAAATGTGTTCATTTCATGTATGCGCGAAATGCCTTAAAAATGGCTTTAAAATGGATTTGGAGCATGGAGACGATTATCTCGGGATTGCAAGATAACCAAACAAAACTTTTAGTGGATTTCTACTTATTTTATTAAATATCATCTCCACCAAACAGGACAAGCTTGCATCTGTTATAGTTTTGGAGAAAAATGTGTTCATTTCATGTATGCGCGAAATGCCTTAAAAATGGCTTTAAAATGGATTTGGAGCATGGAGACGATTATCTCGGGATTGCAATATAACCAAACAAAACTTTTAGTGGATTTCTACTTATTTTATTAAATATCATCTCCACCAAACAGGACAAGCTTGCATCTGTTATAGTTTTGGAGAAAAATGTGTTCATTTCATGTATGCGCGAAATGCCTTAAAAATGGCTTTAAAATGGATTTGGAGCATGGAGACGATTATCTCGGGATTGCAAGATAACCAAACAAAACTTTTAGTGGATTTCTACTTATTTTATTAACCCCTTCAGCCCCCAGCCTGTTTTCACCTTAAAGACCCGGCCATTTTTTGCAATTTTGACCAGTGTCACTTTGACAGGTTATAATTCTGGAACACTTCAACGGATCCTGGCGATTCTGAGATTGTTTTTTCGTGACATATTGTACTTTATGTCAGTGGTAAATTTAGGCCGATATGTTTTGCGTTTATTTGTGAAAATTTCGGAAATTTAGCGAAAATTTTGAAAATTTTGCAATTTTCAAAATTTGAAATTTTATGGCCATAAATCTGAGAGATATGTCACACAAAAAAGTTACTAAATAACATTTACCACATGTCTACTTTACACCAGCGCAATTTTTGAAAAAGAAAAAATTTCCGTTAGGAAGTTAGAAGGGGTCAAAGTTCATCACCAATTTCTCATTTTTCCAACAAAATTTACAAAAAAAAATTGTTTAGGTACCACATCACATTTGGAGTGATTTGAGAAACCTAGGCGACAGAAAATACCCAAAAGTGACCCAATTCTAAAATCTGCACCCCTCACTCTGCTCAAAACCACATCCAAGAAGTTTATTAACCCTTTAGGAGCTTCACAGCAACCAAAGCAATGTAGACGTAAAAATGAAAATTTTACTTTTTTAACACAAAAATGTTACTTTAGCCATAAAAATTAGTATTTTCACAATCGTATCAGGAAAAATGCATCATAAAATGTATCGTGCATTTTCTCCTGAGTACGCAGATACCCCATATGTGGTGGTAATCAAATGTTTGGGCACACGGCAGAGCTCGGAAGGGAAGGAGCGCCATTTGAATTTTTGAGTGCAAAATTAGCTGCACTCATTAGCGGACGCCATGTCGGGTTTGAAGACCCCCTGAGGTGCCTAAACAATGGAGCTCCCCCACAAATGACCCCATTTTGGAAACTAGAGCCCTCAAATATTTTTTCTAGATGTTTGATGTGCACTTTGAACCCCTGGGGGCTTCACAGAAGTTTATAACGTTGAGCCGTGAAAAGAAAAAAAAAATTTTTTACCACAAAACTGTTGCTTCAACCAGGTAGCTTTTTTTATCACAAGGGTATCAGGAAAAAATGCACCATAAAATTTATGGTGCATTTTCTCCTGAGTACGCAGATACCCCATATGTGGTGGAAATCAAATGTTTGGGCGCACGGCAGGACTCTGAAGGCAAGGAGCGCCATTTCACAGCAAAATTGGTTGGAATTATTAGCGGACGCCATGTTTCATTTGGAGACCCCCCTGAAGTGCCTAAACAATGGAGCTCCCCCACAATTGACCCCATTTTGGAAACTAGACCCCTCATGGAATTTATCTAGCTGTTTAGTGAGCACTTTGAACCCCTGGAGGCTTCACAAACGTTTGTAATGTTCAGCCGTGAAAATATTTTATTCTTTTTTTTACCACAAAATTGTTTTTTCAAACAGGTAGCTTTTTTTCCACAAGGGTATCAGAAAAAAATGCACCATAAAATGTATTGTGCAATTTCTCCTGAGTACGACGATACCTCATATGTGGTGGAAATCAATTGTTTGGGCGTATGGCGGGGCTCAGAAGAGAAGGAGCGCCATTTCACAGTAAAATTGATTGGAATTATTAGCAGACGCCATGTTTCATTTGGAGACCCCCCTGAGGTGCCTAAACAATGGAGCTCCCCCACATGTGATCCCATTTTGGAAACTAGACCCCCCCCATACAAAAAAAATTAGTTTGGCGAAATAAAAAATACAGACATCAGTAAAAAAAAAAAAAAAAAAAAAAAAAAGAGCGCCTGCCACTAAGACCAGTGCCAAACGTGAGAGCAATGCACGAGTCTCGCATCGCATCATCCACTGCAGTCTGGAAGCGAGCAACTGCGCTGGATAATGCGATGCGAGAGGGCGGGGCGGCAGATGAGAAAGGGCGCAGCGGATGGAAGATGGGAAAGGGCGCAGCGGGTGGAGGAGCGGCAGAGGATGGGAAAGGGCGCAGCGGATGGATGATGGGAAATGGCGCAGCGGATGGAGGAGCGGCAGAGGATGGGAAAGGGCGCAGCGGATGGATGATGGGAAATGGCGCAGCGGATGGAGGAGCGGCAGAGGATGGGAAAGGGCGCAGCGGATGGATGATGGGAAATGGCGCAGCGGATGGAGGAGCGGCAGAGGATGGGGGGGTGAGATGGGGATACCTACCTTACAGGATGGATCTAGGCAGCAGGATCACAGCAGACAAAAGAGGCAGCAGATGAAGGAGGGTGAAAAGGATGGGAGAGAGCAGGCAGCAGATCAGGGAGGGGGGCAGAGTGATGGGAGGGGGGAGGCAGCACATGGAGTGGAGGCAGCACATGGAGGGAGGGGGGGAGGCAGCACATGGAGGGGGGGGAGGCAGCACATGAAGGGGGGGGAAGGCAGCACATGGAGGGGGGGAAGGCAACACATGGAGGGGGGGAAGGCAGCACATGGAGGGGGGGAAGGCAGCACATGGAGGGGGGGGGAGGCAGCACATGGAGGGGGGGGGGAGGCAGCACATGGAGGGGGGGAGGCAGCACATGGAGGGGGGGGAGGCAGCACATGGAGGGGGGGGGGGAGGCAGCACATGGAGGGGGGGGAGGCAGCACATGGAGGGGGGGGGGAAGGCAGCACATGGAGGGGGGGGAAGGCAGCACATGGAGGGGGGGGGGGGAAGGCAGCACATGGAGAGGGGGGGGGGGAAGGCAGCACATGGAGGGGGGGGGAAGGCAGCACATGGAGGGGGGGGGAAGGCAGCACATGGAGGGGGGGGAAGGCAGCACATGGAGGGGGGGAAGGCAGCACATGGAGGGGGGAAGGCAGCACATGGAGGGGGGAAGGCAGCACATGGAGGGGGGAGGCAGCACATGGAGGGGGGAGGCAGCACATGGAGGGGGGAGGCAGCACATGGAGGGGAGGCAGCACATGGAAGGGGGGGGGAGGCAGCACATGGAGGGGGGGGGAGGCAGCACATGGAGGGGGGGGGAAGGCAGCACATGGAGGGGGGGGAAGGCAGCACATGGAGGGGGGGGAAGGCAGCAAATGGAGGGGGGGGAAGGCAGCACATGGAGGGAGGGGAAGGCAGCACATGGAGGGGGGGGGAGGCAGCACATGGAGGGGGGAAGGCAGCACATGGAGGGGGGAAGGCAGCACATGGAGGGGGGAGGCAGCACATGGAGGGGGGGAGGGGAGGCAGCACATGGAGGGGGGGAGGGGAGGCAGCACATGGAGGGGGGGAGGGGAGGCAGCACATGGAGGGGGGGAGGGGAGGCAGCACATGGAGGGGGGGAGCCGATTAGGTGCAGTGGCAGCCGATGGAGGCGGCGGCCGTGTAAAGCGGCGTGGCGGCCAGGGACAGCGGCGTGGCGGGGAGCGGCGGTGGATCTCGGCAGGGAGCGGCGGTGGATCTCGGCGGGGAGCGGCGGTGGATCTCGGCGGGGAGCGGCGGTGGATCTCGGCGGGGAGCGGCGGTGGATCTCGGCGGGGAGCGGCGGTGGATCTCGGCGGGGAGCGGCGGTGAATCTCGGCGGGGAGCGGTGGTGGATGTCGGCGGGGAGCGGCGGTGGATGTCGGCGGGGAGCGGCGGTGGATGTCGGCGGGGAGCGGCGGTGGATGTCGGCGGGGAGCGGCGGTGGATGTCGGCGGGGAGCGGCGGTGGATGTCGGCGGGGAGCGGCGGTGGATGTCGGCGGGGAGCGGCGGTGGATGTCGGCGGGGGATCTCGGCAGATCGCGGCGGGGGATCTCGGGGGATCTCGGCGGGGAGCGGCGGGGGATCTCGGCGGGGAGCGGCGGGGGATCTCGGCGGGGAGCGGCGGGGGATCTCGGCGGGGGATCTCGGCGGGGGATCTCGGCGGGGGATCTCGGCGGGGAGCGGCGGGGAGCGGCGGGGGATCTCGGCGGGGAGCGGCGGGGGATCTCGGCAGGGAGCGGCGGGGGATCGAGGGGTGCTATAACTTACCGATGGGCACCTCCTGCAGCGACCGCTCTCATCAGCTTTCACGGACGGAGTGAAGCTGAGGGTAGCGGTCACCGGCACAAGATCCACAGTGATTGGGAGAGATCGGTCACAAGGCCGGTCTCTCCAATCAGAGCTGGGGGCGGGTAAAACAAAGTTCACCCAGCTCCAGCCAGTCATCAGTGCTACAGCAGCACTGATTATGGCTGGATTGCAATGTGTTAGCCATTTTCAATGGCTGACACATTACAGTGACTGTAATTGGCTGAGCGGCGTTCGTCAGCCAATCACAGCCTCTGTAGGTTCGGGGAGGAGGCACCACCCCTCCTGAGGTCAGGCAGAGGTCCCCTCCTTCCCGAATCCACCGTTTAGGTAAACAAATTTCACTCCCCGGGGCTCCGGGACCGCGATTTCGCCAGGACGTACTGAGTACGTCATGGGTCGTTTAGCACCATGTGACCATGACGTACTCAGTACGTCCAAGGTCGTTAAGGGGTTAAATATCATCTCCACCAAACAGGACAAGCTTGCATCTGTTATAGTTTTGGAGAAAAATGTGTTCATTTCATGTATGCGCGAAATGCCTTAAAAATGGCTTTAAAATGGATTTGGAGCATGGAGACGATTATCTCGGGATCGCAAGATAACCAAACAAAACTTTTAGTGGATTTCTACTTATTTTATTAAATATCATCTCCACCAAACAGGACAAGCTTGCATCTGTTATAGTTTTGGAGAAAAATGTGTTCATTTCATGTATGCGCGAAATGCCTTAAAAATGGCTTTAAAATGGATTTGGAGCATGGAGACGATTATCTCGGGATTGCAAGATAACCAAACAAAACTTTTAGTGGATTTCTACTTATTTTATTAAATATCATCTCCACCAAACAGGACAAGCTTGCATCTGTTATAGTTTTGGAGAAAAATGTGTTCATTTCATGTATGCGCGAAATGCCTTAAAAATGGCTTTAAAATGGATTTGGAGCATGGAGACGATTATCTCGGGATTGCAAGATAACCAAACAAAACTTTTAGTGGATTTCTACTTATTTTATTAAATATCATCTCCACCAAACAGGACAAGCTTGCATGTGTTATAGTTTTGGAGAAAAATGTGTACATTTCATGTATGCGCAAAATGCCTTTGAAATGGCTTTAAAATGGATTTGGAGCATGGAGACGATTATCTCAGGATGGCAATATAAACAAACGAAACTTTTAGTAGATTTCTACTTATTTTATTAAATATTATCTCCACCAAACAGGACAAGCTTGCATCTGTTATAGTTTTGGAGAAAAATGTGTTCATTTCATGTATGCGCGAAATGCCTTAAAAATGGCTTTAAAATGGATTTGGAGCATGGAGACGATTATCTCGGGATTGCAAGATAACCAAACAAAACTTTTAGTGGATTTCTACTTATTTTATTAAATATCATCTCCACCAAACAGGACAAGCTTGCATCTGTTATAGTTTTGGAGAAAAATGTGTTCATTTCATGTATTCGCGAAATGCCTTAAAAATGGCTTTAAAATGGATTTGGAGCATGGAGACGATTATCTCGGGATTGCAATATAACCAAACAAAACTTTTAGTGGATTTCTACTTATTTTATTAAATATCATCTCCACCAAACAGGACAAGCTTGCATCTGTTATAGTTTTGGAGAAAAATGTGTTCATTTCATGTATGCGCGAAATGCCTTAAAAATGGCTTTAAAATGGATTTGGAGCATGGAGACGATTATCTCGGGATTGCAAGATAACCAAACAAAACTTTTAGTGGATTTCTACTTATTTTATTAAATATCATCTCCACCAAACAGGACAAGCTTGCATGTGTTATAGTTTTGGAGAAAAATGTGTTCATTTCATGTATGCGCAAAATGCCTTTGAAATGGCTTTAAAATGGATTTGGAGCATGGAGACGATTATCTCGGGATTGCAAGATAACCAAACAAAACTTTTAGTGGATTTCTACTTATTTTATTAAATATCATCTCCACCAAACAGGACAAGCTTGCATCTGTTATAGTTTTGGAGAAAAATGTGTTCATTTCATGTATGCGCCAAATGCCTTAAAAATGGCTTTAAAATGGATTTGGAGCATGGAGACGATTATCTCGGGATTGCAAGATAACCAAACAAAACTTTTAGTGGATTTCTACTTATTTTATTAAATATCATCTCCACCAAACAGGACAAGCTTGCATCTGTTATAGTTTTGGAGAAAAATGTGTTCATTTCATGTATGCGCGAAATACCTTAAAAATGGCTTTAAAATGGATTTGGAGCATGGAGACGATTATCTCGGGATTGCAAGATAACCAAACAAAACTTTTAGTGGATTTCTACTTATTTTATTAAATATCATCTCCACCAAACAGGACAAGCTTGCATCTGTTATAGTTTTGGAGAAAAATGTGTTCATTTCATGTATGCGCGAAATGCCTTAAAAATGGCTTTAAAATGGATTTGGAGCATGGAGACGATTATCTCGGGATTGCAAGATAACCAAACAAAACTTTTAGTGGATTTCTACTTATTTTATTAAATATCATCTCCACCAAACAGGACAAGCTTGCATCTGTTATAGTTTTGGAGAAAAATGTGTTCATTTCATGTATGCGCGAAATGCCTTAAAAATGGCTTTAAAATGGATTTGGAGCATGGAGACGATTATCTCGGGATTGCAAGATAACCAAACAAAACTTTTAGTGGATTTCTACTTATTTTATTAAATATCATCTCCACCAAACAGGACAAGCTTGCATGTGTTATAGTTTTGGAGAAAAATGTGTTCATTTCATGTATGCGCAAAATGCCTTTGAAATGGCTTTAAAATGGATTTGGAGCATGGAGACGATTATCTCAGGATGGCAATATAAACAAACGAAACTTTTAGTAGATTTCTACTTATTTTATTAAATATTATCTCCACCAAACAGGACAAGCTTGCATCTGTTATAGTTTTGGAGAAAAATGTGTTCATTTCATGTATGCGCGAAATGCCTTAAAAATGGCTTTAAAATGGATTTGGAGCATGGAGACGATTATCTCGGGATTGCAAGATAACCAAACAAAACTTTTAGTGGATTTCTACTTATTTTATTAAATATCATCTCCACCAAACAGGACAAGCTTGCATCTGTTATAGAGGTGACCGTCTGATAGCCCAGCTCGACTATCCATCTCTACTGAAGACCCTTTCAGCTTTTTGAGAGTTGGGTGGAGGACATCATCTCTGAAAATAGGGTCCCACAGCTGCACCCCATCAGTGTGAGCAGGACTCTTAGGACTCTTAGAAGAGTTAATGCTCTGAGACCATAGGGGCGCTTAGCCCCCTCTCTTCGTCACTGAGGATGATTTCATTTTTCAGGGATTAGAGAGGGTGGTCCTTGTGGTGGACTGCAGGTATGGAGAGCTGTTGTCATCGTATTAGATAGATAAGAACGATTATATGTATTGTAGAAATGTCTCCTATCATGTTCCCTAATTTTTTATTATGTCCACATCCTGGTCCCCATCTTGGACATCATAACAAACGTGCACTTTTTTGTTTAATTTACACATTGGACCATAGGAAAAATGACACTACAGCTACAGAGGTGACCGTCTGATAGCCCAGCTCGACTATCCATCTCTACTGAAGACCCTTTCAGCTTTTTGAGAGTTGGGTGGAGGACATCATCTCTGAAAATAGGGTCCCACAGCTGCACCCCATCAGTGTGAGCAGGACTCTTAGGACTCTTAGAAGAGTCAATGCTCTGAGACCATTGGGGGCACTTAGCCCCCTCTCTTCATCACTGAGGATGATTTCATTTTTCAGGGATTAGAGAGGGTGGTCCTTGTGGTGGACTGCAGATATGGAGAGCTGTTATCATCGTATTAGATAGATAAGAATGATTATATGTATTGTAGAAATGTCTCCTATCATGTTCCCTAATTTTTTATTATGTCCACATCCTGGTCCCCATCTTGGACATCATAACAAACGTGCACTTTTTTGTTTAATTTACACATTGGACCATAGGAAAAATGACACTACAGCTACAGAGGTGACCGTCTGATAGCCCAGCTCGACTATCCATCTCTACTGAAGACCCTTTCAGCTTTTTGAGAGTTGGGTGGAGAACATCATCTCTGAAAATAGGGTCCCACAGCTGCACCCCATCAGTGTGAGCAGGACTCTTAGGACTCTTAGAAGAGTAAATGCTCTGAGACCATGGGGGGCGCTTAGCCCCCTCTCTTCGTCACTGAGGATGATTTCACTTTTCAGGGAATAGAGAGGGTGGTCCTTGTGGTGGACTGCAGGTATGGAGAGCTGTTGTCATCGTATTAGATAGATAAGAATGATTATATGTATTGTAGAAATGTCTCCTATCATGTTCCCTATTTTTTTATTATGTCCACATCCTGGTCCCCATCTTGGAAATCATAACAAACGTGCACTTTTTTGTTTAATTTACACATTGGACCATAGGAAAAATGACACTACAGCTACAGAGGTGACCGTCTGATAGCCCAGCTCGACTATCCATCTCTACTGAAGACCCTTTCAGCTTTTTGACAGTTGGGTGGAGGACATCATCTCTGAAAATAGGGTCCCACAGCTGCACCCCATCAGTGTGAGCAGGAATCTTAGGACTCTTAGAAGAGTCAATGCTCTGAGACCATGGGGGGCGCTTAGCCCCCTCTCTTTGTCACTGAGGATGATTTCATTTTTCAGGGATTAGAGAGAGTGGTCCTTGTGGTGGACTGCAGGTATGGAGAGCTGTTGTGATCGTATTAGATAGATAAGAATGATTATATGTATTGTAGAAATGTCTCCTATCATGTTCCCTAATTTTTTATTATATCCACATCCTGGTCCCCATCTTGAACATCATAACAAACGTGCACTTTTTTGTTTAATTTACACATTGGACCATAGGAAAAATGACACTACAGCTACAGAGGTGACCGTCTGATAGCCCAGCTCGACTATCCATCTCTACTGAAGACCCTTTCAGCTTTTTGAGAGTTGGGTGGAGGACATCATCTCTGAAAATAGGGTCCCACAGCTGCACCCCATCAGTGTGAGCAGGACTCTTAGGACTCTTAGAAGAGTTAATGCTCTGAGACCATGGGGGCGCTTAGCCCCCTCTCTTCGTCACTGAGGATGATTTCATTTTTCAGGGATTAGAGAGGGTGGTCCTTGTGGTGGACTGCAGGTATGGAGAGCTGTTGTCATCGTATTAGATAGATAAGAATGATTATATGTATTGTAGAAATGTCTCCTATCATGTTCCCTAATTTTTTATTATGTCCACATCCTGGTCCCCATCTTGGAAATCATAACAAACGTGCACTTTTTTGTTTAATTTACACATTGGACCATAGGAAAAATGACACTACAGCTACAGAGGTGACCGTCTGATAGCCCAGCTCGACTATCCATCTCTACTGAAGACCCTTTCAGCTTTTTGAGAGTTGGGTGGAGGACATCATCTCTGAAAATAGGGTCCCACAGCTGCACCCCATCAGTGTGAGCAGGAATCTTAGGACTCTTAGAAGAGTCAATGCTCTGAGACCATGGGGGGCGCTTAGCCCCCTCTCTTCGTCACTGAGGATGATTTCATTTTTCAGGGATTAGAGAGAGTGGTCCTTGTGGTGGACTGCAGGTATGGAGAGCTGTTGTGATCGTATTAGATAGATAAGAATGATTATATGTATTGTAGAAATGTCTCCTATCATGTTCCCTAATTTTTTATTATGTCCACATCCTGGTCCCCATCTTGAACATCATAACAAACGTGCACTTTTTTGTTTAATTTACACATTGGACCATAGGAAAAATGACACTACAGCTACAGAGGTGACCGTCTGATAGCCCAGCTCGACTATCCATCTCTACTGAAGACCCTTTCAGCTTTTTGAGAGTTGGGTGGAGGACATCATCTCTGAAAATAGGGTCCCACAGCTGCACCCCATCAGTGTGAGCAGGACTCTTAGGACTCTTAGAAGAGTTAATGCTCTGAGACCATGGGGGCGCTTAGCCCCCTCTCTTCGTCACTGAGGATGATTTCATTTTTCAGGGATTAGAGAGGGTGGTCCTTGTGGTGGACTGCAGGTATGGAGAGCTGTTGTCATCGTATTAGATAGATAAGAATGATTATATGTATTGTAGAAATGTCTCCTATCATGTTCCCTAATTTTTTATTATGTCCACATCCTGGTCCCCATCTTGGACATCACAACAAACGTGCACTTTTTTGTTTAATTTACACATTTGACCATAGGAAAAATGACACTACAGCTACAGAGGTGACCGTCTGATAGCCCAGCTCGACTATCCATCTCTACTGAAGACCCTTTCAGCTTTTTGAGAGTTGGGTGGAGGACATCATCTCTGAAAATAGGGTCCCACAGCTGCACCCCATCAGTGTGAGCAGGAATCTTAGGACTCTTAGAA
The DNA here is from genome assembly GCF_048569485.1 of Anomaloglossus baeobatrachus. Classification (NCBI taxonomy): domain Eukaryota; kingdom Metazoa; phylum Chordata; class Amphibia; order Anura; family Aromobatidae; genus Anomaloglossus; species Anomaloglossus baeobatrachus. The sequence continues at coordinate 234,290 of NW_027442009.1, read as the reverse complement.
GAGTCAATGCTCTGAGACCATGGGGGGCGCTTAGCCCCCTCTCTTCGTCACTGAGGATGATTTCATTTTTCAGGGATTAGAGAGAGTGGTCCTTGTGGTGGACTGCAGGTATGGAGAGCTGTTGTGATCGTATTAGATAGATAAGAATGATTATATGTATTGTAGAAATGTCTCCTATCATGTTCCCTAATTTTTTATTATGTCCACATCCTGGTCCCCATCTTGAACATCATAACAAACGTGCACTTTTTTGTTTAATTTACACATTGGACCATAGGAAAAATGACACTACAGCTACAGAGGTGACCGTCTGATAGCCCAGCTCGACTATCCATCTCTACTGAAGACCCTTTCAGCTTTTTGAGAGTTGGGTGGAGGACATACACATTAGACCATAGGAAAAATGACACTACAGCTACAGATTTTTGGAGAAAAATGTGTTCATTTCATGTATGCGCGAAATGCCTTAAAAATGGCTTTAAAATGGATTTGGAGCATGGAGACGATTATCTCGGGATTGCAATATAACCAAACAAAACTTTTAGTGGATTTCTACTTATTTTATTAAATATCATCTCCACCAAATAGGACAAGCTTGCATCTGTTATAGTTTTGGAGAAAAATGTGTTCATTTCATGTATGCGCGAAATGCCTTAAAAATGGCTTTAAAATGGATTTGGAGCATGGAGACGATTATCTCGGGATTGCAAGATAACCAAACAAAAATTTTAGTGGATTTCTACTTATTTTATTAAATATCATCTCCACCAAACAGGACAAGCTTGCATCTGTTATAGTTTTGGAGAAAAATGTGTTCATTTCATGTATGCGCGAAATGCCTTAAAAATGGCTTTAAAATGGATTTGGAGCATGGAGACGATTATCTCGGGATTGCAAGATAACCAAACAAAACTTTTAGTGGATTTCTACTTATTTTATTAAATATCATCTCCACCAAACAGGACAAGCTTGCATGTGTTATAGTTTTGGAGAAAAATGTGTTCATTTCATGTATGCGCAAAATGCCTTTGAAATGGCTTTAAAATGGATTTGGAGCATGGAGACGATTATCTCGGGATTGCAAGATAACCAAACAAAACTTTTAGTGGATTTCTACTTATTTTATTAAATATCATCTCCACCAAACAGGACAAGCTTGCATCTGTTATAGTTTTGGAGAAAAATGTGTTCATTTCATGTATGCGCGAAATGCCTTAAAAATGGCTTTAAAATGGATTTGGAGCATGGAGACGATTATCTCGGGATTGCAAGATAACCAAACAAAACTTTTAGTGGATTTCTACTTTTTTTATTAAATATCATCTCCACCAAACAGGACAAGCTTGCATCTGTTATAGTTTTGGAGAAAAATGTGTTCATTTCATGTATGCGCGAAATGCCTTAAAAATGGCTTTAAAATGGATTTGGAGCATGGCGACGATTATCTCGGGATTGCAAGATAACCAAACAAAACTTTTAGTGGATTTCTACTTATTTTATTAAATATCATCTCCACCAAACAGGACAAGCTTGCATCTGTTATAGTTTTGGAGAAAAATGTGTTCATTTCATGTATGCGCGAAATGCCTTAAAAATGGCTTTAAAATGGATTTGGAGCATGGAGACGATTATCTCGGGATTGCAAGATAACCAAACAAAACTTTTAGTGGATTTCTACTTATTTTATTAGATATCATCTCCACCAAACAGGACAAGCTTGCATGTGTTATAGTTTTGGAGAAAAATGTGTTCATTTCATGTATGCGCAAAATGCCTTTGAAATGGCTTTAAAATGGATTTGGAGCATGGAGACGATTATCTCAGGATGGCAATATAAACAAACGAAACTTTTAGTAGATTTCTACTTATTTTATTAAATATTATCTCCACCAAACAGGACAAGCTTGCATCTGTTATAGTTTTGGAGAAAAATGTGTTCATTTCATGTATGCGCGAAATGCCTTAAAAATGGCTTTAAAATGGATTTGGAGCATGGAGACGATTATCTCGGGATTGCAAGATAACCAAACAAAACTTTTAGTGGATTTCTACTTATTTTATTAAATATCATCTCCACCAAACAGGACAAGCTTGCATCTGTTATAGTTTTGGAGAAAAATGTGTTCATTTCATGTATGCGCGAAATGCCTTAAAAATGGCTTTAAAATGGATTTGGAGCATGGAGACGATTATCTCGGGATTGCAATCGTCACTGAGGATGATTTCATTTTTCAGGGATTAGAGAGGGTGGTCCTTGTGGTGGACTGCAGGTATGGAGAGCTGTTGTCATCGTATTAGATAGATAAGAATGATTATATGTATTGTAGAAATGTCTCCTATCATGTTCCCTAATTTTTTATTATGTCCACATCCTGGTCCCCATCTTGAACATCATAACAAACGTGCACTTTTTTGTTTAATTTACACATTGGACCATAGGAAAAATGACACTACAGCTACAGAGGTGACCGTCTGATAGCCCAGCTCGACTATCCATCTCTACTGAAGACCCTTTCAGCTTTTTGAGAGTTGGGTGGAGGACATCATCTCTGAAAATAGGGTCCCACAGCTGCACCCCATCAGTGTGAGCAGGACTCTTAGGACTCTTAGAAGAGTTAATGCTCTGAGACCATGGGGGCGCTTAGCCCCCTCTCTTCGTCACTGAGGATGATTTCATTTTTCAGGGATTAGAGAGGGTGGTCCTTGTGGTGGACTGCAGGTATGGAGAGCTGTTGTCATCGTATTAGATAGATAAGAATGATTATATGTATTGTAGAAATGTCTCCTATCATGTTCCCTAATTTTTTATTATGTCCACATCCTGGTCCCCATCTTGGACATCATAACAAACGTGCACTTTTTTGTTTAATTTACACATTGGACCATAGGAAAAATGACACTACAGCTACAGAGGTGACCGTCTGATAGCCCAGCTCGACTATCCATCTCTACTGAAGACCCTTTCAGCTTTTTGAGAGTTGGGTGGAGGACATCATCTCTGAAAATAGGGTCCCACAGCTGCACCCCATCAGTGTGAGCAGGACTCTTAGGACTCTTAGAAGAGTCAATGCTCTGAGACCATTGGGGGCACTTAGCCCCCTCTCTTCATCACTGAGGATGATTTCATTTTTCAGGGATTAGAGAGGGTGGTCCTTGTGGTGGACTGCAGATATGGAGAGCTGTTATCATCGTATTAGATAGATAAGAATGATTATATGTATTGTAGAAATGTCTCCTATCATGTTCCCTAATTTTTTATTATGTCCACATCCTGGTCCCCATCTTGGACATCATAACAAACGTGCACTTTTTTGTTTAATTTACACATTGGACCATAGGAAAAATGACACTACAGCTACAGAGGTGACCGTCTGATAGCCCAGCTCGACTATCCATCTCTACTGAAGACCCTTTAAGCTTTTTGAGAGTTGGGTAGAGAACATCATCTCTGAAAATAGGGTCCCACAGCTGCACCCCATCAGTGTGAGCAGGACTCTTAGGACTCTTAGAAGAGTCAATGCTCTGAGACCATGGAGGGCGCTTAGCCCCCTCTCTTCGTCACTGAGGATGATTTCACTTTTCAGGGATTAGAGAGAGTGGTCCTTGTGGTGGACTGCAGGTATGGAGAGCTGTTGTGATCGTATTAGATAGATAAGAATGATTATATGTATTGTAGAAATGTCTCCTATCATGTTCCCTAATTTTTTATTATGTCCACATCCTGGTCCCCATCTTGAACATCATAACAAACGTGCACTTTTTTGTTTAATTTACATATTGGACCATAGGAAAAATGACACTACAGCTACAGAGGTGACCGTCTGATAGCCCAGCTCGACTATCCATCTCTACTGAAGACCCTTTCAGCTTTTTGAGAGTTGGGTGGAGGACATCATCTCTGAAAATAGGGTCCCACAGCTGCACCCCATCAGTGTAAGCAGGACTCTTAGGACTCTTAGAAGAGTCAATGCTCTAAAACCATGGGGGCGCTTAGCCCCCTCTCTTCGTCCCTGAGGATGATTTCATTTTTCTGGGATTAGAGAGGGTGGTCCTTGTGGAGGACTGCAGGTATGGAGAGCTGTTGTCATCGTATTAGATAGATAAGAATGATTATATGTATTGTAGAAATGTCTCCTATCATGTTCCCTAATTTCTTATTATGTCCACATCCTGGTCCCCATCTTGGACATCATAACAAACGTGCACTTTTTTGTTTAATTTACACATTGGACCATAGGAAAAATGACACTACAGCTACAGAGGTGACCGTCTGATAGCCCAGCTCGACTATCCATCTCTACTGAAGACCCTTTCAGCTTTTTGAGAGTTGGGTGGAGGACATCATCTCTGAAAATAGGGTCCCACAGCTTCACCCCATCAGTGTGAGCAGGACTCTTAGGACTCTTAGAAGAGTCAATGCTCTGGTACCATGGGGGGCGCTTGGCCCCCTCTCTTCGTCACTGAGGATGATTTCATTTTTCAGGGAAGAGAGGGTGGTCCTTGTGGTGGACTGCAGGTATGGAGAGCTGTTGTCATCGTATTAGATAGATAAGAATGATTATGTGTATTGTAGAAATGTCTCCTATCATGTTCCCTAATTTTTTATTATGTCCACATCCTGGTCCCCATCTTGGACATCATAACAAACGTGCACTTTTTTGTTTAATTTACACATTGGACCATAGGAAAAATGACACTACCGCTACAGAGGTGACCGTCTGATAGCCCAGCTTGACTATCCATCTCTACTGAAGACCCTTTCAGCTTTTTGAGAGTTGGGTGGAGGACATCATCTCTGAAAATAGGGTCCCACAGCTGCACCCCATCAGTGTGAGCAGGACTCTTAGGACTCTTAAAAGAGTTAATGCTCTGAGACCATGGGGGCGCTTAGCCCCCTCTCTTCGTCACTGAGGATGATTTCATTTTTCAGGGATTAGAGAGGGTGGTCCTTGTGGTGGACTGCAGGTATGGAGAGCTGTTGTCATCGTATTAGATAGATAAGAATGATTATATGTATTAAAGAAATGTCTCCTATCATGTTCCCTAATTTTTTATTATGTCCACATCCTGGTCCCCATCTTGGACATCATAACAAACGTGCACTTTTTTGTTTAATTTACACATTGGACCATAGGAAAAATGACACTACAGCTACAGAGGTGACCGTCTGATAGCCCAGCTCGACTATCCATCTCTACTGAAGACCCTTTCAGCTTTTTGAGAGTTGGGTGGAGGACATCATCTCTGAAAATAGGGTCCCACAGCTGCACCCCATCAGAGTGAGCAGGACTCTTAGGACTCTTAGAAGAGTTAATGCTCTGAGACCATAGGGGCGCTTAGCCCCCTCTCTTCGTCACTGAGGATGATTTTATTTTTCAGGGATTAGAGAGGGTGGTCCTTGTGGTGGACTGCAGGTATGGAGAGCTGTTGTCATCGTATTAGATAGATAAGAACGATTATATGTATTGTAGAAATGTCTCCTATCATGTTCCCTAATTTTTTATTATGTCCACATCCTGGTCCCCATCTTGGACATCATAACAAACGTGCACTTTTTTGTTTAATTTACACATTGGACCATAGGAAAAATGACACTACAGCTACAGAGGTGACCGTCTGATAGCCCAGCTCGACTATCCATCTCTACTGAAGACCCTTTCAGCTTTTTGAGAGTTGGGTGGAGGACATCATCTCTGAAAATAGGGTCCCACAGCTGCACCCCATCAGTGTGAGCAGGACTCTTAGGACTCTTAGAAGAGTCAATGCTCTGAGACCATTGGGGGCACTTAGCCCCCTCTCTTCATCACTGAGGATGATTTCATTTTTCAGGGATTAGAGAGGGTGGTCCTTGTGGTGGACTGCAGATATGGAGAGCTGTTATCATCGTATTAGATAGATAAGAATGATTATATGTATTGTAGAAATGTCTCCTATCATGTTCCCTAATTTTTTATTATGTCCACATCCTGGTCCCCATCTTGGACATCATAACAAACGTGCACTTTTTTGTTTAATTTACACATTGGACCATAGGAAAAATGACACTACAGCTACAGAGGTGACCGTCTGATAGCCCAGCTCGACTATCCATCTCTACTGAAGACCCTTTCAGCTTTTTGAGAGTTGGGTGGAGGACATCATCTCTGAAAATAGGGTCCCACAGCTGCACCCCATCAGTGTGAGCAGGACTCTTAGGACTCTTAGAAGAGTCAATGCTCTGAGACCATGGGGGGCGCTTAGCCCCCTCTCTTCGTCACTGAGGATGATTTCATTTTTCAGGGATTAGAGAGGGTGGTCCTTGTGGTGGACTGCAGGTATGGAGAGCTGTTGTCATCGTATTGAATAGATAAGAATGATTATATGTATTGTAGAAATGTCTCCTATCATGTTCCCTAATTTTTTATTATGTCCACATCCTGGTCCCCATCTTGGACATCATAACAAACGTGCACTTTTTTGTTTAATTTACACATTGGACCATAGGAAAAATGACACTACAGCTACAGAGGTGACCGTCTGATAGCCCAGCTCGACTATCCATCTCTACTGAAGATCCTTTCAGCTTTTTGAGAGTTGGGTGGAGAACATCATCTCTGAAAATAGGGTCCCACAGCTGCACCCCATCAGTGTGAGCAGGACTCTTAGGACTCTTAGAAGAGTCAATGCTCTGAGACCATGGGGGGTGCTTAGCCCCCTCTCTTCGTCACTGAGGATGATTTCACTTTTCAGGGAATAGAGAGGGTGCTCCTTGTGGTGGACTGCAGGTATGGAGAGCTGTTGTCATCGTATTAGATAGATAAGAATGATTATATGTATTGTAGAAATGTCTCCTATCATGTTCCCTAATTTTTTATTATGTCCACATCCTGGTCCCCATCTTGGACATCATAACAAACGTGCACTTTTTTGTTTAATTTACACATTGGACCATAGGAAAAATGACACTACAGCTACAGAGGTGACCGTCTGATAGCCCAGCTCGACTATCCATCTCTACTGAAGACCCTTTCAGCTTTTTGAGAGTTGGGTGGAGGACATCATCTCTGAAAATAGGGTCCCACAGCTGCACCCCATCAGTGTGAGCAGGACTCTTAGGACTCTTAGAAGAGTTAATGCTCTGAGACCATAGGGGCGCTTAGCCCCCTCTCTTCGTCACTGAGGATGATTTCATTTTTCAGGGATTAGAGAGGGTGGTCCTTGTGGTGGACTGCAGGTATGGAGAGCTGTTGTCATCGTATTAGATAGATAAGAACGATTATATGTATTGTAGAAATGTCTCCTATCATGTTCCCTAATTTTTTATTATGTCCACATCCTGGTCCCCATCTTGGACATCATAACAAACGTGCACTTTTTTGTTTAATTTACACATTGGACCATAGGAAAAATGACACTACAGCTACAGAGGTGACCGTCTGATAGCCCAGCTCGACTATCCATCTCTACTGAAGACCCTTTCAGCTTTTTGAGAGTTGGGTGGAGGACATCATCTCTGAAAATAGGGTCCCACAGCTGCACCCCATCAGTGTGAGCAGGACTCTTAGGACTCTTAGAAGAGTCAATGCTCTGAGACCATTGGGGGCACTTAGCCCCCTCTCTTCATCACTGAGGATGATTTCATTTTTCAGGGATTAGAGAGGGTGGTCCTTGTGGTGGACTGCAGATATGGAGAGCTGTTATCATCGTATTAGATAGATAAGAATGATTATATGTATTGTAGAAATGTCTCCTATCATGTTCCCTAATTTTTTATTATGTCCACATCCTGGTCCCCATCTTGGACATCATAACAAACGTGCACTTTTTTGTTTAATTTACACATTGGACCATAGGAAAAATGACACTACAGCTACAGAGGTGACCGTCTGATAGCCCAGCTCGACTATCCATCTCTACTGAAGACCCTTTCAGCTTTTTGAGAGTTGGGTGGAGGACATCATCTCTGAAAATAGGGTCCCACAGCTGCACCCCATCAGTGTGAGCAGGACTCTTAGGACTCTTAGAAGAGTCAATGCTCTGAGACCATGGGGGGCGCTTAGCCCCCTCTCTTCGTCACTGAGGATGATTTCATTTTTCAGGGATTAGAGAGGGTGGTCCTTGTGGTGGACTGCAGGTATGGAGAGCTGTTGTCATCGTATTAAATAGATAAGAATGATTATATGTATTGTAGAAATGTCTCCTATCATGTTCCCTAATTTTTTATTATGTCCACATCCTGGTCCCCATCTTGGACATCATAACAAACGTGCACTTTTTTGTTTAATTTACACATTGGACCATAGGAAAAATGACACTACAGCTACAGAGGTGACCGTCTGATAGCCCAGCTCGACTATCCATCTCTACTGAAGATCCTTTCAGCTTTTTGAGAGTTGGGTGGAGAACATCATCTCTGAAAATAGGGTCCCACAGCTGCACCCCATCAGTGTGAGCAGGACTCTTAGGACTCTTAGAAGAGTCAATGCTCTGAGACCATGGGGGGTGCTTAGCCCCCTCTCTTCGTCACTGAGGATGATTTCACTTTTCAGGGAATAGAGAGGGTGGTCCTTGTGGTGGACTGCAGGTATGGAGAGCTGTTGTCATCGTATTAGATAGATAAGAATGATTATATGTATTGTAGAAATGCCTCCTATCATGTTCCCTATTTTTTTATTATGTCCACATCCTGGTCCCCATCTTGGAAATCATAACAAACGTGCACTTTTTTGTTTAATTTACACATTGGACCATAGGAAAAATGACACTACAGCTACAGAGGTGACCGTCTGATAGCCCAGCTCGACTATCCATCTCTACTGAAGACCCTTTCAGCTTTTTGAGAGTTGGGTGGAGGACATCATCTCTGAAAATAGGGTCCCACAGCTGCACCCCATCAGTGTGAGCAGGAATCTTAGGACTCTTAGAAGAGTCAATGCTCTGAGACCATGGGGGGCGCTTAGCCCCCTCTCTTCGTCACTGAGGATGATTTCATTTTTCAGGGATTAGAGAGAGTGGTCCTTGTGGTGGACTGCAGGTATGGAGAGCTGTTGTGATCGTATTAGATAGATAAGAATGATTATATGTATTGTAGAAATGTCTCCTATCATGTTCCCTAATTTTTTATTATGTCCACATCCTGGTCCCCATCTTGAACATCATAACAAACGTGCACTTTTTTGTTTAATTTACACATTGGACCATAGGAAAAATGACACTACAGCTACAGAGGTGACCGTCTGATAGCCCATTTCGACTATCCATCTCTACTGAAGACCCTTTCAGCTTTTTGAGAGTTGGGTGGAGGACATCATCTCTGAAAATAGGGTCCCACAGCTGCACCCCATCAGTGTGAGCAGGACTCTTAGGACTCTTAGAAGAGTTAATGCTCTGAGACCATGGGGGCGCTTAGCCCCCTCTCTTCGTCACTGAGGATGATTTCATTTTTCAGGGATTAGAGAGGGTGGTCCTTGTGGTGGACTGCAGGTATGGAGAGCTGTTGTCATCGTATTAGATAGATAAGAATGATTATATGTATTGTAGAAATGTCTCCTATCATGTTCCCTAATTTTTTATTATGTCCACATCCTGGTCCCCATCTTGGACATCATAACAAACGTGCACTTTTTTGTTTAATTTACACATTGGACCATAGGAAAAATGACACTACAGCTACAGAGGTGACCGTCTGATAGCCCAGCTCGACTATCCATCTCTACTGAAGACCCTTTCAGCTTTTTGAGAGTTGGGTGGAGGACATCATCTCTGAAAATAGGGTCCCACAGCTGCACCCCATCAGTGTGAGCAGGACTCTTAGGACTCTTAGAAGAGTCAATGCTCTGAGACCATTGGGGGCACTTAGCCCCCTCTCTTCATCACTGAGGATGATTTCATTTTTCAGGGAATAGAGAGGGTGGTCCTTGTGGTGAACTGCAGATATGGAGAGCTGTTATCATCGTATTAGATAGATAAGAATGATTATATGTATTGTAGAAATGTCTCCTATCATGTTCCCTAATTTTTTATTATGTCCACATCCTGGTCCCCATCTTGGACATCATAACAAACGTGCACTTTTTTGTTTAATTTACACATTGGACCATAGGAAAAATGACACTACAGCTACAGAGGTGACCGTCTGATAGCCCAGCTCGACTATCCATCTCTACTGAAGACCCTTTCAGCTTTTTGAGAGTTGGGTGGAGGACATCATCTCTGAAAATAGGGTCCCACAGCTGCACCCCATCAGTATGAGCAGGACTCTTAGGACTCTTAGAAGAGTTAATGCTCTGAGACCATGGGGGCGCTTAGCCCCCTCTCTTCGTCACTGAGGATGATTTCATTTTTCAGGGATTAGAGAGGGTGGTCCTTGTGGTGGACTGCAGGTATGGAGAGCTGTTGTCATCGTATTAGATAGATAAGAATGATTATATGTATTGTAGAAATGTCTCCTATCATGTTCCCTAATTTTTTATTATGTCCACATCCTGGTCCCCATCTTGGACATCATAACAAACGTGCACTTTTTTGTTTAATTTACACATTGGACCATAGGAAAAATGACACTACAGCTACAGAGGTGACCGTCTGATAGCCCAGCTCGACTATCCATCTCTACTGAAGACCCTTTCAGCTTTTTGAGAGTTGGGTAGAGAACATCATCTCTGAAAATAGGGTCCCACAGCTGCACCCCATCAGTGTGAGCAGGACTCTTAGGACTCTTAGAAGAGTCAATGCTCTGAGACCATGGAGGGCGCTTAGCCCCCTCTCTTCGTCACTGAGGATGATTTCACTTTTCAGGGATTAGAGAGAGTGGTCCTTGTGGTGGACTGCAGGTATGGAGATCTGTTGTCATCGTATTAGATAGATAAGAATGATTATATGTATTGTAGAAATGTCTCCTATCATGTTCCCTAATTTTTTATTATGTCCACATCCTGGTCCCCATCTTGAACATCATAACAAACGTGCACTTTTTTGTTTAATTTACACATTGGACCATAGGAAAAATGACACTACAGCTACAGAGGTGACCGTCTGATAGCCCAGCTCGACTATCCATCTCTACTGAAGACCCTTTCAGCTTTTTGAGAGTTGGGTGGAGGACATCATCTCTGAAAATAGGGTCCCACAGCTTCACCCCATCAGTGTGAGCAGGACTCTTAGGACTCTTAGAAGAGTCAATGCTCTGGTACCATGGGGGGCGCTTGGCCCCCTCTCTTCGTCACTGAGGATGATTTCATTTTTCAGGGATTAGAGAGGGTGGTCCTTGTGGTGGACTGCAGGTATGGAGAGCTGTTGTCATCGTATTAGATAGATAAGAATGATTATATGTATTGTAGAAATGTCTCCTATCATGTTCCCTAATTTTTTATTATGTCCACATCCTGGTCCCCATCTTGGACATCATAACAAACGTGTACTTTTTTGTTTAATTTACACATTGGACCATAGGAAAAATGACACTACAGCTACAGAGGTGACCGTCTGATAGCCCAGCTCGACTATCCATCTCTACTGAAGACCCTTTCAGCTTTTTGAGAGTTGGGTGGAGGACATCATCTCTGAAAATAGGGTCCCACAGCTGCACCCCATCAGTGTGAGCAGGACTCTTAGGACTCTTAGAAGAGTTAATGCTCTGAGACCATGGGGGCGCTTAGCCCCCTCTCTTCGTCACTGAGGATGATTTCATTTTTCAGGGATTAGAGAGGGTGGTCCTTGTGGTGGACTGCAGGTATGGAGAGCTGTTGTCATCGTATTAGATAGATAAGAATGATTATATGTATTGTAGAAATGTCTCCTATCATGTTCCCTAATTTTTTATTATGTCCACATCCTGGTCCCCATCTTGGACATCATAACAAACGTGCACTTTTTTGTTTAATTTACACATTGGACCATAGGAAAAATGACACTACAGCTACAGAGGTGACCGTCTGATAGCCCAGCTCGACAATCCATCTCTACTGAAGACCCTTTCAGCTTTTTGAGAGTTGGGTGGAGGACATCATCTCTGAAAATAGGGTCCCACAGCTGCACCCCATCAGTGTGAGCAGGACTCTTAGGACTCTTAGAAGAGTCAATGCTCTGAGACCATGGGGGGCGCTTAGCCCCCTCTCTTCGTCACTGAGGATGATTTCATTTTTCAGGGATTAGAGAGGGTGGTCCTTGTGGTGGACTGCAGGTATGGAGAGCTGTTGTCATCGTATTAAAAAGATAAGAATGATTATATGTATTGTTGAAATGTCTCCTATCATGTTCCCTAATTTTTTATTATGTCCACTGTGAGGTAGCGCGGTCGGCTGCGCAGCAGAAGACACGGGATCCAGGCATCAAGGTTCACAGCACACGGTGTTTAATGTCCAAACAAAAAGTCCATAACAAAATACATGTGCCTCTCCAGCAGAGGGCTCAGGAAGTTCTGGTCACTTCCCCCACACCCGGCACACCTGCCCTCGTTCCTGTTTCCTTTTAACCCTTCCTTAAGCCTGTAGGGAAACAGCATTAACCCTATAGTGGATTTACTTTCTATCATGGAGTGAGCACAACCTGGGCGAGACATACCGGCCGTCATAGATAACCCCGGTCACAGTCTCACATACCCCCCCCTCAGTTCAAGCGTGCGGGGTTGAACTCCAGCCATCAAGCACGGGCCGCGGGACAAGGCATCGGCGTTGCCCTGCAACCTACCGGCCCGGTGTTCAACCGTAAACCGGAAGTTCTGCAGAGAAAGGAACCACCGGGTAACCCGGGCATTCCGTTCCTTGGCGGACCTCATCCAGACCAGTGGAGAGTGATCCGTCACCAAGCGAAACTGCCGTCCCAGCAGGTAATAGCGTAGGGACTCCAAGGCCCACTTGATCGCCAGGCACTCCTTCTCCACTACGCTATAATTCCGCTCGGGAGGGGTGAGCTTCCTACTCAAGAAGGTGACGGGGTGTTCCTCCCCCTGAACCACCTGAGACAGCACTGCCCCCAGGCCAACCTCCGAGGCGTCAGTCTGTACTATGAACTCCTTCCGGAAATCAGGGTTGACCAGAACGGGCTGTCCGCACAGGACCCCCTTCAGGGCCCGGAAGGAGTCCTCGGCCTGCGGAGTCCACCGCACCATGACGGACTTCTTGCCTTTGAGAAGGTCCGTCAAGGGGGCTGATAGTCCCGCAAAATCCTTTACAAACCTCCTGTAGTACCCCACGATACCCAGGAAGGCCCTAACCTGCTTCGTGGTCAGGGGTCTAGGCCACTTCTGGATCGCCTCAACCTTGTTAATTTGGGGCTTAATCACTCCTTGGCCTATCACGTAGCCCAAGTAGCGGGCTTCCGTGAGTCCCAATGCACATTTCTTGGGATTGGCTGTCAATCCGGCTGTTCGAAGCGCGTCCACCACCGCTTGTACCTGTTCCAAGTGGGTCTGCCAATCGGAGCTGTAAATAATGATGTCATCCAGGTACGCTGATGCATACGCCTGGTGGGGTTCCAGCACTAAGTCCATCAACCTCTGGAACGTGGCCAGAGCGCCATGTAACCCAAAAGGCAAGACAACATAGTGGAAGAGACCCTCCGGCGTAACAAAAGCTGTTTTCTCCTTGGCGGACTCCGTTAGTGGCACCTGCCAGTACCCTTTGGTCAGGTCGAGCGTGGTAAAATATCGCGCCTGTCCCAGCCTATCAATCAGCTCATCCACCCGGGGCATGGGGTAGAGATCGAACTTGGATATTTCGTTCAATCTCCTAAAGTCATTGCAGAACCTTAAGGAGCCATCGGGTTTTGGTATTAGGACAATCGGACTAGCCCATTCACTCCGGGATTTTTCGATGACCCCCAGGCGTAACATTGTCTTTACTTCCTCCGATATGGCTTGTCGTCGAGCCTCCGGCACCCGGTATGACTTCAGGCGTACCTTCAGGTGGGGCTCGGTGACAATATCATGTCGTATCAGACTGGTCCTACCGGGCAGCTCGGAGAAGACATCGGGGTTCTGCTGAACCAACCGTCTGGCCTCTCGCCTCTGTTGCTTGGTGAGGGCTTCTCCAATCCTTACTTCCGGTTCGTCCTCTCCGGAGGTCGCTGGAGCCGGATGTGAACGACCCGAAGAGGAGGGAGGTGGGGAAAAAACAGCCATCAGGCTTTCCCGTTCCTGCCAAGGTTTTAATAGGTTGACATGGTATATTTGTTCAGGTTTCCGCCTACCGGGCTGCAATACTTTATAGTTAACCACCCCTACTCTTTCCTTTATCTCGTAGGGGCCTTGCCACTGAGCCAGGAATTTGCTCTCCGCCGTGGGGATCAATACCAACACCCGATCCCCGGGTTTAAAGGTCCGCACGGTGGCTTGTCTATTGTAGCGGCCGCTTTGCGCGGCCTGAGCCTCCTGTAAGTGCTCCTTCACAATTGGCATGACCGCGCTTATGCGGTTCTGCATACCCAAAATGTGTTCAATCACACTTTTATGGGGGGTGGGCTCTTGTTCCCATGTTTCCTTTGCCAGGTCCAACAATCCCCGGGGATGTCGCCCGTATAACAATTCAAAAGGCGAAAACCCCGTGGATGCCTGTGGCACCTCTCGTATGGCAAACATCAAATAGGGAAGCATCATATCCCAGTCTTTCCCGTCTTTTGAAATCACCCTTCTTAGCATGGTTTTCAGGGTTTTATTGAAACGCTCGACTAAACCGTCCGTTTGCGGATGATACACAGACGTACGCAACTGCTTGATCTGGAGTAGCCGGCATAGCTCTTTGGTCACTTTAGACATGAATGGGGTCCCCTGATCCGTAAGGATCTCCTTGGGCAATCCCACCCGGCAGAACACAGCAAACAACTCCCGAGCTATAAGCTTTGCTGCAGTATGTCTGAGAGGTATCGCCTCGGGATACCGGGTGGCATAGTCAACGATCACTAGGATGTGTTGGTGCCCTCGAGCGGACTTTACGAGGGGCCCCACCAGATCCATCCCTATCCGTTCAAAAGGGACTTCTATAATGGGTAACGGTACCAACGGACTGCGAAAATGGGTCAGGGGTGCAGTAAGCTGACACTCCGGGCAGGTTTCGCAGATCCGTTTTACCTCCCCAAAGACCCCGGGCCAATAGAACCTTTGCAATATTCGCTCCTGCGTTTTCTTGACCCCTAGGTGGCCACTCATCAGGTGTTTATGAGCCAAGTCGAGGACCCGCCGGCGATGCGGCTGGGGCACCACCAACTGTTCTACCCCTACGCCCCGTATTTCATCTACCCGGTAGAGTAAATCCTGCTTAAGAGCGAAATGGGGGTACCTTACCTGGGCACCGGGCAGCTGTGCCACCCCGTCAACTACTGTCACCCGACTCCGGGCATGTATTAACGTAGGGTCCTGGAGTTGGGCTGTCCCAAACGTATCCGGGGACGCCTCCAACTCCGGGATGGGCTCGACCGTCTCAGCCTCTCCTGCCAATACCTCTAGGGGTGACCTATCGGGTTCACACTCTGTCCCTATCATCGTGACCCCTACGGCAGGTGTCCCGGATTCAGGATTGTAGGGCTCAGGTCCTGGACCGACCAATATCTGAGGGGACTTAGGGGGTCCCCTCCATAAAGTCCAAAAATAGGGCAGATCCCTTCCTAGGATCACGTCATACGGAAGAGTGTTAAGAAGTCCCACCTCATGTTGCACCTGACCGCAAGGTGCTGTGATGGTGACAATCCCCGTGGGATAGTCGTGGCGGTCCCCATGTATGCAAACCACCCCCACAGTGCGTCCTGTGGCCTTTACTTTAGCTCTCAAGGTGGATCGCACAAGGGTCACTAAGCTTCCGGAATCCAACAATCCTGTAACCGGACATCCATTCACCTGTATTTGGCACAAGTGGGGCTCTGTCTCTGGGGAGACCAGGTCAGCGGTACACACCACCTGAGCATACATTGAACCCCGCTGGGTAACCCCACAATCCATGGGCTCCGTGGTGAGTGGACACTGGGCTTCCATATGTCCCACCCGCTGGCACCGCCAACATCTAATAGGGAAGGAAACCCCCTTGACAAGTTGTCGTTTAGGGTACATGGCCTTCCGGACCTCAGGAACGGCGGGCGCGGCCTCAGCCAGGATGGTAGCGGACTCCTGTACCGGTGTCGGCGGTGGGTCCTTGGCCCTAGGCTTGGAGGGGCCGGACCGACGGGCGGTACGCAAAGTCTCAGTGTCCCGTATCAAGTCCTGCGTAGCCACATGCCGCTCTACCAGGGACACTAATTGGTCCAGGGTACTCGGGTCACCCTGTCCTACCCACCGTTGAACGGTGACGGGTAAAGTGCGCACAAAACGATCCACTACTACCCTTTCCACCATTTGCGCCGGGCTCAGAGTGTCAGGCTGCAACCACTTTTTTACAAGATGTAATAAGTCATAGGCCTGGGAGCGTACGGGTTTGGCTTCCTCATAGAACCACTGATTTACCCGCTGAGCCCGTACATAGGTATTCACCCCCAACCGAGCCAGTATTTCGGCTTTCAGGGTCACATAGTCAATGGCGTCCTCGGTACCGAGGTCCAGGTACGCTTTTTGGGGTTCCCCCGTCAGATAGGGTGACAATACCTCAGCCCACTGCGGGGTCGGCAGCTTTTCCCGCTCGGCCACCCGCTCAAACACCGCCAGGAACGCTTCCACATCATCACCCGGGGTCATCTTTTGCAACGCTTGTCTCACCGCTTTCCGGACGCTGCCGTCGTCACCCGGTCCCGGGGTTGTTGCTGCCGGTCCGGCACGGATCGACTTGGCCAGGAGAACCATCTGTTCTTGGTGCCTTTTTTCCTGCAATTGTAAGGCTTGCTGCTGACGTGCATTGGCCTGCTCCATCTGTTCTTGGTGCCTTTTGTCCTGCACTTGCAAGGATTGCTGCTGACGTGCATTGGCCTGCTCCATCTGTTCTTGGTGCATTTTGACCTGCACTTGCAAGGATTGCTGCTGACGTGCATTGGCCTGATCCAACTGTTCTTGGAGTTTTTTTTCCTGCACTTGCAAGGATTGGAGCAGGTGTGCATTGGTTTGTAGCTGCTGTGCATTAGCCTGTTGCTGCTGTGCATTAGCCTGAGCCAAATGCTTTAGTATGTCCTCCATGGCGTCGCCGGGTTTGGGCTGTAGTATAGCCGCTCGAATCCAGGACATGCGCAGCTGGGTCACCAGGGATGGATGCTACACCTCACCGGCTGTCATGCCCGCCGATTCTCCACCATATGTGAGGTAGCGCGGTCGGCTGCGCAGCAGAAGACACGGGATCCAGGCATCAAGGTTCACAGCACACGGTGTTTAATGTCCAAACAAAAAGTCCATAACAAAATACATGTGCCTCTCCAGCAGAGGGCTCAGGAAGTTCTGGTCACTTCCCCCACACCCGGCACACCTGCCCTCGTTCCTGTTTCCTTTTAACCCTTCCTTAAGCCTGTAGGGAAACAGCATTAACCCTATAGTGGATTTACTTTCTATCATGGAGTGAGCACAACCTGGGCGAGACATACCGGCCGTCATAGATAACCCCGGTCACAGTCTCACACCACATCCTGGTCCCCATCTTGGACATCATAACAAACGTGCACTTTTTTGTTTAATTTACACATTGGACCATAGGAAAAATGACACTACAGGTACAGAGGTGACCGTCTGATAGCCCAGCTCGACTATCCATCTCTACTGAAGACCCTTTCAGCTTTTTGAGAGTTTGGTGGAGAACATCATCTCTGAAAATAGGGTCCCACAGCTGCACCCCATCAGTGTGAGCAGGACTCTTAGGACTCTTAGAAGAGTCAATGCTCTGAGACCATGGGGGGCGCTTAGCCCCCTCTCTTCGTCACTGAGGATGATTTCACTTTTCAGGGAATAGAGAGGGTGGTCCTTGTGGTGGACTGCAGGTATGGAGAGCTGTTGTCATCGTATTAGATAGATAAGAATGATTATATGTATTGTAGAAATGTCTCCTATCATGTTCCCTATTTTTTTATTATGTCCACATCCTGGTCCCCATCTTGGAAATCATAACAAACGTGCACTTTTTTGTTTAATTTACACATTGGACCATAGGAAAAATGACACTACAGCTACAGAGGTGACCGTCTGATAGCCCAGCTCGACTATCCATCTCTACTGAAGACCCTTTCAGCTTTTTGAGAGTTGGGTGGAGGACATCATCTCTGAAAATAGGGTCCCACAGCTGCACCCCATCAGTGTGAGCAGGACTCTTAGGACTCTTAGAAGAGTCAATGCTCTGAGACCATTGGGGGCACTTAGCCCCCTCTCTTCGTCACTGAGGATGATTTCATTTTTCAGGGATTAGAGAGGGTGGTCCTTGTGGTGGACTGCAGGTATGGAGAGCTGTTATCATCGTATTAGATAGATAAGAATGATTATATGTATTGTAGAAATGTCTCCTATCATGTTCCCTAATTTTTTATTATGTTCACATCCTGGTCCCCATCTTGGACATCATAACAAACGTGCACTTTTTTGTTTAATTTACACATTGGACCATAGGAAAAATGACACTACAGCTACAGAGGTGACCGTCTGATAGCCCAGCTCGACTATCCATCTCTACTGAAGACCCTTTCAGCTTTTTGAGAGTTGGGTGGAGGACATCATCTCTGAAAATAGGGTCCCACAGCTGCACCCCATCAGTGTGAGCAGGACTCTTAGGACTCTTAGAAGAGTCAATGCTCTGAGACCATGGGGGGCGCTTAGCCCCCTCTCTTCGTCACTGAGGATGATTTCATTTTTCAGGGATTAGAGAGGGTGGTCCTTGTGGTGGACTGCAGGTATGGAGAGCTGTTGTCATCGTATTAAATAGATAAGAATGATTATATGTATTGTAGAAATGTCTCCTATCATGTTCCCTAATTTTTTATTATGTCCACATCCTGGTCCCCATCTTGAACATCATAACAAACGTGCACTTTTTTGTTTAATTTACACATTGGACCATAGGAAAAATGACACTACAGCTACAGAGGTGACCGTCTGATAGCCCAGCTCGACTATCCATCTCTACTGAAGACCCTTTCAGCTTTTTGAGAGTTGGGTGGAGGACATCATCTCTTAAAATAGGGTCCCACAGCTGCACCCCATCAGTGTAAGCAGGACTCTTAGGACTCTTAGAAGAGTCAATGCTCTAAAACCATGGGGGGCGCTTAGCAACCTCTCTTCGTCCCTGAGGATGATTTCATTTTTCAGGGATTAGAGAGGGTGGTCCTTGTGGTGGACTGCAGGTATGGAGAGCTGTTGTCATCGTATTAGATAGATAAGAATGATTATATGTATTGTAGAAATGTCTCCTATCATGTTCCTTAATTTTTTATTATGTCCACATCCTGGTCCCCATCTTGGACATCATAACAAACGTGCACTTTTTTGTTTAATTTACACATTGGACCATAGGAAAAATGACACTACAGCTACAGAGGTGACCGTCTGATAGCCCAGCTTGACTATCCATCTCTATTGAAGACCCTTTCAGCTCTTTGAGAGTTGAGTGGAGGACATCATCTCTGAAAATAGGGTCCCACAGCTGCACCCCATCAGTGTGAGCAGGACTCTTAGGACTCTTAGAAGAGTCAATGCTCTGAGACCATGGGGGCTCTTAGCCCCCTCTCTTCGTCACTGAGGATGATTTCATTTTTCAGGGATTAGAGAGAGTGGTCCTTGTGGTGGACTGCAGGTATGGAGAGCTGTTTTCATCGTATTAGATAGATAAGAATGATTATATGTATTGTAGAAATGTCTCCTATCATGTTCCCTAATTTTTTATTATGTCCACATCCTGGTCCCCATCTTGGACATCATAACAAACGTGCACTTTTTTGTTTAATTTTCACATTGGACCATAGGAAAAATGACACTACAGCTACAGAGGTGACCGTCTGATAGCCCAGCTCGACTATCCATCTCTACTGAAGACCCTTTCAGCTTTTTGAGAGTTGGGTGGAGGACATCATCTCTGAAAATAGGGTCCCACAGCTGCACCCCATCAGTGTGAGCAGGACTCTTAGGACTCTTAGAAGAGTCAATGCTCTGAGACCATGGGGGCTCTTAGCCCCCTCTCTTCGTCACTGAGGATGATTTCATTTTTCAGGGATTAGAGAGGGTGGTCCTTGTGGTGGACTGCAGGTATGGAGAGCTGTTGTCATCGTATTAGATAGATAAGAATGATTATATGTATTGTAGAAATGTCTCCTATCATGTTCCCTAATTTTTTATTATGTCCACATCCTGGTCCCCATCTTGGACATCATAACAAACGTGCACTTTTTTGTTTAATTTACACATTGGACCATAGGAAAAATGACACTACAGCTACAGAGGTGACCGTCTGATAGCCCAGCTCGACTATCCATCTCTACTGAAGACCCTTTCAGCTTTTTGAGAGTTGGGTAGAGAACATCATCTCTGAAAATAGGGTCCCACAGCTGCACCCCATCAGTGTGAGCAGGACTCTTAGGACTCTTAGAAGAGTCAATGCTCTGAGACCATGGAGGGCGCTTAGCCCCCTCTCTTCGTCACTGAGGATGATTTCACTTTTCAGGGATTAGAGAGAGTGGTCCTTGTGGTGGACTGCAGGTATGGAGATCTGTTGTCATCGTATTAGATAGATAAGAATGATTATATGTATTGTAGAAATGTCTCCTATCATGTTCCCTAATTTTTTATTATGTCCACATCCTGGTCCCCATCTTGAACATCATAACAAACGTGCACTTTTTTGTTTAATTTACACATTGGACCATAGGAAAAATGACACTACAGCTACAGAGGTGACCGTCTGATAGCCCAGCTCGACTATCCATCTCTACTGAAGACCCTTTCAGCTTTTTGAGAGTTGGGTGGAGGACATCATCTCTGAAAATAGGGTCCCACAGCTGCACCCCATCAGTGTAAGCAGGACTCTTAGGACTCTTAGAAGAGTCAATGCTCTAAAACCATGGGGGCGCTTAGCCCCCTCTCTTCGTCCCTGAGGATGATTTCATTTTTCAGGGATTAGAGAGGGTGGTCCTTGTGGTGGACTGCAGGTATGGAGAGCTGTTGTCATCGTATTAGATAGATAAGAATGATTATATGTATTGTAGAAATGTCTCCTATCATGTTCCCTAATTTCTTATTATGTCCACATCCTGGTCCCCATCTTGGACATCATAACAAACGTGCACTTTTTTGTTTAATTTACACATTGGACCATAGGAAAAATGACACTACAGCTACAGAGGTGACCGTCTGATAGCCCAGCTCGACTATCCATCTCTACTGAAGACCCTTTCAGCTTTTTGAGAGTTGGGTGGAGGACATCATCTCTGAAAATAGGGTCCCACAGCTTCACCCCATCAGTGTGAGCAGGACTCTTAGGACTCTTAGAAGAGTCAATGCTCTGGTACCATGGGGGGCGCTTGGCCCCCTCTCTTCGTCACTGAGGATGATTTCATTTTTCAGGGATTAGAGAGGGTGGTCCTTGTGGTGGACTGCAGGTATGGAGAGCTGTTGTCATCGTATTAGATAGATAAGAATGATTATATGTATTGTAGAAATGTCTCCTATCATGTTCCCTAATTTTTTATTATGTCCACATCCTGGTCCCCATCTTGGACATCATAACAAACGTGTACTTTTTTGTTTAATTTACACATTGGACCATAGGAAAAATGACACTACAGCTACAGAGGTGACCGTCTGATAGCCCAGCTCGACTATCCATCTCTACTGAAGACCCTTTCAGCTTTTTGAGAGTTGGGTGGAGGACATCATCTCTGAAAATAGGGTCCCACAGCTGCACCCCATCAGTGTGAGCAGGACTCTTAGGACTCTTAGAAGAGTTAATGCTCTGAGACCATGGGGGCGCTTAGCCCCCTCTCTTCGTCACTGAGGATGATTTCATTTTTCAGGGATTAGAGAGGGTGGTCCTTGTGGTGGACTGCAGGTATGGAGAGCTGTTGTCATCGTATTAGATAGATAAGAATGATTATATGTATTGTAGAAATGTCTCCTATCATGTTCCCTAATTTTTTATTATGTCCACATCCTGGTCCCCATCTTGGACATCATAACAAACGTGCACTTTTTTGTTTAATTTACACATTGGACCATAGGAAAAATGACACTACAGCTACAGAGGTGACCGTCTGATAGCCCAGCTCGACAATCCATCTCTACTGAAGACCCTTTCAGCTTTTTGAGAGTTGGGTGGAGGACATCATCTCTGAAAATAGGGTCCCACAGCTGCACCCCATCAGTGTGAGCAGGACTCTTAGGACTCTTAGAAGAGTCAATGCTCTGAGACCATGGGGGGCGCTTAGCCCCCTCTCTTCGTCACTGAGGATGATTTCATTTTTCAGGGATTAGAGAGGGTGGTCCTTGTGGTGGACTGCAGGTATGGAGAGCTGTTGTCATCGTATTAAAAAGATAAGAATGATTATATGTATTGTTGAAATGTCTCCTATCATGTTCCCTAATTTTTTATTATGTCCACATCCTGGTCCCCATCTTGGACATCATAACAAACGTGCACTGTTTTGTTTAATTTACACATTGGACCATAGGAAAAATGACACTACAGGTACAGAGGTGACCGTCTGATAGCCCAGCTCGACTATCCATCTCTACTGAAGACCCTTTCAGCTTTTTGAGAGTTTGGTGGAGAACATCATCTCTGAAAATAGGGTCCCACAGCTGCACCCCATCAGTGTGAGCAGGACTCTTAGGACTCTTAGAAGAGTCAATGCTCTGAGACCATGGGGGGCGCTTAGCCCCCTCTCTTCGTCACTGAGGATGATTTCACTTTTCAGGGAATAGAGAGGGTGGTCCTTGTGGTGGACTGCAGGTATGGAGAGCTGTTGTCATCGTATTAGATAGATAAGAATGATTATATGTATTGTAGAAATGTCTCCTATCATGTTCCCTATTTTTTTATTATGTCCACATCCTGGTCCCCATCTTGGAAATCATAACAAACGTGCACTTTTTTGTTTAATTTACACATTGGACCATAGGAAAAATGACACTACAGCTACAGAGGTGACCGTCTGATAGCCCAGCTCGACTATCCATCTCTACTGAAGACCCTTTCAGCTTTTTGAGAGTTGGGTGGAGGACATCATCTCTGAAAATAGGGTCCCACAGCTGCACCCCATCAGTGTGAGCAGGACTCTTAGGACTCTTAGAAGAGTCAATGCTCTGAGACCATTGGGGGCACTTAGCCCCCTCTCTTCGTCACTGAGGATGATTTCATTTTTCAGGGATTAGAGAGGGTGGTCCTTGTGGTGGACTGCAGGTATGGAGAGCTGTTATCATCGTATTAGATAGATAAGAATGATTATATGTATTGTAGAAATGTCTCCTATCATGTTCCCTAATTTTTTATTATGTTCACATCCTGGTCCCCATCTTGGACATCATAACAAACGTGCACTTTTTTGTTTAATTTACACATTGGACCATAGGAAAAATGACACTACAGCTACAGAGGTGACCGTCTGATAGCCCAGCTCGACTATCCATCTCTACTGAAGACCCTTTCAGCTTTTTGAGAGTTGGGTGGAGGACATCATCTCTGAAAATAGGGTCCCACAGCTGCACCCCATCAGTGTGAGCAGGACTCTTAGGACTCTTAGAAGAGTCAATGCTCTGAGACCATGGGGGGCGCTTAGCCCCCTCTCTTCGTCACTGAGGATGATTTCATTTTTCAGGGATTAGAGAGGGTGGTCCTTGTGGTGGACTGCAGGTATGGAGAGCTGTTGTCATCGTATTAAATAGATAAGAATGATTATATGTATTGTAGAAATGTCTCCTATCATGTTCCCTAATTTTTTATTATGTCCACATCCTGGTCCCCATCTTGAACATCATAACAAACGTGCACTTTTTTGTTTAATTTACACATTGGACCATAGGAAAAATGACACTACAGCTACAGAGGTGACCGTCTGATAGCCCAGCTCGACTATCCATCTCTACTGAAGACCCTTTCAGCTTTTTGAGAGTTGGGTGGAGGACATCATCTCTTAAAATAGGGTCCCACAGCTGCACCCCATCAGTGTAAGCAGGACTCTTAGGACTCTTAGAAGAGTCAATGCTCTAAAACCATGGGGGGCGCTTAGCAACCTCTCTTCGTCCCTGAGGATGATTTCATTTTTCAGGGATTAGAGAGGGTGGTCCTTGTGGTGGACTGCAGGTATGGAGAGCTGTTGTCATCGTATTAGATAGATAAGAATGATTATATGTATTGTAGAAATGTCTCCTATCATGTTCCCTAATTTTTTATTATGTCCACATCCTGGTCCCCATCTTGGACATCATAACAAACGTGCACTTTTTTGTTTAATTTACACATTGGACCATAGGAAAAATGACACTACAGCTACAGAGGTGACCGTCTGATAGCCCAGCTTGACTATCCATCTCTATTGAAGACCCTTTCAGCTCTTTGAGAGTTGAGTGGAGGACATCATCTCTGAAAATAGGGTCCCACAGCTGCACCCCATCAGTGTGAGCAGGACTCTTAGGACTCTTAGAAGAGTCAATGCTCTGAGACCATGGGGGCTCTTAGCCCCCTCTCTTCGTCACTGAGGATGATTTCATTTTTCAGGGATTAGAGAGAGTGGTCCTTGTGGTGGACTGCAGGTATGGAGAGCTGTTTTCATCGTATTAGATAGATAAGAATGATTATATGTATTGTAGAAATGTCTCCTATCATGTTCCCTAATTTT
Source organism: Anomaloglossus baeobatrachus (assembly GCF_048569485.1). Lineage (NCBI taxonomy): Eukaryota > Metazoa > Chordata > Amphibia > Anura > Aromobatidae > Anomaloglossus > Anomaloglossus baeobatrachus. The sequence continues at coordinate 209,606 of NW_027442009.1, read as the reverse complement.
TTATTATGTCCACATCCTGGTCCCCATCTTGGACATCATAACAAACGTGCACTTTTTTGTTTAATTTTCACATTGGACCATAGGAAAAATGACACTACAGCTACAGAGGTGACCGTCTGATAGCCCAGCTCGACTATCCATCTCTACTGAAGACCCTTTCAGCTTTTTGAGAGTTGGGTGGAGGACATCATCTCTGAAAATAGGGTCCCACAGCTGCACCCCATCAGTGTGAGCAGGACTCTTAGGACTCTTAGAAGAGTCAATGCTCTGAGACCTTGGGGGGCGCTTAGCTCCCTCTCTTCGTCACTGAGGATGATTTCATTTTTCAAGGATTAGAGAGGGTGGTCCTTGTGGTGGACTGCAGGAATGGAGAGCTGTTGTCATCGTATTAGATAGATAAGAATGATTATATGTATTGTACCTATCATGTTCCCTAATTTTTTATTATGTCCACATCCTGGTCCCCATCTTGGACTTCATAACAAACGTGCACTTTTTTGTTTAATTTACACATTGGACCATAGGAAAAATGACACTACAGCTACAGAGGTGACCGTCTGATAGCCCAGCTCGACTATCCATCTCTACTGAAGACCCTTTCAGCATTTTGAGAGTTGGGTGGAGGACATCATCTCTGAAAATAGGGTCCCACAGCTGCACCCCATCAGTGTGAGCAGGACTCTTAGGACTCTTAGAAGAGTCAATGCTCTGAGACCATGGGGGGCGCTTAGCCCCCTCTCTTCGTCACTGAGGATGATTTCATTTTTCAGGGATTAGAGAGGGTTGTCCTTGTGGTGGACTGCAGGTATGGAGAGCTGTTGTCATCGTATTAGATAGATAAGAATGATTATATGTATTGTAGAAATGTCTCCTATCATGTTCCCTAATTTTTTATTATGTCCACATCCTGGTCCCCATCTTGGACATCATAACAAACGTGCACTTTTTTGTTTAATTTACACATTGGACCATAGGAAAAATGACACTAAAGCTACAGAGGTGACCGTCTGATAGCCCAGCTCGACTATCCATCTCTACTGAAGACCCTTTCAGCTTTTTGAGAGTTGGCTGGAGGACATCATCTCTGAAAATAGGGTCCCACAGCTGCACCCCATCAGTTTGAGCAGGACTCTTTGGACTCTTAGAAGAGTCAATGCTCTGAGACCATGGGGGGCGCTTAGCCCCCTCTCTTCGTCACTGAGGATGATTTCATTTTTCAGGGATTAGAGAGGGTGGTCCTTGTGGTGGACTGCAGGTATGGAGAGCTGTTGTCATCGTATTGAATAGATAAGAATGATTATATGTATTGTAGAAATGTCTCCTATCATGTTCCCTAATTTTTTATTATGTCCACATCCTGGTCCCCATCTTGGACATCATAACAAACGTGCACTTTTTTGTTTAATTTACACATTGGACCATAGGAAAAATGACACTACAGCTACAGAGGTGACCGTCTGATAGCCCAGCTCGACTATCCATCTCTATTGAAGACCCTTTCAGCTTTTTGAGAGTTGGGTGGAGGACATCATCTCTGAAAATAGGCTACCACAGCTGCACCCCATCAGTGTGAGCAGGACTCTTAAAAGAGTCAATGCTCTGAGACCATGGGGGGCGCTAAGCCCCCTCTCTTCGTCACTGAGGATGATTTCATTTTTCAAGGATTAGAGAGGGTGGTCCTTGTGGTGGACTGCAGGTATGGAGAGCTGTTGTCATCGTATTAGATAGATAAGAATGATTATATGTATTGTAGAAATGTCTCCTATCATGTTCCCTAATTTTTTATTATGTCCACATCCTGGTCCCCATCTTGGACATCATAACAAATGTGCACTTTTTTGTTTAATCTACACATTGGACCATAGGAAAAATGACTCTACAGCTACAGAGGTGACCGTCTGATAGCCCAGCTCGACTATCCATCTCTACTGAAGACCCTTTCAGCTTTTTGAGAGTTGGGTGGAGGATATCATCTCTGAAAATAGGGTCCCACAGCTGCACCCCATCAGTGTGAGCAGGACTCTTAGGACTCTTAGAAGAGTCAATGCTCTGAGACCATGGGGGCTCTTAGCCCCCTCTCTTCGTCACTGAGGATGATTTCATTTTTCAGGGATTAGAGAGGGTTGTCCTTGTGGTGGACTGCAGGTATGGAGAGCTGTTGTCATCGTATTAGATAGATAAGAATGATTATATGTATTGTAGAAATGTCTCCTATCATGTTCCCTAATTTTTTATTATGTCCACATCCTGGTCCCCATCTTGGACATCATAACAAACGTGCACTTTTTTGTTTAATTTACACATTGGACCATAGGAAAAATGACACTACAGCTACAGAGGTGACCGTCTGATAGCCCAGCTTGACTATCCATCTCTATTGAAGACCCTTTCAGCTCTTTGAGAGTTGAGTGGAGGACATCATCTCTGAAAATAGGGTCCCACAGCTGCACCCCATCAGTGTGAGCAGGACTCTTAGGACTCTTAGAAGAGTCAATGCTCTGAGACCATGGGGGCTCTTAGCCCCCTCTCTTCGTCACTGAGGATGATTTCATTTTTCAGGGATTAGAGAGAGTGGTCCTTGTGGTGGACTGCAGGTATGGAGAGCTGTTTTCATCGTATTAGATAGATAAGAATGATTATATGTATTGTAGAAATGTCTCCTATCATGTTCCCTAATTTTTTATTATGTCCACATCCTGGTCCCCATCTTGGACATCATAACAAACGTGCACTTTTTTGTTTAATTTTCACATTGGACCATAGGAAAAATGACACTACAGCTACAGAGGTGACCGTCTGATAGCCCAGCTCGACTATCCATCTCTACTGAAGACCCTTTCAGCTTTTTGAGAGTTGGGTGGAGGACATCATCTCTGAAAATAGGGTCCCACAGCTGCACCCCATCAGTGTGAGCAGGACTCTTAGGACTCTTAGAAGAGTCAATGCTCTGAGACCATGGGGGCTCTTAGCCCCCTCTCTTCGTCACTGAGGATGATTTCATTTTTCAGGGATTAGAGAGGGTGGTCCTTGTGGTGGACTGCAGGTATGGAGAGCTGTTGTCATCGTATTAGATAGATAAGAATGATTATATGTATTGTAGAAATGTCTCCTATCATGTTCCCTAATTTTTTATTATGTCCACATCCTGGTCCCCATCTTGGACATCATAACAAACGTGCACTTTTTTGTTTAATTTACACATTGGACCATAGGAAAAATGACACTACAGCTACAGAGGTGACCGTCTGATAGCCCAGCTCGACTATCCATCTCTACTGAAGACCCTTTCAGCTTTTTGAGAGTTGGGTAGAGAACATCATCTCTGAAAATAGGGTCCCACAGCTGCACCCCATCAGTGTGAGCAGGACTCTTAGGACTCTTAGAAGAGTCAATGCTCTGAGACCATGGAGGGCGCTTAGCCCCCTCTCTTCGTCACTGAGGATGATTTCACTTTTCAGGGATTAGAGAGAGTGGTCCTTGTGGTGGACTGCAGGTATGGAGATCTGTTGTCATCGTATTAGATAGATAAGAATGATTATATGTATTGTAGAAATGTCTCCTATCATGTTCCCTAATTTTTTATTATGTCCACATCCTGGTCCCCATCTTGAACATCATAACAAACGTGCACTTTTTTGTTTAATTTACACATTGGACCATAGGAAAAATGACACTACAGCTACAGAGGTGACCGTCTGATAGCCCAGCTCGACTATCCATCTCTACTGAAGACCCTTTCAGCTTTTTGAGAGTTGGGTGGAGGACATCATCTCTGAAAATAGGGTCCCACAGCTGCACCCCATCAGTGTAAGCAGGACTCTTAGGACTCTTAGAAGAGTCAATGCTCTAAAACCATGGGGGCGCTTAGCCCCCTCTCTTCGTCCCTGAGGATGATTTCATTTTTCAGGGATTAGAGAGGGTGGTCCTTGTGGTGGACTGCAGGTATGGAGAGCTGTTGTCATCGTATTAGATAGATAAGAATGATTATATGTATTGTAGAAATGTCTCCTATCATGTTCCCTAATTTCTTATTATGTCCACATCCTGGTCCCCATCTTGGACATCATAACAAACGTGCACTTTTTTGTTTAATTTACACATTGGACCATAGGAAAAATGACACTACAGCTACAGAGGTGACCGTCTGATAGCCCAGCTCGACTATCCATCTCTACTGAAGACCCTTTCAGCTTTTTGAGAGTTGGGTGGAGGACATCATCTCTGAAAATAGGGTCCCACAGCTTCACCCCATCAGTGTGAGCAGGACTCTTAGGACTCTTAGAAGAGTCAATGCTCTGGTACCATGGGGGGCGCTTGGCCCCCTCTCTTCGTCACTGAGGATGATTTCATTTTTCAGGGATTAGAGAGGGTGGTCCTTGTGGTGGACTGCAGGTATGGAGAGCTGTTGTCATCGTATTAGATAGATAAGAATGATTATATGTATTGTAGAAATGTCTCCTATCATGTTCCCTAATTTTTTATTATGTCCACATCCTGGTCCCCATCTTGGACATCATAACAAACGTGTACTTTTTTGTTTAATTTACACATTGGACCATAGGAAAAATGACACTACAGCTACAGAGGTGACCGTCTGATAGCCCAGCTCGACTATCCATCTCTACTGAAGACCCTTTCAGCTTTTTGAGAGTTGGGTGGAGGACATCATCTCTGAAAATAGGGTCCCACAGCTGCACCCCATCAGTGTGAGCAGGACTCTTAGGACTCTTAGAAGAGTTAATGCTCTGAGACCATGGGGGCGCTTAGCCCCCTCTCTTCGTCACTGAGGATGATTTCATTTTTCAGGGATTAGAGAGGGTGGTCCTTGTGGTGGACTGCAGGTATGGAGAGCTGTTGTCATCGTATTAGATAGATAAGAATGATTATATGTATTGTAGAAATGTCTCCTATCATGTTCCCTAATTTTTTATTATGTCCACATCCTGGTCCCCATCTTGGACATCATAACAAACGTGCACTTTTTTGTTTAATTTACACATTGGACCATAGGAAAAATGACACTACAGCTACAGAGGTGACCGTCTGATAGCCCAGCTCGACAATCCATCTCTACTGAAGACCCTTTCAGCTTTTTGAGAGTTGGGTGGAGGACATCATCTCTGAAAATAGGGTCCCACAGCTGCACCCCATCAGTGTGAGCAGGACTCTTAGGACTCTTAGAAGAGTCAATGCTCTGAGACCATGGGGGGCGCTTAGCCCCCTCTCTTCGTCACTGAGGATGATTTCATTTTTCAGGGATTAGAGAGGGTGGTCCTTGTGGTGGACTGCAGGTATGGAGAGCTGTTGTCATCGTATTAAAAAGATAAGAATGATTATATGTATTGTTGAAATGTCTCCTATCATGTTCCCTAATTTTTTATTATGTCCACATCCTGGTCCCCATCTTGGACATCATAACAAACGTGCACTGTTTTGTTTAATTTACACATTGGACCATAGGAAAAATGACACTACAGGTACAGAGGTGACCGTCTGATAGCCCAGCTCGACTATCCATCTCTACTGAAGACCCTTTCAGCTTTTTGAGAGTTTGGTGGAGAACATCATCTCTGAAAATAGGGTCCCACAGCTGCACCCCATCAGTGTGAGCAGGACTCTTAGGACTCTTAGAAGAGTCAATGCTCTGAGACCATGGGGGGCGCTTAGCCCCCTCTCTTCGTCACTGAGGATGATTTCACTTTTCAGGGAATAGAGAGGGTGGTCCTTGTGGTGGACTGCAGGTATGGAGAGCTGTTGTCATCGTATTAGATAGATAAGAATGATTATATGTATTGTAGAAATGTCTCCTATCATGTTCCCTATTTTTTTATTATGTCCACATCCTGGTCCCCATCTTGGAAATCATAACAAACGTGCACTTTTTTGTTTAATTTACACATTGGACCATAGGAAAAATGACACTACAGCTACAGAGGTGACCGTCTGATAGCCCAGCTCGACTATCCATCTCTACTGAAGACCCTTTCAGCTTTTTGAGAGTTGGGTGGAGGACATCATCTCTGAAAATAGGGTCCCACAGCTGCACCCCATCAGTGTGAGCAGGACTCTTAGGACTCTTAGAAGAGTCAATGCTCTGAGACCATTGGGGGCACTTAGCCCCCTCTCTTCGTCACTGAGGATGATTTCATTTTTCAGGGATTAGAGAGGGTGGTCCTTGTGGTGGACTGCAGGTATGGAGAGCTGTTATCATCGTATTAGATAGATAAGAATGATTATATGTATTGTAGAAATGTCTCCTATCATGTTCCCTAATTTTTTATTATGTTCACATCCTGGTCCCCATCTTGGACATCATAACAAACGTGCACTTTTTTGTTTAATTTACACATTGGACCATAGGAAAAATGACACTACAGCTACAGAGGTGACCGTCTGATAGCCCAGCTCGACTATCCATCTCTACTGAAGACCCTTTCAGCTTTTTGAGAGTTGGGTGGAGGACATCATCTCTGAAAATAGGGTCCCACAGCTGCACCCCATCAGTGTGAGCAGGACTCTTAGGACTCTTAGAAGAGTCAATGCTCTGAGACCATGGGGGGCGCTTAGCCCCCTCTCTTCGTCACTGAGGATGATTTCATTTTTCAGGGATTAGAGAGGGTGGTCCTTGTGGTGGACTGCAGGTATGGAGAGCTGTTGTCATCGTATTAAATAGATAAGAATGATTATATGTATTGTAGAAATGTCTCCTATCATGTTCCCTAATTTTTTATTATGTCCACATCCTGGTCCCCATCTTGAACATCATAACAAACGTGCACTTTTTTGTTTAATTTACACATTGGACCATAGGAAAAATGACACTACAGCTACAGAGGTGACCGTCTGATAGCCCAGCTCGACTATCCATCTCTACTGAAGACCCTTTCAGCTTTTTGAGAGTTGGGTGGAGGACATCATCTCTTAAAATAGGGTCCCACAGCTGCACCCCATCAGTGTAAGCAGGACTCTTAGGACTCTTAGAAGAGTCAATGCTCTAAAACCATGGGGGGCGCTTAGCAACCTCTCTTCGTCCCTGAGGATGATTTCATTTTTCAGGGATTAGAGAGGGTGGTCCTTGTGGTGGACTGCAGGTATGGAGAGCTGTTGTCATCGTATTAGATAGATAAGAATGATTATATGTATTGTAGAAATGTCTCCTATCATGTTCCCTAATTTTTTATTATGTCCACATCCTGGTCCCCATCTTGGACATCATAACAAACGTGCACTTTTTTGTTTAATTTACACATTGGACCATAGGAAAAATGACACTACAGCTACAGAGGTGACCGTCTGATAGCCCAGCTTGACTATCCATCTCTATTGAAGACCCTTTCAGCTCTTTGAGAGTTGAGTGGAGGACATCATCTCTGAAAATAGGGTCCCACAGCTGCACCCCATCAGTGTGAGCAGGACTCTTAGGACTCTTAGAAGAGTCAATGCTCTGAGACCATGGGGGCTCTTAGCCCCCTCTCTTCGTCACTGAGGATGATTTCATTTTTCAGGGATTAGAGAGAGTGGTCCTTGTGGTGGACTGCAGGTATGGAGAGCTGTTTTCATCGTATTAGATAGATAAGAATGATTATATGTATTGTAGAAATGTCTCCTATCATGTTCCCTAATTTTTTATTATGTCCACATCCTGGTCCCCATCTTGGACATCATAACAAACGTGCACTTTTTTGTTTAATTTTCACATTGGACCATAGGAAAAATGACACTACAGCTACAGAGGTGACCGTCTGATAGCCCAGCTCGACTATCCATCTCTACTGAAGACCCTTTCAGCTTTTTGAGAGTTGGGTGGAGGACATCATCTCTGAAAATAGGGTCCCACAGCTGCACCCCATCAGTGTGAGCAGGACTCTTAGGACTCTTAGAAGAGTCAATGCTCTGAGACCTTGGGGGGCGCTTAGCTCCCTCTCTTCGTCACTGAGGATGATTTCATTTTTCAAGGATTAGAGAGGGTGGTCCTTGTGGTGGACTGCAGGAATGGAGAGCTGTTGTCATCGTATTAGATAGATAAGAATGATTATATGTATTGTACCTATCATGTTCCCTAATTTTTTATTATGTCCACATCCTGGTCCCCATCTTGGACTTCATAACAAACGTGCACTTTTTTGTTTAATTTACACATTGGACCATAGGAAAAATGACACTACAGCTACAGAGGTGACCGTCTGATAGCCCAGCTCGACTATCCATCTCTACTGAAGACCCTTTCAGCATTTTGAGAGTTGGGTGGAGGACATCATCTCTGAAAATAGGGTCCCACAGCTGCACCCCATCAGTGTGAGCAGGACTCTTAGGACTCTTAGAAGAGTCAATGCTCTGAGACCATGGGGGGCGCTTAGCCCCCTCTCTTCGTCACTGAGGATGATTTCATTTTTCAGGGATTAGAGAGGGTTGTCCTTGTGGTGGACTGCAGGTATGGAGAGCTGTTGTCATCGTATTAGATAGATAAGAATGATTATATGTATTGTAGAAATGTCTCCTATCATGTTCCCTAATTTTTTATTATGTCCACATCCTGGTCCCCATCTTGGACATCATAACAAACGTGCACTTTTTTGTTTAATTTACACATTGGACCATAGGAAAAATGACACTAAAGCTACAGAGGTGACCGTCTGATAGCCCAGCTCGACTATCCATCTCTACTGAAGACCCTTTCAGCTTTTTGAGAGTTGGCTGGAGGACATCATCTCTGAAAATAGGGTCCCACAGCTGCACCCCATCAGTTTGAGCAGGACTCTTTGGACTCTTAGAAGAGTCAATGCTCTGAGACCATGGGGGGCGCTTAGCCCCCTCTCTTCGTCACTGAGGATGATTTCATTTTTCAGGGATTAGAGAGGGTGGTCCTTGTGGTGGACTGCAGGTATGGAGAGCTGTTGTCATCGTATTGAATAGATAAGAATGATTATATGTATTGTAGAAATGTCTCCTATCATGTTCCCTAATTTTTTATTATGTCCACATCCTGGTCCCCATCTTGGACATCATAACAAACGTGCACTTTTTTGTTTAATTTACACATTGGACCATAGGAAAAATGACACTACAGCTACAGAGGTGACCGTCTGATAGCCCAGCTCGACTATCCATCTCTATTGAAGACCCTTTCAGCTTTTTGAGAGTTGGGTGGAGGACATCATCTCTGAAAATAGGCTACCACAGCTGCACCCCATCAGTGTGAGCAGGACTCTTAAAAGAGTCAATGCTCTGAGACCATGGGGGGCGCTAAGCCCCCTCTCTTCGTCACTGAGGATGATTTCATTTTTCAAGGATTAGAGAGGGTGGTCCTTGTGGTGGACTGCAGGTATGGAGAGCTGTTGTCATCGTATTAGATAGATAAGAATGATTATATGTATTGTAGAAATGTCTCCTATCATGTTCCCTAATTTTTTATTATGTCCACATCCTGGTCCCCATCTTGGACATCATAACAAATGTGCACTTTTTTGTTTAATCTACACATTGGACCATAGGAAAAATGACTCTACAGCTACAGAGGTGACCGTCTGATAGCCCAGCTCGACTATCCATCTCTACTGAAGACCCTTTCAGCTTTTTGAGAGTTGGGTGGAGGATATCATCTCTGAAAATAGGGTCCCACAGCTGCACCCCATCAGTGTGAGCAGGACTCTTAGGACTCTTAGAAGAGTCAATGCTCTGAGACCATGGGGGCTCTTAGCCCCCTCTCTTCGTCACTGAGGATGATTTCATTTTTCAGGGATTAGAGAGGGTTGTCCTTGTGGTGGACTGCAGGTATGGAGAGCTGTTGTCATCGTATTAGATAGATAAGAATGATTATATGTATTGTAGAAATGTCTCCTATCATGTTCCCTAATTTTTTATTATGTCCACATCCTGGTCCCCATCTTGGACATCATAACAAACGTGCACTTTTTTGTTTAATTTACACATTGGACCATAGGAAAAATGACACTACAGCTACAGAGGTGACCGTCTGATAGCCCAGCTCGACTATCCATCTCTACTGAAGACCCTTTCAGCTTTTTGAGAGTTGGGTGGAGGACATCATCTCTGAAAATAGGGTCCCACAGCTGCACCCCATCAGTGTGAGCAGGACTCTTAGGACTCTTAGAAGAGTCAATGCTTTGAGACCATTGGGGGCACTTAGCCCCCTCTCTTCGTCACTGAGGATAATTTCATTTTTCAGGGATTAGAGAGGGTGGTCCTTGTGGTGGACTGCAGGTATGGAGAGCTGTTGTCATCGTATTAGATAGATAAGAATGATTATATGTATTGTAGAAATGTCTCCTATCATGTTCCCTAATTTTTTATTATGTCCACATCCTGGTCCCCATCTTGGACATCCTAACAAACGTGCACTTTTTTGTTTAATTTACACATTGGACCATTGTATGCGCAAAATGCCTTTGAAATGGCTTTAAAATGGATTTGGAGCATGGAGACGATTATCTCAGGATGGCAATATAAACAAACGAAACTTTTAGTAGATTTCTACTTATTTTATTAAATATTATCTCCACCAAACAGGACAAGCTTGCATCTGTTATAGTTTTGGAGAAAAATGTGTTCATTTCATGTATGCGCGAAATGCCTTAAAAATGGCTTTAAAATGGATTTGGAGCATGGAGACGATTATCTCGGGATTGCAAGATAACCAAACAAAACTTTTAGTGGATTTCTACTTATTTTATTAAATATCATCTCCACCAAACAGGACAAGCTTGCATCTGTTATAGTTTTGGAGAAAAATGTGTTCATTTCATGTATGCGCGAAATGCCTTAAAAATGGCTTTAAAATGGATTTGGAGCATGGAGACGATTATCTCGGGATTGCAAGATAACCAAACAAAACTTTTAGTGGATTTCTACTTATTTTATTAAATATCATCTCCACCAAACAGGACAAGCTTGCATCTGTTATAGTTTTGGAGAAAAATGTGTTCATTTCATGTATGCGCAAAATGCCTTTGAAATGGCTTTAAAATGGATTTGGAGCATGGAGACGATTATCTCAGGATGGCAATATAAACAATCGAAACTTTTAGTAGATTTCTACTTATTTTATTAAATATTATCTCCACCAAACAGGACAAGCTTGCATCTGTTATAGTTTTGGAGAAAAATGTGTTCATTTCATGTATGCGCGAAATGCCTTAAAAATGGCTTTAAAATGGATTTGGAGCATGGAGACGATTATCTCGGGATTGCAAGATAACCAAACAAAACTTTTAGTGGATTTCTACTTATTTTATTAAATATCATCTCCACCAAACAGGACAAGCTTGCATCTGTTATAGTTTTAAAGAAAAATGTGTTCATTTCATTTATGCGCGAAATGCCTTAGAAATGGGTTTTAAGAGCATTTGAAGCATGGAGACGATTATCTCGAGATTGCAAGATAACCAAACAAAACTTTTAGTGGATTTCTACTTATTTTATTAAATATCATCTCCACCAAACAGGACAAGCTTGCATCTGTTATAGTTTTGGAGAAAAATGTGTTCATTTCATGTATGCGCAAAATGCCTTTGAAATGGCTTTAAAATGGATTTGGAGCATGGAGACGATTATCTCAGGATGGCAATATAAACAAACGAAACTTTTAGTAGATTTCTACTTATTTTATTAAAGATTATCTCCACCAAACAGGACAAGCTTGCATCTGTTATAGTTTTGGAGAAAAATGAGTTCATTTCATGTATGCGCGAAATGCCTTAAAAATGGCTTTAAAATGGATTTGGAGCATGGAGACGATTATCTCGGGATTGCAAGATAACCAAACAAAACTTTTAGTGGATTTCTGCTTATTTTATTAAATATCATCTCCACCAAACAGGACAAGCTTGCATCTGTTATAGTTTTGGAGAAAAATGTGTTCATTTCATGTATGCGCGAAATGCCTTAAAAATGGCTTTAAAATGGATTTGGAGCATGGAGACGATTATCTCGGGATTGCAAGATAACCAAACAAAACTTTTAGTGGATTTCTACTTATTTTATTAAATATCATCTCCACCAAACAGGACAAGCTTGCATCTGTTATAGTTTTGGAGAAAAATGTGTTCATTTCATGTATGCGCAAAATGCCTTTGAAATGGCTTTAAAATGGATTTGGAGCATGGAGACGATTATCTCAGGATGGCAATATAAACAAACGAAACTTTTAGTAGATTTCTACTTATTTTATTAAATATTATCTCCACCAAACAGGACAAGCTTGCATCTGTTATAGTTTTGGAGAAAAATGTGTTCATTTCATGTATGCGCGAAATGCCTTAAAAATGGCTTTAAAATGGATTTGGAGCATGGAGACGATTATCTCGGGATTGCAAGATAACCAAACAAAACTTTTAGTGGATTTCTACTTATTTTATTAAATATCATCTCCACCAAACAGGACAAGCTTGCATCTGTTATAGTTTTAAAGAAAAATGTGTTCATTTCATTTATGCGCGAAATGCCTTAGAAATGGGTTTTAAGAGCATTTGAAGCATGGAGACGATTATCTCGAGAGTGCAAGATAACCAAACAAAACTTTTAGTGGATTTCCACTTATTTTATTAAATATCATCTCCACCAAACAGGACAAGCTTGCATCTGTTATAGTTTTGGAGAAAAATGTGTTCATTTCATGTATGCGCGAAATGCCTTAAAAATGGCTTTAAAATGGATTTGGAGCATGGAGACGATTATCTCGGGATTGCAAGATAACCAAACAAAACTTTTAGTGGATTTCTACTTATTTTATTAAATATCATCTCCACCAAACAGGACAAGCTTGCATCTGTTATAGTTTTGGAGAAAAATGTGTTCATTTCATTTATGCGCGAAATGCCTTAGAAATGGGTTTTAATAGCATTTGAAGCATGGAGACGATTATCTCGAGATTGCAAGATAACCAAACAAAACTTTTAGTGGATTTCTACTTATTTTATTAAATATCATCTCCACCAAACAGGACAAGCTTGCATCTGTTATAGTTTTGGAGAAAAATGTGTTCATTTCATGTATGCGCGAAATGCCTTAAAAATGGCTTTAAAATGGATTTGGAGCATGGAGACGATTATCTCGGGATTGCAAGATAACCAAACAAAACTTTTAGTGGATTTCTACTTATTTTATTAAATATCATCTCCACCAAACAGGACAAGCTTGCATGTGTTATAGTTTTGGAGAAAAATGTGTTCATTTCATGTATGCGCAAAATGCCTTTGAAATGGCTTTAAAATGGATTTGGAGCATGGAGACGATTATCTCAGGATGGCAATATAAACAAACGAAACTTTTAGTAGATTTCTACTTATTTTATTAAATATTATCTCCACCAAACAGGACAAGCTTGCATCTGTTATAGTTTTGGAGAAAAATGTGTTCATTTCATGTATGCGCGAAATGCCTTAAAAATGGCTTTAAAATGGATTTGGAGCATGGAGACGATTATCTCGGGATTGCAAGATAACCAAACAAAACTTTTAGTGGATTTCTACGTATTTTATTAAATATCATCTCCACCAAACAGGACAAGCTTGCATCTGTTATAGTTTTGGAGAAAAATGTGTTCATTTCATGTATGCGCGAAATGCCTTAAAAATGGCTTTAAAATGGATTTGGAGCATGGAGACGATTATCTCGGGATTGCAAGATAACCAAACAAAACTTTTAGTGGATTTCTACTTATTTTATTAAATATCATCTCCACCAAACAGGACAAGCTTGCATCTGTTATAGTTTTGGAGAAAAATGTGTTCATTTCATGTATGCGCAAAATGCCTTTGAAATGGCTTTAAAATGGATTTGGAGCATGGAGACGATTATCTCAGGATGGCAATATAAACAAACGAAACTTTTAGTAGATTTCTACTTATTTTATTAAATATTATCTCCACCAAACAGGACAAGCTTGCATCTGTTATAGTTTTGGAGAAAAATGTGTTCATTTCATGTATGCGCGAAATGCCTTAAAAATGGCTTTAAAATGGATTTGGAGCATGAAGACGATTATCTCGGGATTGCAAGATAACCAAACAAAACTTTTAGTGGATTTCTACTTATTTTATTAAATATCATCTCCACCAAACAGGACAAGCTTCCATCTGTTATAGTTTTAAAGAAAAATGTGTTCATTTCATTTATGCGCGAAATGCCTTAGAAATGGGTTTTAAGAGCATTTGAAGAATGGAGACGATTATCTCGAGATTGCAAGATAACCAAACAAAACTTTTAGTGGATTTTAACTTATTTTATTAAATATCATCTCCAGCAAACAGGACAAGCTTGCATCTGTTATAGTTTTGGAGAAAAATGTGTTCATTTCATGTATGCGCGAAATGCCTTAAAAATGGCTTTAAAATGGATTTGGAGCATGGAGACGATTATCTCGGGATTGCAAGATAACCAAACAAAACTTTTAGTGGATTTCTACTTATTTTATTAAATATCATCTCCACCAAACAGGACAAGCTTGCATCTGTTATAGTTTTGGAGAAAAATGTGTTCATTTCATTTATGCGCGAAATGCCTTAAAAATGGCTTTAAAATGGATTTGGAGCATGGAGACGATTATCTCGGGATTGCAAGATAACCAAACAAAACTTTTAGTGGATTTCTACTTATTTTATTAAATATCATCTCCACCAAACAGGACAAGCGTGCATGTGTTATAGTTTTGGAGAAAAATGTGTTCATTTCATGTATGCGCAAAATGCCTTTGAAATGGCTTTAAAATGGATTTGGAGCATGGAGACGATTATCTCAGGATGGCAATATAAACAAACGAAACTTTTAGTAGATTTCTACTTATTTTATTAAATATTATCTCCACCAAACAGGACAAGCTTGCATCTGTTATAGTTTTGGAGAAAAATGTGTTCATTTCATGTATGCGCGAAATGCCTTAAAAATGGCTTGAAAATGGATTTGGAGCATGGAGACGATTATCTCGGGATTGCAAGATAACCAAACAAAACTTTTAGTGGATTTCTACTTATTTTATTAAATATCATCTCCACCAAACAGGACAAGCTTGCATCTGTTATAGTTTTGGAGAAAAATGTGTTCATTTCATGTATGCGCAAAATGCCTTTGAAATTGCTTTAAAATGGATTTGGACCATGGAGACGATTATCTCAGGATGGCAATATAAACAAACGAAACTTTTAGTAGATTTCTACTTATTTTATTAAATATTATCTCCACCAAACAGGACAAGCTTGCATCTGTTATAGTTTTGGAGAAAAATGTGTTCATTTCATGTATGCACGAAATGCCTTAAAAATGGCTTTAAAATGGATTTGGAGCATGGAGACGATTATTTCGGGATTGCAAGATAACCAAACAAAACTTTTAGTGGATTTCTACTTATTTTATTAAATACCATCTCCACCAAACAGGACAAGCTTGCATCTGTTATAGTTTTAAAGAAAAATGTGTTCATTTCATTTATGCGCGAAATGCCTTAGAAATGGGTTTTAAGAGCATTTGAAGCATGGAGACGATTATCTCGAGATTGCAAGATAACCAAACAAAACTTTTAGTGGATTTCTACTTATTTTATTAAATATCATCTCCACCAAACAGGACAAGCTTGCATCTGTTATAGTTTTGGAGAAAAATGTGTTCATTTCATGTATGCGCGAAATGCCTTAAAAATGGCTTTAAAATGGATTTGGAGCATGGAGACGATTATCTCGGGATTGCAAGATAACCAAACAAAACTTTTAGTGGATTTCTACTTATTTTATTAAATATCATCTCCACCAAACAGGACAAGCTTGCATCTGTTATAGTTTTGGAGAAAAATGTGTTCATTTCATTTATGCGCGAAATGCCTTAGAAATGGGTTTTAATAGCATTTGAAGCATGGAGACGATTATCTCGAGATTGCAAGATAACCAAACAAAACTTTTAGTGGATTTCTACTTATTTTATTAAATATCATCTCCACCAAACAGGACAAGCTTGCATCTGTTATAGTTTTGGAGAAAAATGTGTTCATTTCATGTATGCGCGAAATGCCTTAAAAATGGCTTTAAAATGGATTTGGAGCATGGAGACGATTATCTCGGGATTGCAAGATAACCAAACAAAACTTTTAGTGGATTTCTACTTATTTTATTAAATATCATCTCCACCAAACAGGACAAGCTTGCATCTGTTATAGTTTTGGAGAAAAATGTGTTCATTACATGTATGCGCAAAATGCCTTTGAAATGGCTTTAAAATGGATTTGGAGCATGGAGACGATTATCTCAGGATGGCAATATAAACAAACGAAACTTTTACTAGATTTCTACTTATTTTATTAAATATTATTTCCACCAAACAGGACAAGCTTGCATCTGTTATAGTTTTGAAGAAAAATGTGTTCATTTCATGTATGCGCGAAATGCCTTAAAAATGGCTTTAAAATGGATTTGGAGCATGGAGACGATTATCTCGGGATTGCAAGATAACCAAACAAAACTTTTAGTGGATTTCTACTTATTTTATTAAATATCATCTCCACCAAACAGGACAAGCTTGCATCTGTTATAGTTTTAAAGAAAAATGTGTTCATTTCATTTATGCGCGAAATGCCTTAGAAATGGGTTTTAAGAGCATTTGAAGCATGGAGACGATTATCTCGAGATTGCAAGATAACCAAACAAAACTTTTAGTGGATTTCTACTTATTTTATTAAATATCATCTCCACCAAACAGGACAAGCTTGCATCTGTTATAGTTTTGGAGAAAAATGTGTTCATTTCATGTATGCGCGAAATGCCTTAAAAATGGCTTTAAAATGGATTTGGAGCATGGAGACGATTATCTCGGGATTGCAAGATAACCAAACAAAACTTTTAGTGGATTTCTACTTATTTTATTAAATATCATCTCCACCAAACAGGACAAGCTTGCATCTGTTATAGTTTTGGAGAAAAATGTGTTCATTTCATTTATGCGCGAAATGCCTTAGAAATGGGTTTTAATACCATTTGAAGCATGGAGACGATTATCTCGAGATTGCAAGATAACCAAACAAAACTTTTAGTGGATTTCTACTTATTTTATTAAATATCATCTCCACCAAACAGGACAAGCTTGCATCTGTTATAGTTTTGGAGAAAAATGTGTTCATTTCATGTATGCGCGAAATGCCTTAAAAATGGCTTTAAAATGGATTTGGAGCATGGAGACGATTATCTCGGGATTGCAAGATAACCAAACAAAACTTTTAGTGGATTTCTACTTATTTTATTAAATATCATCTCCACCAAACAGGACAAGCTTGCATCTGTTATAGTTTGGGAGAAAAATGTGTTCATTTCATGTATGCGCGAAATGCCTTAAAAATGGCTTTAAAATGGATTTGGAGCATGGAGACGATTATCTCGGGATTGCAAGATAACCAAACAAAACTTTTAGTGGATTTCTACTTATTTTATTAAATATCATCTCCACCAAACAGGACAAGCTTGCATCTGTTATAGTTTTGGAGAAAAATGTGTTCATTTCATGTATGCGCAAAATGCCTTTGAAATGGCTTTAAAATGGATTTGGAGCATGGAGACGATTATCTCAGGATGGCAATATAAACAAACGAAACTTTTAGTAGATTTCTACTTATTTTATTAAATATTATCTCCACCAAACAGGACAAGCTTGCATCTGTTATAGTTTTGGAGAAAAATGTGTTCATTTCATGTATGCGCAAAATGCCTTTGAAATGGCTTTAAAATGGATTTGGAGCATGGAGACGATTATCTCAGGATGGCAATATAAACAAACAAAACTTTTAGTGGATTTCTACTTATTTTATTAAATATCATCTCCACAAAACAGGACAAGCTTGCATCTGTTATAGTTTTAAAGAAAAATGTGTTCATTTCATTTATGCGCGAAATGCCTTAGAAATGGGTTTTAAGAGCATTTGAAGCATGGAGACGATTATCTCGAGATTGCAAGATAACCAAACAAAACTTTTAGTGGATTTCTACTTATTTTATTAAATATCATCTCCACCAAACAGGACAAGCTTGCATCTGTTATAGTTTTGGAGAAAAATGTGTTCATTTCATGTATGCGCGAAATGCCTTAAAAATGGCTTTAAAATGGATATGGAGCATGGAGACGATTATCTCGGGATTGCAAGATAACCAAACAAAACTTTTAGTGGATTTCTACTTATTTTATTAAATATCATCTCCACCAAACAGGACAAGCTTGCATCTGTTATAGTTTTGGAGAAAAATGTGTTCATTTCATGTATGCGCAAAATGCCTTTGAAATGGCTTTAAAATGGATTTGGAGCATGGAGACGATTATCTCAGGATGGCAATATAAACAAACGAAACTTTTAGTAGATTTCTACTTATTTTATTAAATATTATCTCCACCAAACAGGACAAGCTTGCATCTGTTATAGTTTTGGAGAAAAATGTGTTCATTTCATGTATGCACAAAATGCCTTTGAAATGGCTTTAAAATGGATTTGGAGCATGGAGACGATTATCTCAGGATGGCAATATAAACAAACAAAACTTTTAGTGGATTTCTACTTATTTTATTAAATATCATCTCCACAAAACAGGACAAGCTTGCATCTGTTATAGTTTTAAAGAAAAATGTGTTCATTTCATTTATGCGCGAAATGCCTTAGAAATGGGTTTTAAGAGCATTTGAAGCATGGAGACGATTATCTCGAGATTGCAAGATAACCAAACAAAACTTTTAGTGGATTTCTACTTATTTTATTAAATATCATCTCCACCAAACAGGACAAGCTTGCATCTGTTATAGTTTTGGAGAAAAATGTGTTCATTTCATGTATGCGCGAAATGCCTTAAAAATGGCTTTAAAATGGATATGGAGCATGGAGACGATTATCTCGGGATTGCAAGATAACCAAACAAAACTTTTAGTGGATTTCTAATTATTTTATTAAATATCATCTCCACCAAACAGGACAAGCTTGCATCTGTTATAGTTTTGGAGAAAAATGTGTTCATTTCATTTATGCGCGAAATGCCTTAGAAATGGGTTTTAATAGCATTTGAAGCATGGAGACGATTATCTCGAGATTGCAAGATAACCAAACAAAACTTTTAGTGGATTTCTACTTATTTTATTAAATATCATCTCCACCAAACAGGACAAGCTTGCATCTGTTATAGTTTTGGAGAAAAATGTGTTCATTTCATGTATGCGCGAAATGCCTTAAAAATGGCTTTAAAATGGATTTGGAGCATGGAGACGATTATCTCGGGATTGCAAGATAACCAAACAAAACTTTTAGTGGATTTCTACTTATTTTATTAAATATCATCTCCACCAAACAGGACAAGCTTGCATCTGTTATAGTTTTGGAGAAAAATGTGTTCATTTCATGTATGCGCAAAATGCCTTTGAAATGGCTTTAAAATGGATTTGGAGCATGGAGACGATTATCTTAGGATGGCAATATAAACAAACGAAACTTTTAGTAGATTTCTACTTATTTTATTAAATATTATCTCCACCAAACAGGACAAGCTTGCATCTGTTATAGTTTTGGAGAAAAATGTGTTCATTTCATGTATGCGCGAAATGCCTTAAAAATGGCTTTAAAATGGATTTGGAGCATGGAGACGATTATCTCGGGATTGCAAGATAACCAAACAAAACTTTTAGTGGATTTCTACTTATTTTATTAAATATCATCTCCACCAAACAGGACAAGCTTGCATCTGTTATAGTTTTGGAGAAAAATGTGTTCATTTCATGTATGCGCGAAATGCCTTAAAAATGGCTTTAAAATGGATTTGGAGCATGAAGACGATTATCTCGGGATTGCAAGATAACCAAACAAAACTTTTAGTGGATTTCTACTTATTTTATTAAATATCATCTCCACCAAACAGGACAAGCTTGCATGTGTTATAGTTTTGGAGAAAAATGTGTTCATTTCATGTATGCGCAAAATGCCTTTGAAATGGCTTTAAAATGGATTTGGAGCATGGAGACGATTATCTCAGGATGGCAATATAAACAAACGAAACTTTTAGTAGATTTCTACTTATTTTATTAAATATTATCTCCACCAAACAGGACAAGCTTGCATCTGTTATAGTTTTGGAGAAAAATGTGTTCATTTCATGTATGCGCGAAATGCCTTAAAAATGGCTTTAAAATGGATTTGGAGCATGGAGACGATTATCTCGGGATTGCATGATAACCAAACAAAACTTTTAGTGGATTTCTACTTATTTTATTAAATATCATCTCCACCAAACAGGACAAGCTTGCATCTGTTATAGTTTTGGAGAAAAATGTGTTCATTTCATTTATGCGCGAAATGCCTTAGAAATGGGTTTTAATAGCATTTGAAGCATGGAGACGATTATCTCGAGATTGCAAGATAACCAAACAAAACTTTTAGTGGATTTCTACTTATTTTATTAAATATCATCTCCACCAAACAGGACAAGCTTGCATCTGTTATAGTTTTGGAGAAAAATGTGTTCATTTCATGTATGCGCGAAATGCCTTAAAAATGGCTTTAAAATGGATTTGGAGCATGGAGACGATTATCTCGGGATTGCAAGATAACCAAACAAAACTTTTAGTGGATTTCTACTTATTTTATTAAATATCATCTCCACCAAACAGGACAAGCTTGCATGTGTTATAGTTTTGGAGAAAAATGTGTTCATTTCATGTATGCGCAAAATGCCTTTGAAATGGCTTTAAAATGGATTTGGAGCATGGAGACGATTATCTCAGGATGGCAATATAAACAAACGAAACTTTTAGTAGATTTCTACTTATTTTATTAAATATTATTTCCACCAAACAGGACAAGCTTGCATCTGTTATAGTTTTGGAGAAAAATGTGTTCATTTCATGTATGCGCGAAATGCCTTAAAAATGGCTTTAAAATGGATTTGGCGCATGGAGACGATTATCTCGGGATTGCAAGATAACCAAACAAAACTTTTAGTGGATTTCTACTTATTTTATTAAATATCATCTCCACCAAACAGGACAAGCTTGCATCTGTTATAGTTTTGGAGAAAAATGTGTTCATTTCATGTATGCGCGAAATGCCTTAAAAATGGCTTTAAAATGGATTTGGAGCATGGAGACGATTATCTCGGGATTGCAAGATAACCAAACAAAACTTTTAGTGGATTTCTACTTATTTTATTAAATATCATCTCCACCAAACAGGACAAGCTTGCATCTGTTATAGTTTTGGAGAAAAATGTGTTCATTTCATGTATGCGCGAAATGCCTTAAAAATGGCTTTAAAATGGATATGGAGCATGGAGACGATTATCTCGGGATTGCAAGATAACCAAACAAAACTTTTAGTGGATTTCTACTTATTTTATTAAATATCATCTCCACCAAACAGGACAAGCTTGCATCTGTTATAGTTTTGGAGAAAAATGTGTTCATTTCATTTATGCGCGAAATGCCTTAGAAATGGGTTTTAATAGCATTTGAAGCATGGAGACGATTATCTCGAGATTGCAAGATAACCAAACAAAACTTTTAGTGGATTTCTACTTATTTTATTAAATATCATCTCCACCAAACAGGACAAGCTTGCATCTGTTATAGTTTTGGAGAAAAATGTGTTCATTTCATGTATGCGCGAAATGCCTTAAAAATGGCTTTAAAATGGATTTGGAGCATGGAGACGATTATCTCGGGATTGCAAGATAACCAAACAAAACTTTTAGTGGATTTCTACTTATTTTATTAAATATCATCTCCACCAAACAGGACAAGCTTGCATCTGTTATAGTTTTGGAGAAAAATGTGTTCATTTCATGTATGCGCAAAATGCCTTTGAAATGGCTTTAAAATGGATTTGGAGCATGGAGACGATTATCTCAGGATGGCAATATAAACAAACGAAACTTTTAGTAGATTTCTACTTATTTTATTAAATATTATCTCCACCAAACAGGACAAGCTTGCATCTGTTATAGTTTTGGAGAAAAATGTGTTCATTTCATGTATGCGCGAAATGCCTTAAAAATGGCTTTAAAATGGATTTGGAGCATGGAGACGATTATCTCGGGATTGCAAGATAACCAAACAAAACTTTTAGTGGATTTCTACTTATTTTATTAAATATCATCTCCACCAAACAGGACAAGCTTGCATCTGTTATAGTTTTGGAGAAAAATGTGTTCATTTCATTTATGCGCGAAATGCCTTAGAAATGGGTTTTAATAGCATTTGAAGCATGGAGACGATTATCTCGAGATTGCAAGATAACCAAACAAAACTTTTAGTGGATTTCTACTTATTTTATTAAATATCATCTCCACCAAACAGGACAAGCTTGCATCTGTTATAGTTTTGGAGAAAAATGTGTTCATTTCATGTATGCGCGAAATGCCTTAAAAATGGCTTTAAAATGGATTTGGAGCATGGAGACGATTATCTCGGGATTGCAAGATAACCAAACAAAACTTTTAGTGGATTTCTACTTATTTTATTAAATATCATCTCCACCAAACAGGACAAGCTTGCATGTGTTATAGTTTTGGAGAAAAATGTGTTCATTTCATGTATGCGCAAAATGCCTTTGAAATGGCTTTAAAATGGATTTGGAGCATGGAGACGATTATCTCAGGATGGCAATATAAACAAACGAAACTTTTAGTAGATTTCTACTTATTTTATTAAATATTATCTCCACCAAACAGGACAAGCTTGCATCTGTTATAGTTTTGGAGAAAAATGTGTTCATTTCATGTATGCGCGAAATGCCTTAAAAATGGCTTTAAAATGGATTTGGAGCATGGAGACGATTATCTCGGGATTGCAAGATAACCAAACAAAACTTTTAGTGGATTTCTACTTATTTTATTAAATATCATCTCCACCAAACAGGACAAGCTTGCATCTGTTATAGTTTTGGAGAAAAATGTGTTCATTTCATGTATGCGCGAAATGCCTTAAAAATGGCTTTAAAATGGATTTGGAGCATGGAGACGATTATCTCGGGATTGCAAGATAACCAAACAAAACTTTTAGTGGATTTCTACTTATTTTATTAAATATCATCTCCACCAAACAGGACAAGCTTGCATCTGTTATAGTTTTGGAGAAAAATGTGTTCATTTCATGTATGCGCGAAATGCCTTAAAAATGGCTTTAAAATGGATTTGGAGCATGGAGACGATTATCTCGGGATTGCAAGATAACCAAACAAAACTTTTAGTGGATTTCTACTTATTTTATTAAATATCATCTCCACCAAACAGGACAAGCTTGCATCTGTTATAGTTTTGGAGAAAAATGTGTTCATTTCATGTATGCGCGAAATGCCTTAAAAATGGCTTTAAAATGGATTTGGAGCATGGAGACGATTATCTCGGGATTGCAAGATAACCAAACAAAACTTTTAGTGGATTTCTACTTATTTTATTAAATATCATCTCCACCAAACAGGACAAGCTTGCATCTGTTATAGTTTTGGAGAAAAATGTGTTCATTTCATGTATGCGCGAAATGCCTTAAAAATGGCTTTAAAATGGATTTGGAGCATGGAGACGATTATCTCGGGATTGCAAGATAACCAAACAAAACTTTTAGTGGATTTCTACTTATTTTATTAAATATCATCTCCACCAAACAGGACAAGCTTGCATGTGTTATAGTTTTGGAGAAAAATGTGTTCATTTCATGTATGCGCAAAATGCCTTTGAAATGGCTTTAAAATGGATTTGGAGCATGGAGACGATTATCTCAGGATGGCAATATAAACAAACGAAACTTTTAGTAGATTTCTACTTATTTTATTAAATATTATCTCCACCAAACAGGAAAAGCTTGCATCTGTTATAGTTTTGGAGAAAAATGTGTTCATTTCATGTATGCGCGAAATGCCTTAAAAATGGCTTTAAAATGGATTTGGAGCATGGAGACGATTATCTCGGGATTGCAAGATAACCAAACAAAACTTTTAGTGGATTTCTACTTATTTTATTAAATATCATCTCCACCAAACAGGACAAGCTTGCATCTGTTATAGTTTTGGAGAAAAATGTGTTCATTTCATGTATGCGCGAAATGCCTTAAAAATGGCTTTAAAATGGATTTGGAGCATGGAGACGATTATCTCGGGATTGCAAGATAACCAAACAAAACTTTTAGTGGATTTCTACTTATTTTATTAAATATCATCTCCACCAAACAGGACAAGCTTGCATGTGTTATAGTTTTGGAGAAAAATGTGTTCATTTCATGTATGCGCAAAATGACTTTGAAATGGCTTTAAAATGGATTTGGAGCATGGAGACGATTATCTCAGGATGGCAATATAAACAAACGAAACTTTTAGTAGATTTCTACTTATTTTATTAAATATTATCTCCACCAAACAGGACAAGCTTGCATCTGTTATAGTTTTGGAGAAAAATGTGTTCATTTCATGTATGCGCGAAATGCCTTAAAAATGGCTTTAAAATGGATTTGGAGCATGGAGACGATTATCTCGGGATTGCAAGATAACCAAACAAAACTTTTAGTGGATTTCTACTTATTTTATTAAATATCATCTCCACCAAACAGGACAAGCTTGCATCTGTTATAGTTTTGGAGAAAAATGTGTTCATTTCATGTATGCGCGAAATGCCTTAAAAATGGCTTTAAAATGGATTTGGAGCATGGAGACGATTATCTCGGGATTGCAAGATAACCAAACAAAACTTTTAGTGGATTTCTACTTATTTTATTAAATATCATCTCCACCAAACAGGACAAGCTTGCATCTGTTATAGTTTTGGAGAAAAATGTGTTCATTTCATGTATGCGCGAAATGCCTTAAAAATGGCTTTAAAATGGATTTGGAGCATGGAGACGATTATCTCGGGATTGCAAGATAACCAAACAAAACTTTTAGTGGATTTCTACTTATTTTATTAAATATCATCTCCACCAAACAGGACAAGCTTGCATCTGTTATAGTTTTGGAGAAAAATGTGTTCATTTCATGTATGCGCGAAATGCCTAAAAATGGCTTTAAAATGGATTTGGAGCATGGAGACGATTATCTCGGGATTGCAAGATAACCAAACAAAACTTTTAGTGGATTTCTACTTATTTTATTAAATATCATCTCCACCAAACAGGACAAGCTTGCATGTGTTATAGTTTTGGAAAAAAATGTGTTCATTTCATGTATGCGCAAAATGCCTTTGAAATGGCTTTAAAATGGATTTGGAGCATGGAGACGATTATCTCAGGATGGCAATATAAACAAACGAAACTTTTAGTAGATTTCTACTTATTTTATTAAATATTATCTCCACCAAACAGGACAAGCTTGCATCTGTTATAGTTTTGGAGAAAAATGTGTTCATTTCATGTATGCGCGAAATGCCTTAAAAATGGCTTTAAAATGGATTTGGAGCATGGAGACGATTATCTCGGGATTGCAAGATAACCAAACAAAACTTTTAGTGGATTTCTACTTATTTTATTAAACATCATCTCCACCAAACAGGACAAGCTTGCATGTGTTATAGTTTTGGAGAAAAATGTGTTCATTTCATGTATGCGCAAAATGCCTTTGAAATGGCTTTAAAATGGATTTGGAGCATGGAGACGATTATCTCAGGATGGCAATATAAACAAACGAAACTTTTAGTAGATTTCTACTTATTTTATTAAATATTATCTCCACCAAACAGGACAAGCTTGCATCTGTTATAGTTTTGGAGAAAAATGTGTTCATTTCATGTATGCGCGAAATGCCTTAAAAATGGCTTTAAAATGGATTTGGAGCATGGAGACGATTATCTCGGGATTGCAAGATAACCAAACAAAACTTTTAGTGGATTTCTACTTATTTTATTAAATATCATCTCCACCAAACAGGACAAGCTTGCATCTGTTATAGTTTTGGAGAAAAATGTGTTCATTTCATGTATGCGCGAAATGCCTTAAAAATGGCTTTAAAATGGATTTGGAGCATGGAGACGATTATCTCGGGATTGCAAGATAACCAAACAAAACTTTTAGTGGATTTCTACTTATTTTATTAAATATCATCTCCACCAAACAGGACAAGCTTGCATGTGTTATAGTTTTGGAGAAAAATGTGTTCATTTCATGTATGCGCAAAATGCCTTTGAAATGGCTTTAAAATGGATTTGGAGCATGGAGACGATTATCTCAGGATGGCAATATAAACAAACGAAACTTTTAGTAGATTTCTACTTATTTTATTAAATATTATCTCCACCAAACAGGACAAGCTTGCATCTGTTATAGTTTTGGAGAAAAATGTGTTCATTTCATGTATGCGCGAAATGCCTTAAAAATGGCTTTAAAATGGATTTGGAGCATGGAGACGATTATCTCGGGATTGCAAGATAACCAAACAAAACTTTTAGTGGATTTCTACTTATTTTATTAAATATCATCTCCACCAAACAGGACAAGCTTGCATCTGTTATAGTTTTGGAGAAAAATGTGTTCATTTCATGTATGCGCGAAATGCCTTAAAAATGGCTTTAAAATGGATTTGGAGCATGGAGATGATTATATCGGGATTGCAAGATAACCAAACAAAACTTTTAGTGGATTTCTACTTATTTTATTAAATATCATCTCCACCAAACAGGACAAGCTTGCATCTGTTATAGTTTTGGAGAAAAATGTGTTCATTTCATGTATGCGCGAAATGCCTTAAAAATGGCTTTAAAATGGATTTGGAGCATGGAGACGATTATCTCGGGATTGCAAGATAACCAAACAAAACTTTTAGTGGATTTCTACTTATTTTATTAAATATCATCTCCACCAAACAGGACAAGCTTGCATCTGTTATAGTTTTGGAGAAAAATGTGTTCATTTCATGTATGCGCGAAATGCCTTAAAAATGGCTTTAAAATGGATTTGGAGCATGGAGACGATTATCTCGGGATTGCAAGATAACCAAACAAAACTTTTAGTGGATTTCTACTTATTTTATTAAACATCATCTCCACCAAACAGGACAAGCTTGCATGTGTTATAGTTTTGGAGAAAAATGTGTTCATTTCATGTATGCGCGAAATGCCTTAAAAATGGCTTTAAAATGGATTTGGAGCATGGAGACGATTATCTCGGGATTGCAAGATAACCAAACAAAACTTTTTGTGGATTTCTACTTATTTTATTAAATATCATCTCCACCAAACAGGACAAGCTTGCATGTGTTATAGTTTTGGAGAAAAATGTGTTCATTTCATGTATGCGCGAAATGCCTTAAAAATGGCTTTAAAATGGATTTGGAGCATGGAGACGATTATCTCGGGATTGCAAGATAACCAAACAATACTTTTAGTGGATTTCTACTTATTTTATTAAATACCATCTCCACCAAACAGGACAAGCTTGCATCTGTTATAGTTTTGGAGAAAAATGTGTTCATTTCATGTATGCGCGAAATGCCTTAAAAATGGCTTTAAAATGGATTTGGAGCATGGAGACGATTATCTCGGGATTGCAAGATAACCAAACAAAACTTTTAGTGGATTTCTACTTATTTTATTAAATATCATCTCCACCAAACAGGACAAGCTTGCATGTGTTATAGTTTTGGAGAAAAATGTGTTCATTTCATGTATGCGCAAAATGCCTTTGAAATGGCTTTAAAATGGATTTGGAGCATGGAGACGATTATCTCAGGATGGCAATATAAACAAACGAAACTTTTAGTAGATTTCTACTTATTTTATTAAATATTATCTCCACCAAACAGGACAAGCTTGCATCTGTTATAGTTTTGGAGAAAAATGTGTTCATTTCATGTATGCGCGAAATGCCTTAAAAATGGCTTTAAAATGGATTTGGAGCATGGAGACGATTATCTCGGGATTGCAAGATAACCAAACAAAACTTTTAGTGGATTTCTACTTATTTTATTAAATATCATCTCCACCAAACAGGACAAGCTTGCATCTGTTATAGTTTTGGAGAAAAATGTGTTCATTTCATGTATGCGCGAAATGCCTTAAAAATGGCTTTAAAATGGATTTGGAGCATGGAGACGATTATCTCGGGATTGCAAGATAACCAAACAAAACTTTTAGTGGATTTCTACTTATTTTATTAAATATCATCTCCACCAAACAGGACAAGCTTGCATCTGTTATAGTTTTGGAGAAAAATGTGTTCATTTCATGTATGCGCGAAATGCCTTAAAAATGGCTTTAAAATGGATTTGGAGCATGGAGACGATTATCTCGGGATTGCAAGATAACCAAACAAAACTTTTAGTGGATTTCTACTTATTTTATTAAATATCATCTCCACCAAACAGGACAAGCTTGCATCTGTTATAGTTTTGGAGAAAAATGTGTTAATTTCATGTATGCGCGAAATGCCTTAAAAATGGCTTTAAAATGGATTTGGAGCATGGAGACGATTATCTCGGGATTGCAAGATAACCAAACAAAACTTTTAGTGGATTTCTACTTATTTTATTAAATATCATCTCCACCAAACAGGACAAGCTTGCATCTGTTATAGTTTTGGAGAAAAATGTGTTCATTTCATGTATGCGCGAAATGCCTTAAAAATGGCTTTAATATGGATTTGGAGCATGGAGACGATTATCTCGGGATTGCAAGATAACCAAACAAAACTGTTAGTGGATTTCTACTTATTTTATTAAATATCATCTCCACCAAACAGGACAAGCTTGCATGTGTTATAGTTTTGGAGAAAAATGTGTTCATTTCATGTATGCGCAAAATGCCTTTGAAATGGCTTTAAAATGGATTTGGAGCATGGAGACGATTATCTCAGGATGGCAATATAAACAAACGAAACTTTTAGTAGATTTCTACTTATTTTATTAAATATTATCTCCACCAAACAGGACAAGCTTGCATCTGTTATAGTTTTGGAGAAAAATGTGTTCATTTCATGTATGCGCGAAATGCCTTAAAAATGGCTATAAAATGGATTTGGAGCATGGAGACGATTATCTCGGGATTGCAAGATAACCAAACAAAACTTTTAGTGGATTTCTACTTATTTTATTAAATATCATCTCCACCAAACAGGACAAGCTTGCATGTGTTATAGTTTTGGAGAAAAATGTGTTCATTTCATGTATGCGCAAAATGCCTTTGAAATGGCTTTAAAATGGATTTGGAGCATGGAGACGATTATCTCAGGATGGCAATATAAACAAACGAAACTTTTAGTAGATTTCTACTTATTTTATTAAATATTATCTCCACCAAACAGGACAAGCTTGCATCTGTTATAGTTTTGGAGAAAAATGTGTTCATTTCATGTATGCGCGAAATGCCTTAAAAATGGCTTTAAAATGGATTTGGAGCATGGAGACGATTATCTCGGGATTGCAAGATAACCAAACAAAACTTTTAGTTAATTTCTACTTATTTTATTAAATATCATCTCCACCAAACAGGACAAGCTTGCATCTGTTATAGTTTTGGAGAAAAATGTGTTCATTTCATGTATGCGCGAAATGCCTTAAAAATGGCTTTAAAATGGATTTGGAGCATGGAGACGATTATCTCGGGATTGCAAGATAACCAAACAAAACTTTTAGTGGATTTCTACTTATTTTATTAAATATCATCTCCACCAAACAGGACAAGCTTGCATCTGTTATAGTTTTGGAGAAAAATGTGTTCATTTCATGTATGCGCGAAATGCCTTAAAAATGGCTTTAAAATGGATTTGGAGCATGGAGACGATTATCTCGGGATTGCAAGATAACCAAACAAAACTTTTAGTGGATTTCTACTTATTTTATTAAATATCATCTCCACCAAACAGGACAAGCTTGCATCTGTTATAGTTTTGGAGAAAAATGTGTTCATTTCATGTATGCGCGAAATGCCTTAAAAATGGCTTTAAAATGGATTTGGAGCATGGAGACGATTATCTCGGGATTGCAAGATAACCAAACAAAACTTTTAGTGGATTTCTACTTATTTTATTAAATATCATCTCCACCAAACAGGACAAGCTTGCATCTGTTATAGTTTTGGAGAAAAATGTGTTCATTTCATGTATGCGCGAAATGCCTTAAAAATGGCTTTAAAATGGATTTGGAGCATGGAGACGATTATCTCGGGATTGCAAGATAACCAAACAAAACTTTTAGTGGATTTCTACTTATTTTATTAAATATCATCTCCACCAAACAGGACAAGCTTGCATGTGTTATAGTTTTGGAGAAAAATGTGTTCATTTCATGTATGCGCAAAATGCCTTTGAAATGGCTTTAAAATGGATTTGGAGCATGGAGACGATTATCTCAGGATGGCAATATAAACAAACGAAACTTTTAGTAGATTTCTACTTATTTTATTAAATATTATCTCCACCAAACAGGACAAGCTTGCATCTGTTATAGTTTTGGAGAAAAATGTGTTCATTTCATGTATGCGCGAAATGCCTTAAAAATGGCTTTAAAATGGATTTGGAGCATGGAGACGATTATCTCGGCATTGCAAGATAACCAAACAAAACTTTTAGTGGATTTCTACTTATTTTATTAAATATCATCTCCACCAAACAGGACAAGCTTGCATCTGTTATAGTTTTGGAGAAAAATGTGTTCATTTCATGTATGCGCGAAATGCCTTAAAAATGGCTTTAAAATGGATTTGGAGCATGGAGACGATTATCTCGGGATTGCAAGATAACCAAACAAAACTTTTAGTGGATTTCTACTTATTTTATTAAATATCATCTCCACCAAACAGGACAAGCTTGCATGTGTTATAGTTTTGGAGAAAAATGTGTTCATTTCATGTATGCGCAAAATGCCTTTGAAATGGCTTTAAAATGGATTTGGAGCATGGAGACGATTATCTCAGGATGGCAATATAAACAAACGAAACTTTTAGTAGATTTCTACTTATTTTATTAAATATTATCTCCACCAAACAGGACAAGCTTGCATCTGTTATAGTTTTGGAGAAAAATGTGTTCATTTCATGTATGCGCGAAATGCCTTAAAAATGGCTTTAAAATGGATTTGGAGCATGGAGACGATTATCTCGGGATTGCAAGATAACCAAACAAAACTTTTAGTGGATTTCTACTTATTTTATTAAATATCATCTCCACCAAACAGGACAAGCTTGCATCTGTTATAGTTTTGGAGAAAAATGTGTTCATTTCATGTATGCGCGAAATGCCTTAAAAATGGCTTTAAAATGGATTTGGAGCATGGAGACGATTATCTCGGGATTGCAAGATAACCAAACAAAACTTTTAGAGGATTTCTACTTATTTTATTAAATATCATCTCCACCAAACAGGACAAGCTTGCATGTGTTATAGTTTTGGAGAAAAATGTGTTCATTTCATGTATGCGCAAAATGCCTTTGAAATGGCTTTAAAATGGATTTGGAGCATGAAGACGATTATCTCAGGATGGCAATATAAACAAACGAAACTTTTAGTAGATTTCTACTTATTTTATTAAATATTATCTCCACCAAACAGGACAAGCTTGCATCTGTTATAGTTTTGGAGAAAAATGTGTTCATTTCATGTATGCGCGAAATGCCTTAAAAATGGCTTTAAAATGGATTTGGAGCATGGAGACGATTATCTCGGGATTGCAAGATAACCAAACAAAACTTTTAGTGGATTTCTACTTATTTTATTAAATATCATCTCCACCAAACAGGACAAGCTTGCATCTGTTATAGTTTTGGAGAAAAATGTGTTCATTTCATGTATGCGCGAAATGCCTTAAAAATGGCTTTAAAATGGATTTGGAGCATGGAGACGATTATCTCGGGATTGCAAGATAACCAAACAAAACTTTTAGTGGATTTCTACTTATTTTATTAAATATCATCTCCACCAAACAGGACAAGCTTGCATCTGTTATAGTTTTGGAGAAAAATGTGTTCATTTCATGTATGCGCGAAATGCCTTAAAAATGGCTTTAAAATGGATTTGGAGCATGGAGACGATTATCTCGGGATTGCAAGATAACCAAACAAAACTTTTAGTGGATTTCTACTTATTTTATTAAATATCATCTCCACCAAACAGGACAAGC
Source organism: Anomaloglossus baeobatrachus (assembly GCF_048569485.1). NCBI lineage: Eukaryota > Metazoa > Chordata > Amphibia > Anura > Aromobatidae > Anomaloglossus > Anomaloglossus baeobatrachus. The sequence continues at coordinate 177,568 of NW_027442009.1, read as the reverse complement.
TTGCATCTGTTATAGTTTTGGAGAAAAATGTGTTCATTTCATGTATGCGCGAAATGCCTTAAAAATGGCTTTAAAATGGATTTGGAGCATGGAGACGATTATCTCGGGATTGCAAGATAACCAAACAAAACTTTTAGTGGATTTCTACTTATTTTATTAAATATCATCTCCACCAAACAGGACAAGCTTGCATCTGTTATAGTTTTGGAGAAAAATGTGTTCATTTCATGTATGCGCGAAATGCCTTAAAAATGGCTTTAAAATGGATTTGGAGCATGGAGACGATTATCTCGGGATTGCAAGATAACCAAACAAAACTTTTAGTGGATTTCTACTTATTTTATTAAATATCATCTCCACCAAACAGGACAAGCTTGCATGTGTTATAGTTTTGGAGAAAAATGTGTTCATTTCATGTATGCGCAAAATGCCTTTGAAATGGCTTTAAAATGGATTTGGAGCATGGAGACGATTATCTCAGGATGGCAATATAAACAAACGAAACTTTTAGTAGATTTCTACTTATTTTATTAAATATTATCTCCACCAAACAGGACAAGCTTGCATCTGTTATAGTTTTGGAGAAAAATGTGTTCATTTCATGTATGCGCGAAATGCCTTAAAAATGGCTTTAAAATGGATTTGGAGCATGGAGACGATTATCTCGGGATTGCAAGATAACCAAACAAAACTTTTAGTGGATTTCTACTTATTTTATTAAATATCATCTCCACCAAACAGGACAAGCTTGCATCTGTTATAGTTTTGGAGAAAAATGTGTTCATTTCATGTATGCGCGAAATGCCTTAAAAATGGCTTTAAAATGGATTTGGAGCATGGAGACGATTATCTCGGGATTGCAAGATAACCAAACAAAACTTTAAGTGGATTTCTACTTATTTTATTAAATATCATCTCCACCAAACAGGACAAGCTTGCATCTGTTATAGTTTTGGAGAAAAATGTGTTCATTTCATGTATGCGCAAAATGCCTTTGAAATGGCTTTAAAATGGATTTGGAGCATGGAGACGATTATCTCAGGATGGCAATATAAACAAACGAAACTTTTAGTAGATTTCTACTTATTTTATTAAATATTATCTCCACCAAACAGGACAAGCTTGCATCTGTTATAGTTTTGGAGAAAAATGTGTTCATTTCATGTATGCGCGAAATGCCTTAAAAATGGCTTTAAAATGGATTTGGAGCATGGAGACGATTATCTCGGGATTGCAAGATAACCAAACAAAACTTTTAGTGGATTTCTACTTATTTTATTAAATATCATCTCCACCAAACAGGACAAGCTTGCATCTGTTATAGTTTTGGACAAAAATGTGTTCATTTCATGTATGCGCGAAATGCCTTAAAAATGGCTTTAAAATGGATTTGGAGCATGGAGACGATTATCTCGGGATTGCAAGATAACCAAACAAAACTTTTAGTGGATTTCTACTTATTTTATTAAATATCATCTCCACCAAACAGGACAAGCTTGCATCTGTTATAGTTTTGGAGAAAAATGTGTTCATTTCATGTATGCGCAAAATGCCTTTGAAATGGCTTTAAAATGGATTTGGAGCATGGAGACGATTATCTCAGGATGGCAATATAAACAAACGAAACTTTTAGTAGATTTCTGCTTATTTTATTAAATATTATCTCCACCAAACAGGAGAAGCTTGCATCTGTTATAGTTTTGGAGAAAAATGTGTTCATTTCATGTATGCGCGAAATGCCTTAAAAATGGCTTTAAAATGGATTTGGAGCATGGAGACGATTATCTCGGGATTGCAAGATAACCAAACAAAACTTTTAGTGGATTTCTACTTATTTTATTAAATATCATCTCCACCAAACAGGACAAGCTTGCATCTGTTATAATTTTGGAGAAAAATGTGTTCATTTCATGTATGCGCGAAATGCCTTAAAAATGGCTTTAAAATGGATTTGGAGCATGGAGACGATTATCTCGGGATTGCAAGATAACCAAACAAAACTTTAAGTGGATTTCTACTTATTTTATTAAATATCATCTCCACCAAACAGGACAAGCTTGCATGTGTTATAGTTTTGGAGAAAAATGTGTTCATTTCATGTATGCGCAAAATGCCTTTGAAATGGCTTTAAAATGGATTTGGAGCATGGAGACGATTATCTCAGGATGGCAATATAAACAAACGAAACGTTTAGTAGATTTCTACTTATTTTATTAAATATTATCTCCACCAAACAGGACAAGCTTGCATCTGTTATAGTTTTGGAGAAAAATGTGTTCATTTCATGTATGCGCGAAATGCCTTAAAAATGGCTTTAAAATGGATTTGGAGCATGGAGACGATTATCTCGGGATTGCAAGATAACCAAACAAAACTTTTAGTGGATTTCTACTTATTTTATTAAATATCATCTCCACCAAACAGGACAAGCTTGCATCTGTTATAGTTTTGGAGAAAAATGTGTTCATTTCATGTATGCGCGAAATGCCTTAAAAATGGCTTTAAAATGGATTTGGAGCATGGAGACGATTATCTCGGGATTGCAAGATAACCAAACAAAACTTTAAGTGGATTTCTACTTATTTTATTAAATATCATCTCCACCAAACAGGACAAGCTTGCATGTGTTATAGTTTTGGAGAAAAATGTGTTCATTTCATGTATGCGCAAAATGCCTTTGAAATGGCTTTAAAATGGATTTGGAGCATGGAGACGATTATCTCAGGATGGCAATATAAACAAACGAAACTTTTAGTAGATTTCTACTTATTTTATTAAATATTATCTCCACCAAACAGGACAAGCTTGCATTTGTTATAGTTTTGGAGAAAAATGTGTTCATTTCATGTATGCGCAAAATGCCTTTGAAATGGCTTTAAAATGGATTTGGAGCATGGAGACGATTATCTCAGGATGGCAATATAAACAAACGAAACTTTTAGTAGATTTCTACTTATTTTATTAAATATTATCTCCACCAAACAGGACAAGCTTGCATCTGTTATAGTTTTGGAGAAAAATGTGTTCATTTCATGTATGCGCGAAATGCCTTAAAAATGGCTTTAAAATAGATTTGGAGCATGGAGACGATTATCTCGGGATTGCAAGATAACCAAACAAAACTTTTAGTGGATTTCTACTTATTTTATTAAATATCATCTCCACCAAACAGGACAAGCTTGCATCTGTTATAGTTTTGGACAAAAATGTGTTCATTTCATGTATGCGCGAAATGCCTTAAAAATGGCTTTAAAATGGATTTGGAGCATGGAGACGATTATCTCGGGATTGCAAGATAACCAAACAAAACTTTTAGTGGATTTCTACTTATTTTATTAAATATCATCTCCACCAAACAGGACAAGCTTGCATCTGTTATAGTTTTGGAGAAAAATGTGTTCATTTCATGTATGCGCGAAATGCCTTAAAAATGGCTTTAAAATGGATTTGGAGCATGGAGACGATTATCTCGGGATTGCAAGATAACCAAACAAAACTTTTAGTGGATTTCTACTTATTTTATTAAATATCATCTCCACCAAACAGGACAAGCTTGCATGTGTTATAGTTTTGGAGAAAAATGTGTTCATTTCATGTATGCGCGAAATTCCTTAAAAATGGCTTTAAAATGGATTTGGAGCATGGAGACGATTATCTCGGGATTGCAAGATAACCAAACAAAACTTTTAGTGGATTTCTACTTATTTTATTAAATATCATCTCCACCAAACAGGACAAGCTTGCATGTGTTATAGTTTTGGAGAAAAATGTGTTCATTTCATGTATGCGCGAAATGCCTTAAAAATGGCTTTAAAATGGATTTGGAGCATGGAGACGATTATCTCGGGATTGCAAGATAACCAAACAAAACTTTTAGTGGATTTCTACTTATTTTATTAAATATCATCTCCACCAAACAGGACAAGCTTGCATCTGTTATAGTTTTGGAGAAAAATGTGTTCATTTCATGTATGCGCGAAATTCCTTAAAAATGGCTTTAAAATGGATTTGGAGCATGGAGACGATTATCTCGGGATTGCAAGATAACCAAACAAAACTTTTAGTGGATTTCTACTTATTTTATTAAATATCATCTCCACCAAACAGGACAAGCTTGCATGTGTTATAGTTTTGGAGAAAAATGTGTTCATTTCATGTATGCGCGAAATGCCTTAAAAATGGCTTTAAAATGGATTTGGAGCATGGAGACGATTATCTCGGGATTGCAAGATAACCAAACAAAACTTTTAGTGGATTTCTACTTATTTTATTAAATATCATCTCCACCAAACAGGACAAGCTTGCATCTGTTATAGTTTTGGAGAAAAATGTGTTCATTTCATGTATGCGCGAAATGCCTTAAAAATGGCTTTAAAATGGATTTGGAGCATGGAGACGATTATCTCGGGATTGCAAGATAACCAAACAAAACTTTTAGTGGATTTCTACTTATTTTATTAAATATCATCTCCACCAAACAGGACAAGCTTGCATGTGTTATAGTTTTGGAGAGAAATGTGTTCATTTCATGTATGCGCAAAATGCCTTTGAAATGGCTTTAAAATGGATTTGGAGCATGGAGACGATTATCACAGGATGGCAATATAAACAAACGAAACTTTTAGTAGATTTCTACTTATTTTATTAAATATTATCTCCACCAAACAGGACAAGCTTGCATCTGTTATAGTTTTGGAGAAAAATGTGTTCATTTCATGTATGCGCGAAATGCCTTAAAAATGGCTTTAAAATGGATTTGGAGCATGGAGACGATTATCTCGGGATTGCAAGATAACCAAACAAAACTTTTAGTGGATTTCTACTTATTTTATTAAATATCATCTCCACCAAACAGGACAAGCTTGCATCTGTTATAGTTTTGGAGAAAAATGTGTTCATTTCATGTATGCGCGAAATGCCTTAAAAATGGCTTTAAAATGGATTTGGAGCATGGAGACGATTATCTCGGGATTGCAAGATAATCAAACAAAACTTTTAGTGGATTTCTACTTATTTTATTAAATATCATCTCCACCAAACAGGACAAGCTTGCATGTGTTATAGTTTTGGAGAAAAATGTGTTCATTTCATGTATGCGCAAAATGCCTTTGAAATGGCTTTAAAATGGATTTGGAGCATGGAGACGATTATCTCAGGATGGCAATATAAACAAACGAAACTTTTAGTAGATTTCTACTTATTTTATTAAATATTATCTCCACCAAACAGGACAAGCTTGCATCTGTTATAGTTTTGGAGAAAAATGTGTTCATTTCATGTATGCGCGAAATGCCTTAAAAATGGCTTTAAAATGGATTTGGCGCATGGAGACGATTATCTCGGGATTGCAAGATAACCAAACAAAACTTTTAGTGGATTTCTACTTATTTTATTAAATATCATCTCCACCAAACAGGACAAGCTTGCATCTGTTATAGTTTTGGAGAAAAATGTGTTCATTTCATGTATGCGCGAAATGCCTTAAAAATGGCTTTAAAATGGATTTGGAGCATGGAGACGATTATCTCGGGATTGCAAGATAACCAAACAAAACTTTTAGTGGATTTCTACTTATTTTATTAAATATCATCTCCACCAAACAGGACAAGCTTGCATCTGTTATAGTTTTGGAGAAAAATGTGTTCATTTCATGTATGCGCGAAATGCCTTAAAAATGGCTTTAAAATGGATTTGGAGCATGGAGACGATTATCTCGGGATTGCAAGATAACCAAACAAAACTTTTAGTGGATTTCTACTTATTTTATTAAATATCATCTTCACCAAACAGGACAAGCTTGCATCTGTTATAGTTTTGGAGAAAAATGTGTTCATTTCATGTATGCGCGAAATGCCTTAAAAATGGCTTTAAAATGGATTTGGAGCATGGAGACGATTATCTCGGGATTGCAAGATAACCAAACAAAACTTTTAGTGGATTTCTACTTATTTTATTAAATATCATCTCCACCAAACAGGACAAGCTTGCATCTGTTATAGTTTTGGAGAAAAATGTGTTCATTTCATGTATGCGCGAAATGCCTTAAAAATGGCTTTAAAATGGATTTGGAGCATGGAGACGATTATCTCGGAATTGCAAGATAACCAAACAAAACTTTTAGTGGATTTCTACTTATTTTATTAAATATCATCTCCACCAAACAGGACAAGCTTGCATGTGTTATAGTTTTGGAGAAAAATGTGTTCATTTCATGTATGCGCGAAATGCCTTAAAAATGGCTTTAAAATGGATTTGGAGCATGGAGACGATTATCTCGGGATTGCAAGATAACCAAACAAAACTTTTAGTGGATTTCTACTTATTTTATTAAATATCATCTCCACCAAACAGGACAAGCTTGCATCTGTTATAGTTTTGGAGAAAAATGTGTTCATTTCATGTATGCGCGAAATGCCTTAAAAATGGCTTTAAAATGGATTTGGAGCATGGAGACGATTATCTCGGGATTGCAAGATAACCAAACAAAACTTTTAGTGGATTTCTACTTATTTTATTAAATATCATCTCCACCAAACAGGACAAGCTTGCATCTGTTATAGTTTTGGAGAAAAATGTGTTCATTTCATGTATGCGCGAAATGCCTTAAAAATGGCTTTAAAATGGATTTGGAGCATGGAGACGATTATCTCGGGATTGCAAGATAACCAAACAAAACTTTTAGTGGATTTCTACTTATTTTATTAAATATCATCTCCACCAAACAGGACAAGCTTGCATGTGTTATAGTTTTGGAGAAAAATGTGTTCATTTCATGTATGCGCGAAATGCCTTAAAAATGGCTTTAAAATGGATTTGGAGCATGGAGACGATTATCTCGGGATTGCAAGATAACCAAACAAAACTTTTAGTGGATTTCTACTTATTTTATTAAATATCATCTCCACCAAACAGGACAAGCTTGCATGTGTTATAGTTTTGGAGAAAAATGTGTTCATTTCATGTATGCGCGAAATGCCTTAAAAATGGCTTTAAAATGGATTTGGAGCATGGAGACGATTATCTCGGGATTGCAAGATAACCAAACAAAACTTTTAGTGGATTTCTACTTATTTTATTAAATATCATCTCCACCAAACAGGACAAGCTTGCATCTGTTATAGTTTTGGAGAAAAATGTGTTCATTTCATGTATGCGCGAAATGCCTTAAAAATGGCTTTAAAATGGATTTGGAGCATGGAGACGATTATCTCGGGATTGCAAGATAACCAAACAAAACTTTTAGTGGATTTCTACTTATTTTATTAAATATCATCTCCACCAAACAGGACAAGCTTGCATCTGTTATAGTTTTGGAGAAAAATGTGTTCATTTCATGTATGCGCGAAATGCCTTAAAAATGGCTTTAAAATGGATTTGGAGCACGGAGACGATTATCTCGGGATTGCAAGATAACCAAACAAAATTTTTAGTGGATTTCTACTTATTTTATTAAATATCATCTCCACCAAACAGGACAAGCTTGCATCTGTTATAGTTTTGGAGAAAAATGTGTTCATTTCATGTATGCGCGAAATGCCTTAAAAATGGCTTTAAAATGGATTTGGAGCATGGAGACGATTATCTCGGGATTGCAAGATAACCAAACAAAACTTTTAGTGGATTTCTACTTATTTTATTAAATATCATCTCCACCAAACAGGACAAGCTTGCATCTGTTATAGTTTTGGAGAAAAATGTGTTCATTTCATGTATGCGCGAAATGCCTTAAAAATGGCTTTAAAATGGATTTGGAGCATGGAGACGATTATCTCGGGATTGCAAGATAACCAAACAAAACTTTTAGTGGATTTCTACTTATTTTATTAAATATCATCTCCACCAAACAGGACAAGCTTGCATGTGTTATAGTTTTGGAGAAAAATGTGTTCATTTCATGTATGCGCGAAATGCCTTAAAAATGGCTTTAAAATGGATTTGGAGCATGGAGACGATTATCTCGGGATTGCAAGATAACCAAACAAAACGTTTAGTGGATTTCTACTTATTTTATTAAATATCATCTCCACCAAACAGGACAAGCTTGCATGTGTTATAGTTTTGGAGAAAAATGTGTTCATTTCATGTATGCGCGAAATGCCTTAAAAATGGCTTTAAAATGGATTTGGAGCATGGAGACGATTATCTCGGGATTGCAAGATAACCAAACAAAACTTTTAGTGGATTTCTACTTATTTTATTAAATATCATCTCCACCAAACAGGACAAGCTTGCATCTGTTATAGTTTTGGAGAAAAATGTGTTCATTTCATGTATGCGCGAAATGCCTTAAAAATGGCTTTAAAATGGATTTGGAGCATGGAGACGATTATCTCGGGATTGCAAGATAACCAAACAAAACTTTTAGTGGATTTCTACTTATTTTATTAAATATCATCTCCACCAAACAGGACAAGCTTGCATCTGTTATAGTTTTGGAGAAAAATTCGTTCATTTCATGTATGCGCGAAATGCCTTAAAAATGGCTTTAAAATGGATTTGGAGCATGGAGACGATTATCTCGGGATTGCAAGATAACCAAACAAAACTTTTAGTGGATTTCTACTTATTTTATTAAATATCATCTCCACCAAACAGGACAAGCTTGCATGTGTTATAGTTTTGGAGAAAAATGTGTTCATTTCATGTATGCGCAAAATGCCTTTGAAATGGCTTTAAAATGGATTTGGAGCATGGAGACGATTATCTCAGGATGGCAATATAAACAAACGAAACTTTTAGTAGATTTCTACTTATTTTATTAAATATTATCTCCACCAAACAGGACAAGCTTGCATCTGTTATAGTTTTGGAGAAAAATGTGTTCATTTCATGTATGCGCGAAATGCCTTAAAAATGGTTTAAAATGGATTTGGAGCATGGAGACGATTATCTCGGGATTGCAAGATAACCAAACAAAACTTTTAGTGGATTTCTACTTATTTTATTAAATATCATCTCCACCAAACAGGACAAGCTTGCATCTGTTATAGTTTTGGAGAAAAATGTGTTCATTTCATGTATGCGCGAAATGCCTTAAAAATGGCTTTAAAATGATTTGGAGCATGGAGACGATTATCTCGGGATTGCAAGATAACCAAACAAAACTTTTAGTGGATTTCTACTTATTTTATTAAATATCATCTCCACCAAACAGGACAAGCTTGCATGTGTTATAGTTTTGGAGAAAAATGTGTTCATTTCATGTATGCGCAAAATGCCTTTGAAATGGCTTTAAAATGGATTTGGAGCATGGAGACGATTATCTCAGGATGGCAATATAAACAAACGAAACTTTTAGTAGATTTCTACTTATTTTATTAAATATTATCTCCACCAAACAGGACAAGCATGCATCTGTTATAGTTTTGGAGAAAAATGTGTTCATTTCATGTATGCGCGAAATGCCTTAAAAATGGCTTTAAAATGGATTTGGAGCATGGAGACGATTATCTCGGGATTGCAAGATAACCAAACAAAACTTTTAGTGGATTTCTACTTATTTTATTAAATATCATCTCCACCAAACAGGACAAGCTTGCATCTGTTATAGTTTTGGAGAAAAATGTGTTCATTTCATGCATGCGCGAAATGCCTTAAAAATGGCTTTAAAATGGATTTGGAGCATGGAGACGATTATCTCGGGATTGCAAGATAACCAAACAAAACTTTTAGTGGATTTCTACTTATTTTATTAAATATCATCTCCACCAAACAGGACAAGCTTGCATGTGTTATAGTTTTGGAGAAAAATGTGTTCATTTCATGTATGCGCAAAATGCCTTTGAAATGGCTTTAAAATGGATTTGGAGCATGGAGACGATTATCTCAGGATGGCAATATAAACAAACGAAACGTTTAGTAGATTTCTACTTATTTTATTAAATATTATCTCCACCAAACAGGACAAGCTTGCATCTGTTATAGTTTTGGAGAAAAATGTGTTCATTTCATGTATGCGCGAAATGCCTTAAAAATGGCTTTAAAATGGATTTGGAGCATGGAGACGATTATCTCGGGATTGCAAGATAACCAAACAAAACTTTTAGTGGATTTCTACTTATTTTATTAAATATCATCTCCACCAAACAGGACAAGCTTGCATGTGTTATAGTTTTGGAGAAAAATGTGTTCATTTCATGTATGCGCAAAATGCCTTTGAAATGGCTTTAAAATGGATTTGGAGCATGGAGACGATTATCTCAGGATGGCAATATAAACAAACGAAACTTTTAGTAGATTTCTACTTATTTTATTAAATATTATCTCCACCAAACAGGACAAGCTTGCATCTGTTATAGTTTTGGAGAAAAATGTGTTCATTTCATGTATGCGCGAAATGCCTTAAAAATGGCTTTAAAATGGATTTGGAGCATGGAGACGATTATCTCGGGATTGCAAGATAACCAAACAAAACTTTTAGTGGATTTCTACTTATTTTATTAAATATCATCTCCACCAAACAGGACAAGCTTGCATCTGTTATAGTTTTGGAGAAAAATGTGTTCATTTCATGTATGCGCGAAATGCCTTAAAAATGGCTTTAAAATGGATTTGGAGCATGGAGACGATTATCTCGGGATTGCAAGATAACCAAACAAAACTTTTAGTGGATTTCTACTTATTTTATTAAATATCATCTCCACCAAACAGGACAAGCTTGCATGTGTTATAGTTTTGGAGAAAAATGTGTTCATTTCATGTATGCGCAAAATGCCTTTGAAATGGCTTTAAAATGGATTTGGAGCATGGAGACGATTATCTCAGGATGGCAATATAAACAAACGAAACTTTTAGTAGATTTCTACTTATTTTATTAAATATTATCTCCACCAAACAGGACAAGCTTGCATCTGTTATAGTTTTGGAGAAAAATGTGTTCATTTCATGTATGCGCGAAATGCCTTAAAAATGGCTTTAAAATGGATTTGGAGCATGGAGACGATTATCTCGGGATTGCAAGATAACCAAACAAAACTTTTAGTGGATTTCTACTTATTTTATTAAATATCATCTCCACCAAACAGGACAAGCTTGCATCTGTTATAGTTTTGAAGAAAAATGTGTTCATTTCATGTATGCGCGAAATGCCTTAAAAATGGCTTTAAAATGGATTTGGAGCATGGAGACGATTATCTCGGGATTGCAAGATAACCAAACAAAACTTTTAGTGGATTTCTACTTATTTTATTAAATATCATCTCCACCAAACAGGACAAGCTTGCATCTGTTATAGTTTTGGAGAAAAATGTGTTAATTTCATGTATGCGCGAAATGCCTTAAAAATGGCTTTAAAATGGATTTGGAGCATGGAGACGATTATCTCGGGATTGCAAGATAACCAAACAAAACTTTTAGTGGATTTCTACTTATTTTATTAAATATCATCTCCACCAAACAGGACAAGCTTGCATCTGTTATAGTTTTGGAGAAAAATGTGTTCATTTCATGTATGCGCGAAATGCCTTAAAAATGGCTTTAAAATGGATTTGGAGCATGGAGACGATTATCTCGGGATTGCAAGATAACCAAACAAAACTTTTAGTGGATTTCTACTTATTTTATTAAATATCATCTCCACCAAACAGGACAAGCTTGCATGTGTTATAGTTTTGGAGAAAAATGTGTTCATTTCATGTATGCGCAAAATGCCTTTGAAATGGCTTTAAAATGGATTTGGAGCATGGAGACGATTATCTCAGGATGGCAATATAAACAAACGAAACTTTTAGTAGATTTCTACTTATTTTATTAAATATTATCTCCACCAAACAGGACAAGCTTGCATGTGTTATAGTTTTGGAGAAAAATGTGTTCATTTCATGTATGCGCGAAATGCCTTAAAAATGGCTTTAAAATGGATTTGGAGCATGGAGACGATTATCTCGGGATTGCAAGATAACCAAACAAAACTTTTAGTGGATTTCTACTTATTTTATTAAATATCATCTCCACCAAACAGGACAAGCTTGCATCTGTTATAGTTTTGGAGAAAAATGTGTTCATTTCATGTATGCGCGAAATGCCTTAAAAATGGCTTTAAAATAGATTTGGAGCATGGAGACGATTATCTCGGGATTGCAAGATAACCAAACAAAACTTTTAGTGGATTTCTACTTATTTATTAAATATCATCTCCACCAAACAGGACAAGCTTGCATCTGTTATAGTTTTGGAGAAAAATGTGTTCATTTCATGTATGCGCGAAATGCCTTAAAAATGGCTTTAAAATGGATTTGGAGCATGGAGACGATTATCTCGGGATTGCAAGATAACCAAACAAAACTTTTAGTGGATTTCTACTTATTTTATTAAATATCATCTCCACCAAACAGGACAAGCTTGCATCTGTTATAGTTTTGGAGAAAAATGTGTTCATTTCATGTATGCGCGAAATGCCTTAAAAATGGCTTTAAAATGGATTTGGAGCATGGAGACGATTATCTCGGGATTGCAAGATAACCAAACAAAACTTTTAGTGGATTTCTACTTATTTTATTAAATATCATCTCCACCAAACAGGACAAGCTTGCATCTGTTATAGTTTTGGAGAAAAATGTGTTCATTTCATGTATGCGCGAAATGCCTTAAAAATGGCTTTAAAATGGATTTGGAGCATGGAGACGATTATCTCGGGATTGCAAGATAACCAAACAAAACTTTTAGTGGATTTCTACTTATTTTATTAAATATCATCTCCACCAAACAGGACAAGCTTGCATGTGTTATAGTTTTGGAGAAAAATGTGTTCATTTCATGTATGCGCAAAATGCCTTTGAAATGGCTTTAAAATGGATTTGGAGCATGGAGACGATTATCTCAGGATGGCAATATAAACAAACGAAACTTTTAGTAGATTTCTACTTATTTTATTAAATATTATCTCCACCAAACAGGACAAGCTTGCATGTGTTATAGTTTTGGAGAAAAATGTGTTCATTTCATGTATGCGCGAAATGCCTTAAAAATGGCTTTAAAATGGATTTGGAGCATGGAGACGATTATCTCGGGATTGCAAGATAACCAAACAAAACTTTTAGTGGATTTCTACTTATTTTATTAAATATCATCTCCACCAAACAGGACAAGCTTGCATCTGTTATAGTTTTGGAGAAAAATGTGTTCATTTCATGTATGCGCGAAATGCCTTAAAAATGGCTTTAAAATAGATTTGGAGCATGGAGACGATTATCTCGGGATTGCAAGATAACCAAACAAAACTTTTAGTGGATTTCTACTTATTTTATTAAATATCATCTCCACCAAACAGGACAAGCTTGCATCTGTTATAGTTTTGGAGAAAAATGTGTTCATTTCATGTATGCGCGAAATGCCTTAAAAATGGCTTTAAAATGGATTTGGAGCATGGAGACGATTATCTCGGGATTGCAAGATAACCAAACAAAACGTTTAGTGGATTTCTACTTATTTTATTAAATATCATCTCCACCAAACAGGACAAGCTTGCATCTGTTATAGTTTTGGAGAAAAATGTGTTCATTTCATGTATGCGCGAAATGCCTTAAAAATGGCTTTAAAATGGATTTGGAGCATGGAGACGATTATCTCGGGATTGCAAGATAACCAAACAAAACTTTTAGTGGATTTCTACTTATTTTATTAAATATCATCTCCACCAAACAGGACAAGCTTGCATCTGTTATAGTTTTGGAGAAAAATGTGTTCATTTCATGTATGCGCGAAATGCCTTAAAAATGGCTTTAAAATGGATTTGGAGCATGGAGACGATTATCTCGGGATTGCAAGATAACCAAACAAAACTTTTAGTGGATTTCTACTTATTTTATTAAATATCATCTCCACCAAACAGGACAAGCTTGCATCTGTTATAGTTTTGGAGAAAAATGTGTTCATTTCATGTATGCGCGAAATGCCTTAAAAATGGCTTTAAAATGGATTTGGAGCATGGAGACGATTATCTCGGGATTGCAAGATAACCAAACAAAACTTTTAGTGGATTTCTACTTATTTTATTAAATATCATCTCCACCAAACAGGACAAGCTTGCATCTGTTATAGTTTTGGAGAAAAATGTGTTCATTTCATGTATGCGCGAAATGCCTTAAAAATGGCTTTAAAATGGATTTGGAGCATGGAGACGATTATCTCGGGATTGCAAGATAACCAAACAAAACTTTTAGTGGATTTCTACTTATTTTATTAAATATCATCTCCACCAAACAGGACAAGCTTGCATCTGTTATAGTTTTGGAGAAAAATGTGTTCATTTCATGTATGCGCGAAATGCCTTAAAAATGGCTTTAAAATGGATTTGGAGCATGGAGACGATTATCTCGGGATTGCAAGATAACCAAACAAAACTTTTAGTGGATTTCTACTTATTTTATTAAATATCATCTCCACCAAACAGGACAAGCTTGCATGTGTTATAGTTTTGGAGAAAAATGTGTTCATTTCATGTATGCGCGAAATGCCTTAAAAATGGCTTTAAAATGGATTTGGAGCATGGAGACGATTATCTCGGGATTGCAAGATAACCAAACAAAACTTTTAGTGGATTTCTACTTATTTTATTAAATATCATCTCCACCAAACAGGACAAGCTTGCATCTGTTATAGTTTTGGAGAAAAATGTGTTCATTTCATGTATGCGCGAAATGCCTTAAAAATGGCTTTAAAATGGATTTGGAGCATGGAGACGATTATCTCGGGATTGCAAGATAACCAAACAAAACTTTTAGTGGATTTCTACTTATTTTATTAAATATCATCTCCACCAAACAGGACAAGCTTGCATGTGTTATAGTTTTGGAGAAAAATGTGTTCATTTCATGTATGCGCAAAATGCCTTTGAAATGGCTTTAAAATGGATTTGGAGCATGGAGACGATTATCTCAGGATGGCAATATAAACAAACGAAACTTTTAGTAGATTTCTACTTATTTTATTAAATATTATCTCCACCAAACAGGACAAGCTTGCATCTGTTATAGTTTTGGAGAAAAATGTGTTCATTTCATGTATGCGCGAAATGCCTTAAAAATGGCTTTAAAATGGATTTGGAGCATGGAGACGATTATCTCAGGATGGCAATATAAACAAACGAAACTTTTAGTAGATTTCTACTTATTTTATTAAATATCATCTCCACCAAACAGGACAAGCTTGCATCTGTTATAGTTTTGGAGAAAAATGTGTTCATTTCATGTATGCGCGAAATGCCTTAAAAATGGCTTTAAAATGGATTTGGAGCATGGAGACGATTATCTCGGGATTGCAAGATAACCAAACAAAACTTTTAGTGGATTTCTACTTATTTTATTAAATATTATCTCCACCAAACAGGACAAGCTTGCATGTGTTATAGTTTTGGAGAAAAATGTGTTCATTTCATGTATGCGCAAAATGCCTTTGAAATGGCTTTAAAATGGATTTGGAGCATGGAGACGATTATCTCAGGATGGCAATATAAACAAACGAAACTTTTAGTAGATTTCTACTTATTTTATTAAATATTATCTCCACCAACCAGGACAAGCTTGCATCTGTTATAGTTTTGGAGAAAAATGTGTTCATTTCATGTATGCGCGAAATGCCTTAAAAATGGCTTTAAAATGGATTTGGAGCATGGAGACGATTATCTCGGGATTGCAAGATAACCAAACAAAACTTTTAGTGGATTTCTACTTATTTTATTAAATATCATCTCCACCAAACAGGACAAGCTTGCATCTGTTATAGTTTTGGAGAAAAATGTGTTCATTTTATGTATGCGCGAAATGCCTTAAAAATGGCTTTAAAATGGATTTGGAGCATGGAGACGATTATCTCGGGATTGCAAGATAACCAAACAAAACTTTTAGTGGATTTCTACTTATTTTATTAAATATCATCTCCACCAAAGAGGACAAGCTTGCATCTGTTATAGTTTTGGAGAAAAATGTGTTCATTTCATGTATGCGCGAAATGCCTTAAAAATGGCTTTAAAATGGATTTGGAGCATGGAGACGATTATCTCGGGATTGCAAGATAACCAAACAAAACTTTTAGTGGATTTCTACTTATTTTATTAAATATCATCTCCACCAAACAGGACAAGCTTGCATCTGTTATAGTTTTGGAGAAAAATGTGTTCATTTCATGTATGCGCGAAATGCCTTAAAAATGGCTTTAAAATGGATTTGGAGCATGGAGACGATTATCTCGGGATTGCAAGATAACCAAACAAAACTTTTAGTGGATTTCTACTTATTTTATTAAATATCATCTCCACCAAACAGGACAAGCTTGCATCTGTTATAGTTTTGGAGAAAAATGTGTTCATTTCATGTATGCGCAAAATGCCTTTGAAATGGCTTTAAAATGGATTTGGAGCATGGAGACGATTATCTCAGGATGGCAATATAAACAAACGAAACTTTTAGTAGATTTCTACTTATTTTATTAAATATTATCTCCACCAAACAGGACAAGCTTGCATCTGTTATAGTTTTGGAGAAAAATGTGTTCATTTCATGTATGCGCGAAATGCCTTAAAAATGGCTTTAAAATGGATTTGGAGCATGGAGACGAATATCTCGGGATTGCAAGATAACCAAACAAAACTTTTAGTGGATTTCTACTTATTTTATTAAATATTATATCCACCAAACAGGACAAGCTTGCATGTGTTATAGTTTTGGAGAAAAATGTGTTCATTTCATGTATGCGCAAAATGCCTTTGAAATGGCTTTAAAATGGATTTGGAGCATGGAGACGATTATCTCAGGATGGCAATATAAACAAACGAAACTTTTAGTAGATTTCTACTTATTTTATTAAATATTATCTCCACCAAACAGGACAAGCTTGCATCTGTTATAGTTTTGGAGAAAAATGTGTTCATTTCATGTATGCGCGAAATGCCTTAAAAATGGCTTTAAAATGGATTTGGAGCATGGAGACGATTATCTCGGGATTGCAAGATAACCAAAAAAAACTTTTAGTGGATTTCTACTTATTTTATTAAATATCATCTCCACCAAACAGGACAAGCTTGCATCTGTTATAGTTTTGGAGAAAAATGTGTTCATTTCATGTATGCGCGAAATGCCTTAAAAATGGCTTTAAAATGGATTTGGAGCATGGAGACGATTATCTCGGGATTGCAAGATAACCAAACAAAACTTTTAGTGGATTTCTACTTATTTTATTAAATATCATCTCCACCAAACAGGACAAGCTTGCATCTGTTATAGTTTTGGAGAAAAATGTGTTCATTTCATGTATGCGCGAAATGCCTTAAAAATGGCTTTAAAATGGATTTGGAGCATGGAGACGATTATCTCGGGATTGCAAGATAACCAAACAAAACTTTTAGTGGATTTCTACTTATTTTATTAAATATCATCTCCACCAAACAGGACAAGCTTGCATCTGTTATAGTTTTGGAGAAAAATGTGTTCATTTCATGTATGCGCGAAATGCCTTAAAAATGGCTTTAAAATGGATTTGGAGCATGGAGACGATTATCTCGGGATTGCAAGATAACCAAACAAAACTTTTAGTGGATTTCTACTTATTTTATTAAATATCATCTCCACCAAACAGGACAAGCTTGCATCTGTTATAGTTTTGGAGAAAAATGTGTTCATTTCATGTATGCGCGAAATGCCTTAAAAATGGCTTTAAAATGGATTTGGAGCATGGAGACGATTATCTCGGGATTGCAAGATAACCAAACAAAACTTTTAGTGGATTTCTACTTATTTTATTAAATATCATCTCCACCAAACAGGACAAGCTTGCATCTGTTATAGTTTTGGAGAAAAATGTGTTAATTTCATGTATGCGCGAAATGCCTTAAAAATGGCTTTAAAATGGATTTGGAGCATGGAGACGATTATCTCGGGATTGCAAGATAACCAAACAAAACTTTTAGTGGATTTCTACTTATTTTATTAAATATCATCTCCACCAAACAGGACAAGCTTGCATGTGTTATAGTTTTGGAGAAAAATGTGTTCATTTCATGTATGCGCAAAATGCCTTTGAAATGGCTTTAAAATGGATTTGGAGCATGGAGACGATTATCTCAGGATGGCAATATAAACAAACGAAACTTTTAGTAGATTTCTACTTATTTTATTAAATATTATCTCCACCAAACAGGACAAGCTTGCATCTGTTATAGTTTTGGAGAAAAATGTGTTCATTTCATGTATGCGCGAAATGCCTTAAAAATGGCTTTAAAATGGATTTGGAGCATGGAGACGATTATCTCGGGATTGCAAGATAACCAAACAAAACTTTTAGTGGATTTCTACTTATTTTATTAAATATCATCTCCACCAAACAGGACAAGCTTGCATCTGTTATAGTTTTGGAGAAAAATGTGTTCATTTCATGTATGCGCGAAATGCCTTAAAAATGGCTTTAAAATGGATTTGGAGCATGGAGACGATTATCTCGGGATTGCAAGATAACCAAACAAAACTTTTAGTGGATTTCTACTTATTTTATTAAATATCATCTCCACCAAACAGGACAAGCTTGCATGTGTTATAGTTTTGGAGAAAAATGTGTTCATTTCATGTATGCGCAAAATGCCTTTGAAATGGCTTTAAAATGGATTTGGAGCATGGAGACGATTATCTCAGGATGGCAATATAAACAAACGAAACTTTTAGTAGATTTCTACTTATTTTATTAAATATTATCTCCACCAAACAGGACAAGCTTGCATCTGTTATAGTTTTGGAGAAAAATGTGTTCATTTCATGTATGCGCGAAATGCCTTAAAAATGGCTTTAAAATGGATTTGGAGCATGGAGACGATTATCTCGGGATTGCAAGATAACCAAACAAAACTTTTAGTGGATTTCTACTTATTTTATTAAATATCATCTCCACCAAACAGGACAAGCTTGCATGTGTTATAGTTTTGGAGAAAAATGTGTTCATTTCATGTATGCGCAAAATGCCTTTGAAATGGCTTTAAAATGGATTTGGAGCATGGAGACGATTATCTCAGGATGGCAATATAAACAAACGAAACTTTTAGTAGATTTCTACTTATTTTATTAAATATTATCTCCACCAAACAGGACAAGCTTGCATCTGTTATAGTTTTGGAGAAAAATGTGTTCATTTCATGTATGCGCGAAATGCCTTAAAAATGGCTTTAAAATGGATTTGGAGCATGGAGACGATTATCTCGGGATTGCAAGATAACCAAACAAAACTTTTAGTGGATTTCTACTTATTTTATTAAATATCATCTCCACCAATCAGGACAAGCTTGCATCTGTTATAGTTTTGGAGAAAAATGTGTTCATTTCATGTATGCGCGAAATGCCTTAAAAATGGCTTTAAAATGGATTTGGAGCATGGAGACGATTATCTCGGGATTGCAAGATAACCAAACAAAACTTTTAGTGGATTTCTACTTATTTTATTAAATATCATGTCCACCAAACAGGACAAGCTTGCATGTGTTATAGTTTTGGAGAAAAATGTGTTCATTTCATGTATGCGCAAAATGCCTTTGAAATGGCTTTAAAATGGATTTGGAGCATGGAGACGATTATCTCAGGATGGCAATATAAACAAACGAAACTTTTAGTAGATTTCTACTTATTTTATTAAATATTATCTCCACCAAACAGGACAAGCTTGCATCTGTTATAGTTTTGGAGAAAAATGTGTTCATTTCATGTATGCGCGAAATGCCTTAAAAATGGCTTTAAAATGGATTTGGAGCATGGAGACGATTATCTCGGGATTGCAAGATAACCAAACAAAACTTTTAGTGGATTTCTACTTATTTTATTAAATATCATCTCCACCAAACAGGACAAGCTTGCATCTGTTATAGTTTTGGAGAAAAATGTGTTCATTTCATGTATGCGCGAAATGCCTTAAAAATGGCTTTAAAATGGATTTGGAGCATGGAGACGATTATCTCGGGATTGCAAGATAACCAAACAAAACTTTTAGTGGATTTCTACTTATTTTATTAAATATCATCTCCACCAAACAGGACAAGCTTGCATCTGTTATAGTTTTGGAGAAAAATATGTTCATTTCATGTATGCGCGAAATGCCTTAAAAATGGCTTTAAAATGGATTTGGAGCATGGAGACGATTATCTCGGGATTGCAAGATAACCAAACAAAACTTTTAGTGGATTTCTACTTATTTTATTAAATATCATCTCCACCAAACAGGACAAGCTTGCATCTGTTATAGTTTTGGAGAAAAATGTGTTCATTTCATGTATGCGCGAAATGCCTTAAAAATGGCTTTAAAATGGATTTGGAGCATGGAGACGATTATCTCGGGATTGCAAGATAACCAAACAAAACTTTTAGTGGATTTCTACTTATTTTATTAAATATCATCTCCACCAAACAGGACAAGCTTGCATGTGTTATAGTTTTGGAGAAAAATGTGTTCATTTCATGTATGCGCAAAATGCCTTTGAAATGGCTTTAAAATGGATTTGGAGCATGGAGACGATTATCTCAGGATGGCAATATAAACAAACGAAACTTTTAGTATATTTCTACTTATTTTATTAAATATTATCTCCACCAAACAGGACAAGCTTGCATGTGTTATAGTTTTGGAGAAAAATGTGTTCATTTCATGTATGCGCGAAATGCCTTAAAAATGGCTTTAAAATGGATTTGGAGCATGGAGACGATTATCTCGGGATTGCAAGATAACCAAACAAAACTTTTAGTGGATTTCTACTTATTTTATTAAATATCATCT
The DNA here is from genome assembly GCF_048569485.1 of Anomaloglossus baeobatrachus. Classification (NCBI taxonomy): domain Eukaryota; kingdom Metazoa; phylum Chordata; class Amphibia; order Anura; family Aromobatidae; genus Anomaloglossus; species Anomaloglossus baeobatrachus. The sequence continues at coordinate 156,832 of NW_027442009.1, read as the reverse complement.
CCACCAAACAGGACAAGCTTGCATCTGTTATAGTTTTGGAGAAAAATATGTTCATTTCATGTATGCGCGAAATGCCTTAAAAATGGCTTTAAAATGGATTTGGAGCATGGAGACGATTATCTCGGGATTGCAAGATAACCAAACAAAACTTTTAGTGGATTTCTACTTATTTTATTAAATATCATCTCCACCAAACAGGACAAGCTTGCATCTGTTATAGTTTTGGAGAAAAATGTGTTCATTTCATGTATGCGCGAAATGCCTTAAAAATGGCTTTAAAATGGATTTGGAGCATGGAGACGATTATCTCGGGATTGCAAGATAACCAAACAAAACTTTTAGTGGATTTCTACTTATTTTATTAAATATCATCTCCACCAAACAGGACAAGCTTGCATGTGTTATAGTTTTGGAGAAAAATGTGTTCATTTCATGTATGCGCAAAATGCCTTTGAAATGGCTTTAAAATGGATTTGGAGCATGGAGACGATTATCTCAGGATGGCAATATAAACAAACGAAACTTTTAGTATATTTCTACTTATTTTATTAAATATTATCTCCACCAAACAGGACAAGCTTGCATGTGTTATAGTTTTGGAGAAAAATGTGTTCATTTCATGTATGCGCGAAATGCCTTAAAAATGGCTTTAAAATGGATTTGGAGCATGGAGACGATTATCTCGGGATTGCAAGATAACCAAACAAAACTTTTAGTGGATTTCTACTTATTTTATTAAATATCATCTCCACCAAACAGGACAAGCTTGCATGTGTTATAGTTTTGGAGAAAAATGTGTTCATTTCATGTATGCGCGAAATGCCTTAAAAATGGCTTTAAAATGGATTTGGAGCATGGAGACGATTATCTCGGGATTGCAAGATAACCAAACAAAACTTTTAGTGGATTTCTACTTATTTTATTAAATATCATCTCCACCAAACAGGACAAGCTTGCATCTGTTATAGTTTTGGAGAAAAATGTGTTCATTTCATGTATGCGCGAAATGCCTTAAAAATGGCTTTAAAATGGATTTGGAGCATGGAGACGATTATCTCGGGATTGCAATATAACCAAACAAAACTTTTAGTGGATTTCTACTTATTTTATTAAATATCATCTCCACCAAACAGGACAAGCTTGCATCTGTTATAGTTTTGGAGAAAAATGTGTTCATTTCATGTATGCGCGAAATGCCTTAAAAATGGCTTTAAAATGGATTTGGAGCATGGAGACGATTATCTCGGGATTGCAAGATAACCAAACAAAACTTTTAGTGGATTTCTACTTATTTTATTAAATATCATCTCCACCAAACAGGACAAGCTTGCATCTGTTATAGTTTTGGAGAAAAATGTGTTCATTTCATGTATGCGCGAAATGCCTTAAAAATGGCTTTAAAATGGATTTGGAGCATGGAGACGATTATCTCGGGATTGCAAGATAACCAAACAAAACATTTAGTGGATTTCTACTTATTTTATTAAATATCATCTCCACCAAACAGGACAAGCTTGCATCTGTTATAGTTTTGGAGAAAAATGTGTTCATTTCATGTATGCGCAAAATGCCTTAAAAATGGCTTTAAAATGGATTTGGAGCATGGAGACGATTATCTCGGGATTGCAAGATAACCAAACAAAACTTTTAGTGGATTTCTACTTATTTTATTAAATATCATCTCCACCAAACAGGACAAGCTTGCATGTGTTATAGTTTTGGAGAAAAATGTGTTCATTTCATGTATGCGCGAAATGCCTTAAAAATGGCTTTAAAATGGATTTGGAGCATGGAGACGATTATCTCGGGATTGCAAGATAACCAAACAAAACTTTTAGTGGATTTCTACTTATTTTATTAAATATCATCTCCACCAAACAGGACAAGCTTGCATGTGTTATAGTTTTGGAGAAAAATGTGTTCATTTCATGTATGCGCAAAATGCCTTTGAAATGGCTTTAAAATGGATTTGGAGCATGGAGACGATTATCTCAGGATGGCAATATAAACAAACGAAACTTTTAGTAGATTTCTACTTATTTTATTAAATATTATCTCCACCAAACAGGACAAGCTTGCATCTGTTATAGTTTTGGAGAAAAATGTGTTCATTTCATGTATGCGCGAAATGCCTTAAAAATGGCTTTAAAATGGATTTGGAGCATGGAGACGATTATCTCAGGATGGCAATATAAACAAACGAAACTTTTAGTAGATTTCTACTTATTTTATTAAATATCATCTCCACCAAACAGGACAAGCTTGCATCTGTTATAGTTTTGGAGAAAAATGTGTTCATTTCATGTATGCGCGAAATGCCTTAAAAATGGCTTTAAAATGGATTTGGAGCATGGAGACGATTATCTCGGGATTGCAAGATAACCAAACAAAACTTTTAGTGGATTTCTACTTATTTTATTAAATATCATCTCCACCAAACAGGACAAGCTTGCATCTGTTATAGTTTTGGAGAAAAATATGTTCATTTCATGTATGCGCGAAATGCCTTAAAAATGGCTTTAAAATGGATTTGGAGCATGGAGACGATTATCTCGGGATTGCAAGATAACCAAACAAAACTTTTAGTGGATTTCTACTTATTTTATTAAATATCATCTCCACCAAACAGGACAAGCTTGCATCTGTTATAGTTTTGGAGAAAAATGTGTTAATTTCATGTATGCGCGAAATGCCTTAAAAATGGCTTTAAAATGGATTTGGAGCATGGAGACGATTATCTCGGGATTGCAAGATAACCAAACAAAACTTTTAGTGGATTTCTACTTATTTTATTAAATATCATCTCCACCAAACAGGACAAGCTTGCATGTGTTATAGTTTTGGAGAAAAATGTGTTCATTTCATGTATGCGCAAAATGCCTTTGAAATGGCTTTAAAATGGATTTGGAGCATGGAGACGATTATCTCAGGATGGCAATATAAACAAACGAAACTTTTAGTATATTTCTACTTATTTTATTAAATATTATCTCCACCAAACAGGACAAGCTTGCATGTGTTATAGTTTTGGAGAAAAATGTGTTCATTTCATGTATGCGCGAAATGCCTTAAAAATGGCTTTAAAATGGATTTGGAGCATGGAGACGATTATCTCGGGATTGCAAGATAACCAAACAAAACTTTTAGTGGATTTCTACTTATTTTATTAAATATCATCTCCACCAAACAGGACAAGCTTGCATGTGTTATAGTTTTGGAGAAAAATGTGTTCATTTCATGTATGCGCGAAATGCCTTAAAAATGGCTTTAAAATGGATTTGGAGCATGGAGACGATTATCTCGGGATTGCAAGATAACCAAACAAAACTTTTAGTGGATTTCTACTTATTTTATTAAATATCATCTCCACCAAACAGGACAAGCTTGCATCTGTTATAGTTTTGGAGAAAAATGTGTTCATTTCATGTATGCGCGAAATGCCTTAAAAATGGCTTTAAAATGGATTTGGAGCATGGAGACGATTATCTCGGGATTGCAATATAACCAAACTAAACTTTTAGTGGATTTCTACTTATTTTATTAAATATCATCTCCACCAAACAGGACAAGCTTGCATCTGTTATAGTTTTGGAGAAAAATGTGTTCATTTCATGTATGCGCGAAATGCCTTAAAAATGGCTTTAAAATGGATTTGGAGCATGGAGACGATTATCTCGGGATTGCAAGATAACCAAACAAAACTTTTAGTGGATTTCTACTTATTTTATTAAATATCATCTCCACCAAACAGGACAAGCTTGCATCTGTTATAGTTTTGGAGAAAAATGTGTTCATTTCATGTATGCGCGAAATGCCTTAAAAATGGCTTTAAAATGGATTTGGAGCATGGAGACGATTATCTCGGGATTGCAAGATAACCAAACAAAACATTTAGTGGATTTCTACTTATTTTATTAAATATCATCTCCACCAAACAGGACAAGCTTGCATCTGTTATAGTTTTGGAGAAAAATGTGTTCATTTCATGTATGCGCGAAATGCCTTAAAATGGCTTTAAAATGGATTTGGAGCATGGAGACGATTATCTCTGGATTGCAAGATAACCAAACAAAACTTTTAGTGGATTTCTACTTATTTTATTAAATATCATCTCCACCAAACAGGACAAGCTTGCATCTGTTATAGTTTTGGAGAAAAATGTGTTCATTTCATGTATGCGCGAAATGCCTTAAAAATGGCTTTAAAATGGATTTGGAGCATGGAGACGATTATCTCGGGATTGCAAGATAACCAAACAAAACTTTTAGTGGATTTCTACTTATTTTATTAAATATCATCTCCACCAAACAGGACAAGCTTGCATCGGTTATAGTTTTGGAGAAAAATGTGTTCATTTCATGTATGCGCGAAATGCCTTAAAAATGGCTTTAAAATGGATTTGGAGCATGGAGACGATTATCTCGGGATTGCAAGATAACCAAACAAAACTTTTAGTGGATTTCTACTTATTTTATTAAATATCATCTCCACCAAACAGGACAAGCTTGCATGTGTTATAGTTTTGGAGAAAAATGTGTTCATTTCATGTATGCGCGAAATGCCTTAAAAATGGCTTTAAAATGGATTTGGAGCATGGAGACGATTATCTCGGGATTGCAAGATAACCAAACAAAACTTTTAGTGGATTTCTACTTATTTTATTAAATATCATCTCCACCAAACAGGACAAGCTTGCATCTGTTATAGTTTTGGAGAAAAATGTGTTCATTTCATGTATGCGCGAAATGCCTTAAAAATGGCTTTAAAATGGATTTGGAGCATGGAGACGATTATCTCGGGATTGCAAGATAACCAAACAAAACTTTTAGTGGATTTCTACTTATTTTATTAAATATCATCTCCACCAAACAGGACAAGCTTGCATGTGTTATAGTTTTGGAGAAAAATGTGTTCATTTCATGTATGCGCAAAATGCCTTTGAAATGGCTTTAAAATGGATTTGGAGCATGGAGACGATTATCTCAGGATGGCAATATAAACAAACGAAACTTTTAGTAGATTTCTACTTATTTTATTAAATATTATCTCCACCAAACAGGACAAGCTTGCATCTGTTATAGTTTTGGAGAAAAATGTGTTCATTTCATGTATGCGCGAAATGCCTTAAAAATGGCTTTAAAATGGATTTGGAGCATGGAGACGATTATCTCAGGATGGCAATATAAACAAACGAAACTTTTAGTAGATTTCTACTTATTTTATTAAATATCATCTCCACCAAACAGGACAAGCTTGCATCTGTTATAGTTTTGGAGAAAAATGTGTTCATTTCATGTATGCGCGAAATGCCTTAAAAATGGCTTTAAAATGGATTTGGAGCATGGAGACGATTATCTCGGGATTGCAAGATAACCAAACAAAACTTTTAGTGGATTTCTACTTATTTTATTAAATATCATCTCCACCAAACAGGACAAGCTTGCATCTGTTATAGTTTTGGAGAAAAATGTGTTCATTTCATGTATGCGCGAAATGCCTTAAAAATGGCTTTAAAATGGATTTGGAGCATGGAGACGATTATCTCGGGATTGCAAGATAACCAAACAAAACTTTTAGTGGATTTCTACTTATTTTATTAAATATCATCTCCACCAAACAGGACAAGCTTGCATCTGTTATAGTTTTGGAGAAAAATGTGTTCATTTCATGTATGCGCGAAATGCCTTAAAAATGGCTTTAAAATGGATTTGGAGCATGGAGACGATTATCTCGGGATTGCAAGATAACCAAACAAAACTTTTAGTGGATTTCTACTTATTTTATTAAATATCATCTCCACCAAACAGGACAAGCTTGCATCTGTTATAGTTTTGGAGAAAAATGTGTTCATTTCATGTATGCGCAAAATGCCTTTGAAATGGCTTTAAAATGGATTTGGAGCATGGAGACGATTATCTCAGGATGGCAATATAAACAAACGAAACTTTTAGTAGATTTCTACTTATTTTATTAAATATTATCTCCACCAAACAGGACAAGCTTGCATCTGTTATAGTTTTGGAGAAAAATGTGTTCATTTCATGTATGCGCGAAATGCCTTAAAAATGGCTTTAAAATGGATTTGGAGCATGGAGACGATTATCTCGGGATTGCAAGATAACCAAACAAAACTTTTAGTGGATTTCTACTTATTTTATTAAATATCATCTCCACCAAACAGGACAAGCTTGCATCTGTTATAGTTTTGGAGAAAAATGTGTTCATTTCATGTATGCGCGAAATGCCTTAAAAATGGCTTTAAAATGGATTTGGAGCATGGAGACGATTATCTCGGGATTGCAATATAACCAAACAAAACTTTTAGTGGATTTCTACTTATTTTATTAAATATCATCTCCACCAAACAGGACAAGCTTGCATCTGTTATAGTTTTGGAGAAAAATGTGTTCATTTCATGTATGCGCGAAATGCCTTAAAAATGGCTTTAAAATGGATTTGGAGCATGGAGACGATTATCTCGGGATTGCAAGATAACCAAACAAAACTTTTAGTGGATTTCTACTTATTTTATTAAATATCATCTCCACCAAACAGGACAAGCTTGCATCTGTTATAGTTTTGGAGAAAAATGTGTTCATTTCATGTATGCGCGAAATGCCTTAAAAATGGCTTTAAAATGGATTTGGAGCATGGAGACGATTATCTCGGGATTGCAAGATAACCAAACAAAACTTTTAGTGGATTTCTACTTATTTTATTAAATATCATCTCCACCAAACAGGACAAGCTTGCATCTGTTATAGTTTTGGAGAAAAATGTGTTCATTTCATGTATGCGCGAAATGCCTTAAAAATGGCTTTAAAATGGATTTGGAGCATGGAGACGATTATCTCGGGATTGCAAGATAACCAAACAAAACTTTTAGTGGATTTCTACTTATTTTATTAAATATCATCTCCACCAAACAGGACAAGCTTGCATCTGTTATAGTTTTGGAGAAAAATGTGTTCATTTCATGTATGCGCGAAATGCCTTAAAAATGGCTTTAAAATGGATTTGGAGCATGGAGACGATTATCTCGGGATTGCAAGATAACCAAACAAAACTTTTAGTGGATTTCTACTTATTTTATTAAATATCATCTCCACCAAACAGGACAAGCTTGCATCTGTTATAGTTTTGGAGAAAAATGTGTTCATTTCATGTATGCGCGAAATGCCTTAAAAATGGCTTTAAAATGGATTTGGAGCATGGAGACGATTATCTCGGGATTGCAATATAACCAAACAAAACTTTTAGTGGATTTCTACTTATTTTATTAAATATCATCTCCACCAAACAGGACAAGCTTGCATCTGTTATAGTTTTGGAGAAAAATGTGTTCATTTCATGTATGCGCGAAATGCCTTAAAAATGGCTTTAAAATGGATTTGGAGCATGGAGACGATTATCTCGGGATTGCAAGATAACCAAACAAAAATTTTAGTGGATTTCTACTTATTTTATTAAATATCATCTCCACCAAACAGGACAAGCTTGCATCTGTTATAGTTTTGGAGAAAAATGTGTTCATTTCATGTATGCGCGAAATGCCTTAAAAATGGCTTTAAAATGGATTTGGAGCATGGAGACGATTATCTCGGGATTGCAAGATAACCAAACAAAACTTTTAGTGGATTTCTACTTATTTTATTAAATATCATCTCCACCAAACAGGACAAGCTTGCATCTGTTATAGTTTTGGAGAAAAATGTGTTCATTTCATGTATGCGCGAAATGCCTTAAAAATGGCTTTAAAATGGATTTGGAGCATGGAGACGATTATCTCGGGATTGCAAGATAACCAAACAAAACTTTTAGTGGATTTCTACTTATTTTATTAAATATCATCTCCACCAAACAGGACAAGCTTGCATGTGTTATAGTTTTGGAGAAAAATGTGTTCATTTCATGTATGCGCAAAATGCCTTTGAAATGGCTTTAAAATGGATTTGGAGCATGGAGACGATTATCTCGGGATTGCAAGATAACCAAACAAAACTTTTAGTGGATTTCTACTTATTTTATTAAATATCATCTCCACCAAACAGGACAAGCTTGCATCTGTTATAGTTTTGGAGAAAAATGTGTTCATTTCATGTATGCGCGAAATGCCTTAAAAATGGCTTTAAAATGGATTTGGAGCATGGAGACGATTATCTCGGGATTGCAAGATAACCAAACAAAACTTTTAGTGGATTTCTACTTATTTTATTAAATATCATCTCCACCAAACAGGACAAGCTTGCATCTGTTATAGTTTTGGAGAAAAATGTGTTCATTTCATGTATGCGCGAAATGCCTTAAAAATGGCTTTAAAATGGATTTGGAGCATGGAGACGATTATCTCGGGATTGCAAGATAACCAAACAAAACTTTTAGTGGATTTCTACTTATTTTATTAAATATCATCTCCACCAAACAGGACAAGCTTGCATGTGTTATAGTTTTGGAGAAAAATGTGTTCATTTCATGTATGCGCAAAATGCCTTTGAAATGGCTTTAAAATGGATTTGGAGCATGGAGACGATTATCTCGGGATTGCAAGATAACCAAACAAAACTTTTAGTGGATTTCTACTTATTTTATTAAATATCATCTCCACCAAACAGGACAAGCTTGCATCTGTTATAGTTTTGGAGAAAAATGTGTTCATTTCATGTATGCGCGAAATGCCTTAAAAATGGCTTTAAAATGGATTTGGAGCATGGAGACGATTATCTCGGGATTGCAAGATAACCAAACAAAACTTTTAGTGGATTTCTACTTATTTTATTAAATATCATCTCCACCAAACAGGACAAGCTTGCATCTGTTATAGTTTTGGAGAAAAATGTGTTCATTTCATGTATGCGCGAAATGCCTTAAAAATGGCTTTAAAATGGATTTGGAGCATGGAGACGATTATCTCGGGATTGCAAGATAACCAAACAAAACTTTTAGTGGATTTCTACTTATTTTATTAAATATCATCTCCACCAAACAGGACAAGCTTGCATCTGTTATAGTTTTGGAGAAAAATGTGTTCATTTCATGTATGCGCGAAATGCCTTAAAAATGGCTTTAAAATGGATTTGGAGCATGGAGACGATTATCTCGGGATTGCAAGATAACCAAACAAAACTTTTAGTGGATTTCTACTTATTTTATTAAATATCATCTCCACCAAACAGGACAAGCTTGCATGTGTTATAGTTTTGGAGAAAAATGTGTTCATTTCATGTATGCGCAAAATGCCTTTGAAATGGCTTTAAAATGGATTTGGAGCATGGAGACGATTATCTCGGGATTGCAAGATAACCAAACAAAACATTTAGTGGATTTCTACTTATTTTATTAAATATCATCTCCACCAAACAGGACAAGCTTGCATCTGTTATAGTTTTGGAGAAAAATGTGTTCATTTCATGTATGCGCGAAATGCCTTAAAAATGGCTTTAAAATGGATTTGGAGCATGGAGACGATTATCTCGGGATTGCAAGATAACCAAACAAAACTTTTAGTGGATTTCTACTTATTTTATTAAATATCATCTCCACCAAACAGGACAAGCTTGCATGTGTTATAGTTTTGGAGAAAAATGTGTTCATTTCATGTATGCGCAAAATGCCTTTGAAATGGCTTTAAAATGGATTTGGAGCATGGAGACGATTATCTCAGGATGGCAATATAAACAAACGAAACTTTTAGTAGATTTCTACTTATTTTATTAAATATTATCTCCACCAAACAGGACAAGCTTGCATCTGTTATAGTTTTGGAGAAAAATGTGTTCATTTCATGTATGCGCCAAATGCCTTAAAAATGGCTTTAAAATGGATTTGGAGCATGGAGACGATTATCTCGGGATTGCAAGATAACCAAACAAAACGTTTAGTGGATTTCTACTTATTTTATTAAATATCATCTCCACCAAACAGGACAAGCTTGCATGTGTTATAGTTTTGGAGAAAAATGTGTTCATTTCATGTATGCGCAAAATGCCTTTGAAATGGCTTTAAAATGGATTTGGAGCATGGAGACGATTATCTCGGGATTGCAAGATAACCAAACAAAACGTTTAGTGGATTTCTACTTATTTTATTAAATATCATCTCCACCAAACAGGACAAGCTTGCATCTGTTATAGTTTTGGAGAAAAATGTGTTCATTTCATGTATGCGCGAAATGCCTTAAAAATGGCTTTAAAATGGATTTGGAGCATGGAGACGATTATCTCGGGATTGCAAGATAACCAAACAAAACTTTTAGTGGATTTCTACTTATTTTATTAAATATCATCTCCACCAAACAGGACAAGCTTGCATGTGTTATAGTTTTGGAGAAAAATGTGTTCATTTCATGTATGCGCAAAATGCCTTTGAAATGGCTTTAAAATGGATTTGGAGCATGGAGACGATTATCTCAGGATGGCAATATAAACAAACGAAACTTTTAGTAGATTTCTACTTATTTTATTAAATATTATCTCCACCAAACAGGACAAGCTTGCATCTGTTATAGTTTTGGAGAAAAATGTGTTCATTTCATGTATGCGCCAAATGCCTTAAAAATGGCTTTAAAATGGATTTGGAGCATGGAGACGATTATCTCGGGATTGCAAGATAACCAAACAAAACTTTTAGTGGATTTCTACTTATTTTATTAAATATCATCTCCACCAAACAGGACAAGCTTGCATGTGTTATAGTTTTGGAGAAAAATGTGTTCATTTCATGTATGCGCGAAATGCCTTAAAAATGGCTTTAAAATGGATTTGGAGCATGGAGACGATTATCTCGGGATTGCAAGATAACCAAACAAAACTTTTAGTGGATTTCTACTTATTTTATTAAATATCATCTCCACCAAACAGGACAAGCTTGCATGTGTTATAGTTTTGGAGAAAAATGTGTTCATTTCATGTATGCGCGAAATGCCTTAAAAATGGCTTTAAAATGGATTTGGAGCATGGAGACGATTATCTCGGGATTGCAAGATAACCAAACAAAACTTTTAGTGGATTTCTACTTATTTTATTAAATATCATCTCCACCAAACAGGACAAGCTTGCATGTGTTATAGTTTTGGAGAAAAATGTGTTCATTTCATGTATGCGCAAAATGCCTTTGAAATGGCTTTAAAATGGATTTGGAGCATGGAGACGATTATCTCGGGATTGCAAGATAACCAAACAAAACTTTTAGTGGATTTCTACTTATTTTATTAAATATCATCTCCACCAAACAGGACAAGCTTGCATCTGTTATAGTTTTGGAGAAAAATGTGTTCATTTCATGTATGCGCGAAATGCCTTAAAAATGGCTTTAAAATGGATTTGGAGCATGGAGACGATTATCTCGGGATTGCAAGATAACCAAACAAAACTTTTAGTGGATTTCTACTTATTTTATTAAATATCATCTCCACCAAACAGGACAAGCTTGCATCTGTTATAGTTTTGGAGAAAAATGTGTTCATTTCATGTATGCGCGAAATGCCTTAAAAATGGCTTTAAAATGGATTTGGAGCATGGAGACGATTATCTCGGGATTGCAAGATAACCAAACAAAACTTTTAGTGGATTTCTACTTATTTTATTAAATATCATCTCCACCAAACAGGACAAGCTTGCATCTGTTATAGTTTTGGAGAAAAATGTGTTCATTTCATGTATGCGCGAAATGCCTTAAAAATGGCTTTAAAATGGATTTGGAGCATGGAGACGATTATCTCGGGATTGCAAGATAACCAAACAAAACTTTTAGTGGATTTCTACTTATTTTATTAAATATCATCTCCACCAAACAGGACAAGCTTGCATGTGTTATAGTTTTGGAGAAAAATGTGTTCATTTCATGTATGCGCAAAATGCCTTTGAAATGGCTTTAAAATGGATTTGGAGCATGGAGACGATTATCTCGGGATTGCAAGATAACCAAACAAAACGTTTAGTGGATTTCTACTTATTTTATTAAATATCATCTCCACCAAACAGGACAAGCTTGCATCTGTTATAGTTTTGGAGAAAAATGTGTTCATTTCATGTATGCGCGAAATGCCTTAAAAATGGCTTTAAAATGGATTTGGAGCATGGAGACGATTATCTCGGGATTGCAAGATAACCAAACAAAACTTTTAGTGGATTTCTACTTATTTTATTAAATATCATCTCCACCAAACAGGACAAGCTTGCATGTGTTATAGTTTTGGAGAAAAATGTGTTCATTTCATGTATGCGCAAAATGCCTTTGAAATGGCTTTAAAATGGATTTGGAGCATGGAGACGATTATCTCAGGATGGCAATATAAACAAACGAAACTTTTAGTAGATTTCTACTTATTTTATTAAATATTATCTCCACCAAACAGGACAAGCTTGCATCTGTTATAGTTTTGGAGAAAAATGTGTTCATTTCATGTATGCGCCAAATGCCTTAAAAATGGCTTTAAAATGGATTTGGAGCATGGAGACGATTATCTCGGGATTGCAAGATAACCAAACAAAACGTTTAGTGGATTTCTACTTATTTTATTAAATATCATCTCCACCAAACAGGACAAGCTTGCATGTGTTATAGTTTTGGAGAAAAATGTGTTCATTTCATGTATGCGCAAAATGCCTTTGAAATGGCTTTAAAATGGATTTGGAGCATGGAGACGATTATCTCGGGATTGCAAGATAACCAAACAAAACGTTTAGTGGATTTCTACTTATTTTATTAAATATCATCTCCACCAAACAGGACAAGCTTGCATCTGTTATAGTTTTGGAGAAAAATGTGTTCATTTCATGTATGCGCGAAATGCCTTAAAAATGGCTTTAAAATGGATTTGGAGCATGGAGACGATTATCTCGGGATTGCAAGATAACCAAACAAAACTTTTAGTGGATTTCTACTTATTTTATTAAATATCATCTCCACCAAACAGGACAAGCTTGCATGTGTTATAGTTTTGGAGAAAAATGTGTTCATTTCATGTATGCGCAAAATGCCTTTGAAATGGCTTTAAAATGGATTTGGAGCATGGAGACGATTATCTCAGGATGGCAATATAAACAAACGAAACTTTTAGTAGATTTCTACTTATTTTATTAAATATTATCTCCACCAAACAGGACAAGCTTGCATCTGTTATAGTTTTGGAGAAAAATGTGTTCATTTCATGTATGCGCCAAATGCCTTAAAAATGGCTTTAAAATGGATTTGGAGCATGGAGACGATTATCTCGGGATTGCAAGATAACCAAACAAAACTTTTAGTGGATTTCTACTTATTTTATTAAATATCATCTCCACCAAACAGGACAAGCTTGCATGTGTTATAGTTTTGGAGAAAAATGTGTTCATTTCATGTATGCGCGAAATGCCTTAAAAATGGCTTTAAAATGGATTTGGAGCATGGAGACGATTATCTCGGGATTGCAAGATAACCAAACAAAACTTTTAGTGGATTTCTACTTATTTTATTAAATATCATCTACACCAAACAGGACAAGCTTGCATGTGTTATAGTTTTGGAGAAAAATGTGTTCATTTCATGTATGCGCAAAATGCCTTTGAAATGGCTTTAAAATGGATTTGGAGCATGGAGACGATTATCTCGGGATTGCAAGATAACCAAACAAAACTTTTAGTGGATTTCTACTTATTTTATTAAATATCATCTCCACCAAACAGGACAAGCTTGCATCTGTTATAGTTTTGGAGAAAAATGTGTTCATTTCATGTATGCGCGAAATGCCTTAAAATGGCTTTAAAATGGATTTGGAGCATGGAGACGATTATCTCGGGATTGCAAGATAACCAAACAAAACTTTTAGTGGATTTCTACTTATTTTATTAAATATCATCTCCACCAAACAGGACAAGCTTGCATCTGTTATAGTTTTGGAGAAAAATGTGTTCATTTCATGTATGCGCGAAATGCCTTAAAAATGGCTTTAAAATGGATTTGGAGCATGGAGACGATTATCTCGGGATTGCAAGATAACCAAACAAAACTTTTAGTGGATTTCTACTTATTTTATTAAATATCATCTCCACCAAACAGGACAAGCTTGCATGTGTTATAGTTTTGGAGAAAAATGTGTTCATTTCATGTATGCGCAAAATGCCTTTGAAATGGCTTTAAAATGGATTTGGAGCATGGAGACGATTATCTCGGGATTGCAAGATAACCAAACAAAACTTTTAGTGGATTTCTACTTATTTTATTAAATATCATCTCCACCAAACAGGACAAGCTTGCATCTGTTATAGTTTTGGAGAAAAATGTGTTCATTTCATGTATGCGCGAAATGCCTTAAAAATGGCTTTAAAATGGGTTTGGAGCATGGAGACGATTATCTCGGGATTGCAAGATAACCAAACAAAACTTTTAGTGGATTTCTACTTATTTTATTAAATATCATCTCCACCAAACACGACAAGCTTGCATCTGTTATAGTTTTGGAGAAAAATGTGTTCATTTCATGTATGCGCGAAATGCCTTAAAAATGGCTTTAAAATGGATTTGGCGCATGGAGACGATTATCTCGGGATTGCAAGATAACCAAACAAAACTTTTAGTGGATTTCTACTTATTTTATTAAATATCATCTCCACCAAACAGGAGAAGCTTGCATCTGTTATAGTTTTGGAGAAAAATGTGTTCATTTCATGTATGCGCGAAATGCCTTAAAAATGGCTTTAAAATGGATTTGGAGCATGGAGACGATTATCTCGGGATTGCAAGATAACCAAACAAAACTTTTAGTGGATTTCTACTTATTTTATTAAATATCATCTCCACCAAACAGGACAAGCTTGCATGTGTTATAGTTTTGGAGAAAAATGTGTTCATTTCATGTATGCGCAAAATGCCTTTGAAATGGCTTTAAAATGGATTTGGAGCATGGAGACGATTATCTCGGGATTGCAAGATAACCAAACAAAACTTTTAGTGGATTTCTACTTATTTTATTAAATATCATCTCCACCAAACAGGACAAGCTTGCATCTGTTATAGTTTTGGAGAAAAATGTGTTCATTTCATGTATGCGCGAAATGCCTTAAAAATGGCTTTAAAATGGATTTGGAGCATGGAGACGATTATCTCGGGATTGCAAGATAACCAAACAAAACTTTTAGTGGATTTCTACTTATTTTATTAAATATCATCTCCACCAAACAGGACAAGCTTGCATCTGTTATAGTTTTGGAGAAAAATGTGTTCATTTCATGTATGCGCGAAATGCCTTAAAAATGGCTTTAAAATGGATTTGGAGCATGGAGACGATTATCTCGGGATTGCAAGATAACCAAACAAAACTTTTAGTGGATTTCTACTTATTTTATTAAATATCATCTCCACCAAACAGGACAAGCTTGCATCTGTTATAGTTTTGGAGAAAAATGTGTTCATTTCATGTATGCGCGAAATGCCTTAAAAATGGCTTTAAAATGGATTTGGAGCATGGAGACGATTATCTCGGGATTGCAAGATAACCAAACAAAACTTTTAGTGGATTTTTACTTATTTTATTAAATATCATCTCCACCAAACAGGACAAGCTTGCATCTGTTATAGTTTTGGAGAAAAATGTGTTCATTTCATGTATGCGCGAAATGCCTTAAAAATGGCTTTAAAATGGATTTGGAGCATGGAGACGATTATCTCGGGATTGCAAGATAACCAAACAAAACTTTTAGTGGATTTCTACTTATTTTATTAAATATCATCTCCACCAAACAGGACAAGCTTGCATCTGTTATAGTTTTGGAGAAAAATGTGTTCATTTCATGTATGCGCAAAATGCCTTTGAAATGGCTTTAAAATGGATTTGGAGCATGGAGACGATTATCTCAGGATGGCAATATAAACAAACGAAACTTTTAGTAGATTTCTACTTATTTTATTAAATATTATCTCCACCAAAGAGGACAAGCTTGCATCTGTTATAGTTTTGGAGAAAAATGTGTTCATTTCATGTATGCGCGAAATGCCTTAAAAATGGCTTTAAAATGGATTTGGAGCATGGAGACGATTATCTCGGGATTGCAAAATAACCAAACAAAACTTTTAGTGGATTTCTACTTATTTTATTAAATATCATCTCCACCAAACAGGACAAGCTTGCATCTGTTATAGTTTTGGAGAAAAATGTGTTCATTTCATGTATGCGCGAAATGCCTTAAAAATGGCTTTAAAATGGATTTGGAGCATGGAGACGATTATCTCGGGATTGCAAGATAACCAAACAAAACTTTTAGTGGATTTCTACTTATTTTATTAAATATCATCTCCACCAAACAGGACAAGCTTGCATCTGTTATAGTTTTGGAGAAAAATGTGTTCATTTCATGTATGCGCGAAATGCCTTAAAAATGGCTTTAAAATGGATTTGGAGCATGGAGACGATTATCTCGGGATTGCAAGATAACCAAACAAAACTTTTAGTGGATTTCTACTTATTTTATTAAATATCATCTCCACCAAACAGGACAAGCTTGCATCTGTTATAGTTTTGGAGAAAAATGTGTTCATTTCATGTATGCGCGAAATGCCTTAAAAATGGCTTTAAAATGGATTTGGAGCATGGAGACGATTATCTCGGGATTGCAAGATAACCAAACAAAACTTTTAGTGGATTTCTACTTATTTTATTAAATATCATCTCCACCAAACAGGACAAGCTTGCATCTGTTATAGTTTTGGAGAAAAATGTGTTCATTTCATGTATGCGCAAAATGCCTTTGAAATGGCTTTAAAATGGATTTGGAGCATGGAGACGATTATCTCAGGATGGCAATATAAACAAACGAAACTTTTAGTAGATTTCTACTTATTTTATTAAATATTATCTCCACCAAACAGGACAAGCTTGCATCTGTTATAGTTTTGGAGAAAAATGTGTTCATTTCATGTATGCGCGAAATGCCTTAAAAATGGCTTTAAAATGGATTTGGAGCATGGAGACGATTATCTCGGGATTGCAAGATAACCAAACAAAACTTTTAGTGGATTTCTACTTATTTTATTAAATATCATCTCCACCAAACAGGACAAGCTTGCATCTGTTATAGTTTTGGAGAAAAATGTGTTCATTTCATGTATGCGCGAAATGCCTTAAAAATGGCTTTAAAATGGATTTGGAGCATGGAGACGATTATCTCGGGATTGCAATATAACCAAACAAAACTTTTAGTGGATTTCTACTTATTTTATTAAATATCATCTCCACCAAACAGGACAAGCTTGCATCTGTTATAGTTTTGGAGAAAAATGTGTTCATTTCATGTATGCGCGAAATGCCTTAAAAATGGCTTTAAAATGGATTTGGAGCATGGAGACGATTATCTCGGGATTGCAAGATAACCAAACAAAACTTTTAGTGGATTTCTACTTATTTTATTAAATATCATCTCCACCAAACAGGACAAGCTTGCATCTGTTATAGTTTTGGAGAAAAATGTGTTCATTTCATGTATGCGCGAAATGCCTTAAAAATGGCTTTAAAATGGATTTGGAGCATGGAGACGATTATCTCGGGATTGCAAGATAACCAAACAAAACTTTTAGTGGATTTCTACTTATTTTATTAAATATCATCTCCACCAAACAGGACAAGCTTGCATCTGTTATAGTTTTGGAGAAAAATGTGTTCATTTCATGTATGCGCGAAATGCCTTAAAAATGGCTTTAAAATGGATTTGGAGCATGGAGACGATTATCTCGGGATTGCAAGATAACCAAACAAAACTTTTAGTGGATTTCTACTTATTTTATTAAATATCATCTCCACCAAACAGGACAAGCTTGCATCTGTTATAGTTTTTGAGAAAAATGTGTTCATTTCATGTATGCGCGAAATGCTTTAAAAATGGCTTTAAAATGGATTTGGAGCATGGAGACGATTATCTCGGGATTGCAAGATAACCAAACAAAACTTTTAGTGGATTTCTACTTATTTTATTAAATATCATCTCCACCAAACAGGACAAGCTTGCATCTGTTATAGTTTTGGAGAAAAATGTGTTCATTTCATGTATGCGCGAAATGCCTTAAAAATGGCTTTAAAATGGATTTGGAGCATGGAGACGATTATCTCGGGATTGCAATATAACCAAACAAAACTTTTAGTGGATTTCTACTTATTTTATTAAATATCATCTCCACCAAACAGGACAAGCTTGCATCTGTTATAGTTTTGGAGAAAAATGTGTTCATTTCATGTATGCGCGAAATGCCTTAAAAATGGCTTTAAAATGGATTTGGAGCATGGAGACGATTATCTCGGGATTGCAAGATAACCAAACAAAACTTTTAGTGGATTTCTACTTATTTTATTAAATATCATCTCCACCAAACAGGACAAGCTTGCATGTGTTATAGTTTTGGAGAAAAATGTGTTCATTTCATGTATGCGCAAAATGCCTTTGAAATGGCTTTAAAATGGATTTGGAGCATGGAGACGATTATCTCAGGATGGCAATATAAATAAACGAAACTTTTAGTAGATTTCTACTTATTTTATTAAATATTATCTCCACCAAACAGGACAAGCTTGCATCTGTTATAGTTTTGGAGAAAAATGTGTTCATTTCATGTATGCGCGAAATGCCTTAAAAATGGCTTTAAAATGGATTTGGAGCATGGATACGATTATCTCGGGATTGCAAGATAACCAAACAAAACTTTTAGTGGATTTCTACTTATTTTATTAAATATCATCTCCACCAAACAGGACAAGCTTGCATCTGTTATAGTTTTGGAGAAAAATGTGTTCATTTCATGTATGCGCGAAATGCCTTAAAAATGGCTTTAAAATGGATTTGGAGCATGGAGACGATTATCTCGGGATTGCAATATAACCAAACAAAACTTTTAGTGGATTTCTACTTATTTTATTAAATATCATCTCCACCAAACAGGACAAGCTTGCATCTGTTATAGTTTTGGAGAAAAATGTGTTCATTTCATGTATGCGCGAAATGCCTTAAAAATGGCTTTAAAATGGATTTGGAGCATGGAGACGATTATCTCGGGATTGCAAGATAACCAAACAAAAATTTTAGTGGATTTCTACTTATTTTATTAAATATCATCTCCACCAAACAGGACAAGCTTGCATCTGTTATAGTTTTGGAGAAAAATGTGTTCATTTCATGTATGCGCGAAATGCCTTAAAAATGGCTTTAAAATGGATTTGGAGCATGGAGACGATTATCTCGGGATTGCAAGATAACCAAACAAAACTTTTAGTGGATTTCTACTTATTTTATTAAATATCATCTCCACCAAACAGGACAAGCTTGCATGTGTTATAGTTTTGGAGAAAAATGTGTTCATTTCATGTATGCGCAAAATGCCTTTGAAATGGCTTTAAAATGGATTTGGAGCATGGAGACGATTATCTCGGGATTGCAAGATAACCAAACAAAACTTTTAGTGGATTTCTACTTATTTTATTAAATATAATCTCCACCAAACAGGACAAGCTTGCATCTGTTATAGTTTTGGAGAAAAATGTGTTCATTTCATGTATGCGCGAAATGCCTTAAAAATGGCTTTAAAATGGATTTGGAGCATGGAGACGATTATCTCGGGATTGCAAGATAACCAAACAAAACTTTTAGTGGATTTCTACTTATTTTATTAAATATCATCTCCACCAAACAGGACAAGCTTGCATCTGTTATAGTTTTGGAGAAAAATGTGTTCATTTCATGTATGCGCGAAATGCCTTAAAAATGGCTTTAAAATGGATTTGGAGCATGGAGACGATTATCTCGGGATTGCAAGATAACCAAACAAAACTTTTAGTGGATTTCTACTTATTTTATTAAATATCATCTCCACCAAACAGGACAAGCTTGCATGTGTTATAGTTTTGGAGAAAAATGTGTTCATTTCATGTATGCGCAAAATGCCTTTGAAATGGCTTTAAAATGGATTTGGAGCATGGAGACGATTATCTCGGGATTGCAAGATAACCAAACAAAACTTTTAGTGGATTTCTACTTATTTTATTAAATATCATCTCCACCAAACAGGACAAGCTTGCATCTGTTATAGTTTTGGAGAAAAATGTGTTCATTTCATGTATGCGCGAAATGCCTTAAAAATGGCTTTAAAATGGATTTGGAGCATGGAGACGATTATCTCGGGATTGCAAGATAACCAAACAAAACTTTTAGTGGATTTCTACTTATTTTATTAAATATCATCTCCACCAAACAGGACAAGCTTGCATCTGTTATAGTTTTGGAGAAAAATGTGTTCATTTCATGTATGCGCGAAATGCCTTAAAAATGGCTTTAAAATGGATTTGGAGCATGGAGACGATTATCTCGGGATTGCAAGATAACCAAACAAAACTTTTAGTGGATTTCTACTTATTTATTTAAATATCATCTCCACCAAACAGGACAAGCTTGCATCTGTTATAGTTTTGGAGAAAAATGTGTTCATTTCATGTATGCGCGAAATGCCTTAAAAATGGCTTTAAAATGGATTTGGAGCATGGAGACGATTATCTCGGGATTGCAAGATAACCAAACAAAACTTTTAGTGGATTTCTACTTATTTTATTAAATATCATCTCCACCAAACAGGACAAGCTTGCATGTGTTATAGTTTTGGAGAAAAATGTGTTCATTTCATGTATGCGCAAAATGCCTTTGAAATGGCTTTAAAATGGATTTGGAGCATGGAGACGATTATCTCGGGATTGCAAGATAACCAAACAAAACTTTTAGTGGATTTCTACTTATTTTATTAAATATCATCTCCACCAAACAGGACAAGCTTGCATCTGTTATAGTTTTGGAGAAAAATGTGTTCATTTCATGTATGCGCGAAATGCCTTAAAAATGGCTTTAAAATGGATTTGGAGCATGGAGACGATTATCTCGGGATTGCAAGATAACCAAACAAAACTTTTAGTGGATTTCTACTTATTTTATTAAATATCATCTCCACCAAACAGGACAAGCTTGCATCTGTTATAGTTTTGGAGAAAAATGTGTTCATTTCATGTATGCGCGAAATGCCTTAAAAATGGCTTTAAAATGGATTTGGAGCATGGAGACGATTATCTCGGGATTGCAAGATAACCAAACAAAACTTTTAGTGGATTTCTACTTATTTTATTAAATATCATCTCCACCAAACAGGACAAGCTTGCATCTGTTATAGTTTTGGAGAAAAATGTGTTCATTTCATGTATGCGCGAAATGCCTTAAAAATGGCTTTAAAATGGATTTGGAGCATGGAGACGATTATCTCGGGATTGCAAGATAACCAAACAAAACTTTTAGTGGATTTCTACTTATTTTATTAAATATCATCTCCACCAAACAGGACAAGCTTGCATGTGTTATAGTTTTGGAGAAAAATGTGTTCATTTCATGTATGCGCAAAATGCCTTTGAAATGGCTTTAAAATGGATTTGGAGCATGGAGACGATTATCTCGGGATTGCAAGATAACCAAACAAAACTTTTAGTGGATTTCTACTTATTTTATTAAATATCATCTCCACCAAACAGGACAAGCTTGCATCTGTTATAGTTTTGGAGAAAAATGTGTTCATTTCATGTATGCGCGAAATGCCTTAAAAATGGCTTTAAAATGGATTTGGAGCATGGAGACGATTATCTCGGGATTGCAAGATAACCAAACAAAACTTTTAGTGGATTTCTACTTATTTTATTAAATATCATCTCCACCAAACAGGACAAGCTTGCATGTGTTATAGTTTTGGAGAAAAATGTGTTCATTTCATGTATGCGCAAAATGCCTTTGAAATGGCTTTAAAATGGATTTGGAGCATGGAGACGATTATCTCAGGATGGCAATATAAACAAACGAAACTTTTAGTAGATTTCTACTTATTTTATTAAATATTATCTCCACCAAACAGGACAAGCTTGCATCTGTTATAGTTTTGGAGAAAAATGTGTTCATTTCATGTATGCGCGAAATGCCTTAAAAATGGCTTTAAAATGGATTTGGAGCATGGAGACGATTATCTCGGGATTGCAAGATAACCAAACAAAACTTTTAGTGGATTTCTACTTATTTTATTAAATATCATCTCCACCAAACAGGACAAGCTTGCATGTGTTATAGTTTTGGAGAAAAATGTGTTCATTTCATGTATGCGCAAAATGCCTTTGAAATGGCTTTAAAATGGATTTGGAGCATGGAGACGATTATCTCAGGATGGCAATATAAACAAACGAAACTTTTAGTAGATTTCTACTTATTTTATTAGATATTATCTCCACCAAACAGGACAAGCTTGCATCTGTTATAGTTTTGGAGAAAAATGTGTTCATTTCATGTATGCGCGAAATGCCTTAAAAATGGCTTTAAAATGGATTTGGAGCATGGAGACGATTATCTCGGGATTGCAAGATAACCAAACAAAACTTTTAGTGGATTTCTACTTATTTTATTAAATATCATCTCCACCAAACAGGACAAGCTTGCATCTGTTATAGTTTTGGAGAAAAATGTGTTCATTTCATGTATGCGCGAAATGCCTTAAAAATGGCTTTAAAATGGATTTGGAGCATGGAGACGATTATCTCGGGATTGCAAGATAACCAAACAAAACTTTTAGTGGATTTCTACTTATTTTATTAAATATCATCTCCACCAAACAGGACAAGCTTGCATGTGTTATAGTTTTGGAGAAAAATGTGTTCATTTCATGTATGCGCAAAATGCCTTTGAAATGGCTTTAAAATGGATTTGGAGCATGGAGACGATTATCTCAGGATGGCAATATAAACAAACGAAACTTTTAGTAGATTTTTACTTATTTTATTAAATATTATCTCCACCAAACAGGACAAGCTTGCATCTGTTATAGTTTTGGAGAAAAATGTGTTCATTTCATGTATGCGCGAAATGCCTTAAAAATGGCTTTAAAATGGATTTGGAGCATGGAGACGATTATCTCGGGATTGCAAGATAACCAAACAAAACTTTTAGTGGATTTCTACTTATTTTATTAAATATCATCTCCACCAAACAGGACAAGCTTGCATCTGTTATAGTTTTGGAGAAAAATGTGTTCATTTCATGTATGCGCGAAATGCCTTAAAATGGCTTTAAAATGGATTTGGAGCATGGAGACGATTATCTCGGGATTGCAAGATAACCAAACAAAACTTTTAGTGGATTTCTACTTATTTTATTAAATATCATCTCCACCAAACAGGACAAGCTTGCATCTGTTATAGTTTTGGAGAAAAATGTGATCATTTCATGTATGCGCGAAATGCCTTAAAAATGGCTTTAAAATGGATTTGGAGCATGGAGACGATTATCTCGGGATTGCAATATAACCAAACAAAACTTTTAGTGGATTTCTACTTATTTTATTAAATATCATCTCCACCAAACAGGACAAGCTTGCATCTGTTATAGTTTTGGAGAAAAATGTGTTCATTTCATGTATGCGCGAAATGCCTTAAAAATGGCTTTAAAATGGATTTGGAGCATGGAGACGATTATCTCGGGATTGCAAGATAACCAAACAAAACTTTTAGTGGATTTCTACTTATTTTATTAAATATCATCTCCACCAAACAGGACAAGCTTGCATCTGTTATAGTTTTGGAGAAAAATGTGTTCATTTCATGTATGCGCGAAATGCCTTAAAAATGGCTTTAAAATGGATTTGGAGCATGGAGACGATTATCTCGGGATTGCAAGATAACCAAACAAAACTTTTAGTGGATTTCTACTTATTTTATTAAATATCATCTCCACCAAACAGGACAAGCTTGCATCTGTTATAGTTTTGGAGAAAAATGTGTTCATTTCATGTATGCGCGAAATGCCTTAAAAATGGCTTTAAAATGGATTTGGAGCATGGAGACGATTATCTCGGGATTGCAAGATAACCAAACAAAACTTTTAGTGGATTTCTACTTATTTTATTAAATATCATCTCCACCAAACAGGACAAGCTTGCATGTGTTATAGTTTTGGAGAAAAATGTGTTCATTTCATGTATGCTCAAAATGCCTTTGAAATGGCTTTAAAATGGATTTGGAGCATGGAGACGATTATCTCGGGATTGCAAGATAACCAAACAAAACTTTTAGTGGATTTCTACTTATTTTATTAAATATCATCTCCACCAAACAGGACAAGCTTGCATCTGTTATAGTTTTGGAGAAAAATGTGTTCATTTCATGTATGCGCGAAATGCCTTAAAAATGACTTTAAAATGGATTTGGAGCATGGAGACGATTATCTCGGGATTGCAAGATAACCAAACAAAACTTTTAGTGGATTTCTACTTATTTTATTAAATATCATCTCCACCAAACAGGACAAGCTTGCATCTGTTATAGTTTTGGAGAAAAATGTGTTCATTTCATGTATGCGCGAAATGCCTTAAAAATGGCTTTAAAATGGATTTGGAGCATGGAGACGATTATCTCGGGATTGCAAGATAACCAAACAAAACTTTTAGTGGATTTCTACTTATTTTATTAAATATCATCTCCACCAAACAGGACAAGCTTGCATCTGTTATAGTTTTGGAGAAAAATGTGTTCATTTCATGTATGCGCGAAATGCCTTAAAAATGGCTTTAAAATGGATTTGGAGCATGGAGACGATTATCTCGGGATTGCAAGATAACCAAACAAAACTTTTAGTGGATTTCTACTTATTTTATTAAATATCATCTCCACCAAACAGGACAAGCTTGCATGTGTTATAGTTTTGGAGAAAAATGTGTTCATTTCATGTATGCGCAAAATGCCTTTGAAATGGCTTTAAAATGGATTTGGAGCATGGAGACGATTATCTCAGGATGGCAATATAAACAAACGAAACTTTTAGTAGATTTCTACTTATTTTATTAAATATCATCTCCACCAAACAGGACAAGCTTGCATCTGTTATAGTTTTGGAGAAAAATGTGTTCATTTCATGTATGCGCGAAATGCCTTAAAAATGGCTTTAAAATGGATTTGGAGCATGGAGACGATTATCTCGGGATTGCAAGATAACCAAACAAAACTTTTAGTGGATTTCTACTTATTTTATTAAATATCATCTCCACCAAACAGGACAAGCTTGCATGTGTTATAGTTTTGGAGAAAAATGTGTTCATTTCATGTATGCGCAAAATGCCTTTGAAATGGCTTTAAAATGGATTTGGAGCATGGAGACGATTATCTCAGGATGGCAATATAAACAAACGAAACTTTTAGTAGATTTCTACTTATTTTATTAAATATTATCTCCACCAAACAGGACAAGCTTGCATCTGTTATAGTTTTGGAGAAAAATGTGTTCATTTCATGTATGCGCGAAATGCCTTAAAAATGGCTTTAAAATGGATTTGGAGCATGGAGACGATTATCTCGGGATTGCAAGATAACCAAACAAAACTTTTAGTGGATTTCTACTTATTTTATTAAATATCATCTCCACCAAACAGGACAAGCTTGCATCTGTTATAGTTTTGGAGAAAAATGTGTTCATTTCATGTATGCGCGAAATGCCTTAAAAATGGCTTTAAAATGGATTTGGAGCATGGAGACGATTATCTCAGGATTGCAAGATAACCAAACAAAACTTTTAGTGGATTTCTACTTATTTTATTAAATATCATCTCCACCAAACAGGACAAGCTTGCATGTGTTATAGTTTTGGAGAAAAATGTGTTCATTTCATGTATGCGCAAAATGCCTTTGAAATGGCTTTAAAATGGATTTGGAGCATGGAGACGATTATCTCAGGATGGCAATATAAACAAACGAAACTTTTAGTAGATTTCTACTTATTTTATTAAATATTATCTCCACCAAACAGGACAAGCTTGCATCTGTTATAGTTTTGGAGAAAAATGTGTTCATTTCATGTATGCGTGAAATGCCTTAAAAATGGCTTTAAAATGGATTTGGAGCATGGAGACGATTATCTCGGGATTGCAAGATAACCAAACAAAACTTTTAGTTAATTTCTACTTATTTTATTAAATATCATCTCCACCAAACAGGACAAGCTTGCATCTGTTATAGTTTTGGAGAAAAATGTGTTCATTTCATGTATGCGCGAAATGCCTTAAAAATGGCTTTAAAATGGATTTGGAGCATGGAGACGATTATCTCGGGATTGCAAGATAACCAAACAAAACTTTTAGTGGATTTCTACTTATTTTATTAAATATCATCTCCACCAAACAGGACAAGCTTGCATCTGTTATAGTTTTGGAGAAAAATGTGTTCATTTCATGTATGCGCGAAATGCCTTAAAAATGGCTTTAAAATGGATTTGGAGCATGGAGACGATTATCTCGGGATTGCAAGATAACCAAACAAAACTTTTAGTGGATTTCTACTTATTTTATTAAATATCATCTCCACCAAACAGGACAAGCTTGCATCTGTTATAGTTTTGGAGAAAAATGTGTTCATTTCATGTATGCGCGAAATGCCTTAAAAATGGCTTTAAAATGGATTTGGAGCATGGAGACGATTATCTCGGGATTGCAATATAACCAAACAAAACTTTTAGTGGATTTCTACTTATTTTATTAAATATCATCTCCACCAAACAGGACAAGCTTGCATCTGTTATAGTTTTGGAGAAAAATGTGTTCATTTCATGTATGCGCGAAATGCCTTAAAAATGGCTTTAAAATGGATTTGGAGCATGGAGACGATTATCTCGGGATTGCAAGATAACCAAACAAAACTTTTAGTGGATTTCTACTTATTTTATTAAATATCATCTCCACCAAACAGGACAAGCTTGCATCTGTTATAGTTTTGGAGAAAAATGTGTTCATTTCATGTATGCGCGAAATGCCTTAAAAATGGCTTTAAAATGGATTTGGAGCATGGAGACGATTATCTCGGGATTGCAAGATAACCAAACAAAACTTTTAGTGGATTTCTACTTATTTTATTAAATATCATGTCCACCAAACAGGACAAGCTTGCATCTGTTATAGTTTTGGAGAAAAATGTGTTCATTTCATGTATGCGCGAAATGCCTTAAAAATGGCTTTAAAATGGATTTGGAGCATGGAGACGATTATCTCGGGATTGCAAGATAACCAAACAAAACTTTTAGTGGATTTCTACTTATTTTATTAAATATCATCTCCACCAAACAGGACAAGCTTGCATGTGTTATAGTTTTGGAGAAAAATGTGTTAATTTCATGTATGCGCAAAATGCCTTTGAAATGGCTTTAAAATGGATTTGGAGCATGGAGACGATTATCTCGGGATTGCAAGATAACCAAACAAAACTTTTAGTGGATTTCTACTTATTTTATTAAATATCATCTCCACCAAACAGGACAAGCTTGCATCTGTTATAGTTTTGGAGAAAAATGTGTTCATTTCATGTATGCGCGAAATGCCTTAAAAATGGCTTTAAAATGGATTTGGAGCATGGAGACGATTATCTCGGGATTGCAAGATAACCAAACAAAACTTTTAGTGGATTTCTACTTATTTTATTAAATATCATCTCCACCAAACAGGACAAGCTTGCATCTGTTATAGTTTTGGAGAAAAATGTGTTCATTTCATGTATGCGCGAAATGCCTTAAAAATGGCTTTAAAATGGATTTGGAGCATGGAGACGATTATCTCGGGATTGCAAGATAACCAAACAAAACTTTTAGTGGATTTCTACTTATTTTATTAAATATCATCTCCACCAAACAGGACAAGCTTGCATGTGTTATAGTTTTGGAGAAAAATGTGTTCATTTCATGTATGCGCAAAATGCCTTTGAAATGGCTTTAAAATGGATTTGGAGCATGGAGACGATTATCTCAGGATGGCAATATAAACAAACGAAACTTTTAGTAGATTTCTACTTATTTTATTAAATATTATCTCCACCAAACAGGACAAGCTTGCATCTGTTATAGTTTTGGAGAAAAATGTGTTCATTTCATGTATGCGCGAAATGCCTTAAAAATGGCTTTAAAATGGATTTGGAGCATGGAGACGATTATCTCGGGATTGCAAGATAACCAAACAAAACTTTTAGTGGATTTCTACTTATTTTATTAAATATCATCTCCACCAAACAGGACAAGCTTGCATGTGTTATAGTTTTGGAGAAAAATGTGTTCATTTCATGTATGCGCAAAATGCCTTTGAAATGGCTTTAAAATGGATTTGGAGCATGGAGACGATTATCTCGGGATTGCAAGATAACCAAACAAAACTTTTAGTGGATTTCTACTTATTTTATTAAATATCATCTCCACCAAACAGGACAAGCTTGCATCTGTTATAGTTTTGGAGAAAAATGTGTTCATTTCATGTATGCGCGAAATGCCTTAAAAATGACTTTAAAATGGATTTGGAGCATGGAGACGATTATCTCGGGATTGCAAGATAACCAAACAAAACTTTTAGTGGATTTCTACTTATTTTATTAAATATCATCTCCACCAAACAGGACAAGCTTGCATCTGTTATAGTTTTGGAGAAAAATGTGTTCATTTCATGTATGCGCGAAATGCCTTAAAAATGGCTTTAAAATGGATTTGGAGCATGGAGACGATTATCTCGGGATTGCAATATAACCAAACAAAACTTTTAGTTGATTTCTACTTATTTTATTAAATATCATCTCCACCAAACAGGACAAGCTTGCATCTGTTATAGTTTTGGAGAAAAATGTGTTCATTTCATGTATGCGCGAAATGCCTTAAAAATGGCTTTAAAATGGATTTGGAGCATGGAGACGATTATCTCGGGATTGCAAGATAACCAAACAAAACTTTTAGTGGATTTCTACTTATTTTATTAAATATCATCTCCACCAAACAGGACAAGCTTGCATCTGTTATAGTTTTGGAGAAAAATGTGTTCATTTCATGTATGCGCGAAATGCCTTAAAAATGGCTTTAAAATGGATTTGGAGCATGGAGACGATTATCTCGGGATTGCAAGATAACCAAACAAAACTTTTAGTGGATTTCTACTTATTTTATTAAATATCATGTCCACCAAACAGGACAAGCTTGCATCTGTTATAGTTTTGGAGAAAAATGTGTTCATTTCATGTATGCGCGAAATGCCTTAAAAATGGCTTTAAAATGGATTTGGAGCATGGAGACGATTATCTCGGGATTGCAAGATAACCAAACAAAACTTTTAGTGGATTTCTACTTATTTTATTAAATATCATCTCCACCAAACAGGACAAGCTTGCATGTGTTATAGTTTTGGAGAAAAATGTGTTAATTTCATGTATGCGCAAAATGCCTTTGAAATGGCTTTAAAATGGATTTGGAGCATGGAGACGATTATCTCGGGATTGCAAGATAACCAAACAAAACTTTTAGTGGATTTCTACTTATTTTATTAAATATCATCTCCACCAAACAGGACAAGCTTGCATCTGTTATAGTTTTGGAGAAAAATGTGTTCATTTCATGTATGCGCGAAATGCCTTAAAAATGGCTTTAAAATGGATTTGGAGCATGGAGACGATTATCTCGGGATTGCAAGATAACCAAACAAAACTTTTAGTGGATTTCTACTTATTTTATTAAATATCATCTCCACCAAACAGGACAAGCTTGCATCTGTTATAGTTTTGGAGAAAAATGTGTTCATTTCATGTATGCGCGAAATGCCTTAAAAATGGCTTTAAAATGGATTTGGAGCATGGAGACGATTATCTCGGGATTGCAAGATAACCAAACAAAACTTTTAGTGGATTTCTACTTATTTTATTAAATATCATCTCCACCAAACAGGACAAGCTTGCATGTGTTATAGTTTTGGAGAAAAATGTGTTCATTTCATGTATGCGCAAAATGCCTTTGAAATGGCTTTAAAATGGATTTGGAGCATGGAGACGATTATCTCAGGATGGCAATATAAACAAACGAAACTTTTAGTAGATTTCTACTTATTTTATTAAATATTATCTCCACCAAACAGGACAAGCTTGCATCTGTTATAGTTTTGGAGAAAAATGTGTTCATTTCATGTATGCGCGAAATGCCTTAAAAATGGCTTTAAAATGGATTTGGAGCATGGAGACGATTATCTCGGGATTGCAAGATAACCAAACAAAACTTTTAGTGGATTTCTACTTATTTTATTAAATATCATCTCCACCAAACAGGACAAGCTTGCATGTGTTATAGTTTTGGAGAAAAATGTGTTCATTTCATGTATGCGCAAAATGCCTTTGAAATGGCTTTAAAATGGATTTGGAGCATGGAGACGATTATCTCGGGATTGCAAGATAACCAAACAAAACTTTTAGTGGATTTCTACTTATTTTATTAAATATCATCTCCACCAAACAGGACAAGCTTGCATCTGTTATAGTTTTGGAGAAAAATGTGTTCATTTCATGTATGCGCGAAATGCCTTAAAAATGACTTTAAAATGGATTTGGAGCATGGAGACGATTATCTCGGGATTGCAAGATAACCAAACAAAACTTTTAGTGGATTTCTACTTATTTTATTAAATATCATCTCCACCAAACAGGACAAGCTTGCATCTGTTATAGTTTTGGAGAAAAATGTGTTCATTTCATGTATGCGCGAAATGCCTTAAAAATGGCTTTAAAATGGATTTGGAGCATGGAGACGATTATCTCGGGATTGCAAGATAACCAAACAAAACTTTTAGTGGATTTCTACTTATTTTATTAAATATCATCTCCACCAAACAGGACAAGCTTGCATCTGTTATAGTTTTGGAGAAAAATGTGTTCATTTCATGTATGCGCGAAATGCCTTAAAAATGGCTTTAAAATGGATTTGGAGCATGGAGACGATTATCTCGGGATTGCAAGATAACCAAACAAAACTTTTAGTGGATTTCTACTTATTTTATTAAATATCATCTCCACCAAACAGGACAAGCTTGCATGTGTTATAGTTTTGGAGAAAAATGTGTTCATTTCATGTATGCGCAAAATGCCTTTGAAATGGCTTTAAAATGGATTTGGAGCATGGAGACGATTATCTCAGGATGGCAATATAAACAAACGAAACTTTTAGTAGATTTCTACTTATTTTATTAAATATTATCTCCACCAAACAGGACAAGCTTGCATCTGTTATAGTTTTGGAGAAAAATGTGTTCATTTCATGTATGCGCGAAATGCCTTAAAAATGGCTTTAAAATGGATTTGGAGCATGGAGACGATTATCTCGGGATTGCAAGATAACCAAACAAAACTTTTAGTGGATTTCTACTTATTTTATTAAATATCATCTCCACCAAACAGGACAAGCTTGCATGTGTTATAGTTTTGGAGAAAAATGTGTTCATTTCATGTATGCGCAAAATGCCTTTGAAATGGCTTTAAAATGGATTTGGAGCATGGAGACGATTATCTCGGGATTGCAAGATAACCAAACAAAACTTTTAGTGGATTTCTACTTATTTTATTAAATATCATCTCCACCAAACAGGACAAGCTTGCATCTGTTATAGTTTTGGAGAAAAATGTGTTCATTTCATGTATGCGCGAAATGCCTTAAAAATGGCTTTAAAATGGATTTGGAGCATGGAGACGATTATCTCGGGATTGCAAGATAACCAAACAAAACGTTTAGTGGATTTCTACTTATTTTATTAAATATCATCTCCACCAAACAGGACAAGCTTGCATCTGTTATAGTTTTGGAGAAAAATGTGTTCATTTCATGTATGCGCGAAATGCCTTAAAAATGGCTTTAAAATGGATTTGGAGCATGGAGACGATTATCTCGGGATTGCAAGATAACCAAACAAAACTTTTAGTGGATTTCTACTTATTTTATTAAATATCATCTCCACCAAACTGGACAAGCTTGCATCTGTTATAGTTTTGGAGAAAAATGTGTTCATTTCATGTATGCGCGAAATGCCTTAAAAATGGCTTTAAAATGGATTTGGAGCATGGAGACGATTATCTCGGGATTGCAAGATAACCAAACAAAACTTTTAGTGGATTTCTACTTATTTTATTAAATATCATCTCCACCAAACAGGACAAGCTTGCATGTGTTATAGTTTTGGAGAAAAATGTGTTCATTTCATGTATGCGCAAAATGCCTTTGAAATGGCTTTAAAATGGATTTGGAGCATGGAGACGATTATCTCAGGATGGCAATATAAACAAACGAAACTTTTAGTAGATTTCTACTTATTTTATTAAATATCATCTCCACCAAACAGGACAAGCTTGCATCTGTTATAGTTTTGGAGAAAAATGTGTTCATTTCATGTATGCGCGAAATGCCTTAAAAATGGCTTTAAAATGGATTTGGAGCATGGAGACGATTATCTCGGGATTGCAAGATAACCAAACAAAACTTTTAGTGGATTTCTACTTATTTTATTAAATATCATCTCCACCAAACAGGACAAGCTTGCATGTGTTATAGTTTTGGAGAAAAATGTGTTCATTTCATGTATGCGCAAAATGCCTTTGAAATGGCTTTAAAATGGATTTGGAGCATGGAGACGATTATCTCAGGATGGCAATATAAACAAACGAAACTTTTAGTAGATTTCTACTTATTTTATTAAATATTATCTCCACCAAACAGGACAAGCTTGCATCTGTTATAGTTTTGGAGAAAAATGTGTTCATTTCATGTATGCGCGAAATGCCTTAAAAATGGCTTTAAAATGGATTTGGAGCATGGAGACGATTATCTCGGGATTGCAAGATAACCAAACAAAACTTTTAGTGGATTTCTACTTATTTTATTAAATATCATCTCCACCAAACAGGACAAGCTTGCATCTGTTATAGTTTTGGAGAAAAATGTGTTCATTTCATGTATGCGCGAAATGCCTTAAAAATGGCTTTAAAATGGATTTGGAGCATGGAGACGATTATCTCGGGATTGCAAGATAACCAAACAAAACTTTTAGTGGATTTCTACTTATTTTATTAAATATCATCTCCACCAAACAGGACAAGCTTGCATGTGTTATAGTTTTGGAGAAAAATGTGTTCATTTCATGTATGCGCAAAATGCCTTTGAAATGGCTTTAAAATGGATTTGGAGCATGGAGACGATTATCTCGGGATTGCAAGATAACCAAACAAAACGTTTAGTTAATTTCTACTTATTTTATTAAATATCATCTCCACCAAACAGGACAAGCTTGCATCTGTTATAGTTTTGGAGAAAAATGTGTTCATTTCATGTATGCGCGAAATGCCTTAAAAATGGCTTTAAAATGGATTTGGAGCATGGAGACGATTATCTCGGGATTGCAAGATAACCAAACAAAACTTTTAGTGGATTTCTACTTATTTTATTAAATATCATCTCCACCAAACAGGACAAGCTTGCATCTGTTATAGTTTTGGAGAAAAATGTGTTCATTTCATGTATGCGCGAAATGCCTTAAAAATGGCTTTAAAATGGATTTGGAGCATGGAGACGATTATCTCGGGATTGCAAGATAACCAAACAAAACTTTTAGTGGATTTCTACTTATTTTATTAAATATCATCTCCACCAAACAGGACAAGCTTGCATCTGTTATAGTTTTGGAGAAAAATGTGTTCATTTCATGTATGCGCGAAATGCCTTAAAAATGGCTTTAAAATGGATTTGGAGCATGGAGACGATTATCTCGGGATTGCAATATAACCAAACAAAACTTTTAGTGGATTTCTACTTATTTTATTAAATATCATCTCCACCAAACAGGACAAGCTTGCATGTGTTATAGTTTTGGAGAAAAATGTGTTAATTTCATGTATGCGCAAAATGCCTTTGAAATGGCTTTAAAATGGATTTGGAGCATGGAGACGATTATCTCGGGATTGCAAGATAACCAAACAAAACTTTTAGTGGATTTCTACTTATTTTATTAAATATCATCTCCACCAAACAGGACAAGCTTGCATCTGTTATAGTTTTGGAGAAAAATGTGTTCATTTCATGTATGCGCGAAATGCCTTAAAAATGGCTTTAAAATGGATTTGGAGCATGGAGACGATTATCTCGGGATTGCAAGATAACCAAACAAAACTTTTAGTGGATTTCTACTTATTTTATTAAATATCATCTCCACCAAACAGGACAAGCTTGCATCTGTTATAGTTTTGGAGAAAAATGTGTTCATTTCATGTATGCGCGAAATGCCTTAAAAATGGCTTTAAAATGGATTTGGAGCATGGAGACGATTATCTCGGGATTGCAAGATAACCAAACAAAACTTTTAGTGGATTTCTACTTATTTTATTAAATATCATCTCCACCAAACAGGACAAGCTTGCATGTGTTATAGTTTTGGAGAAAAATGTGTTCATTTCATGTATGCGCAAAATGCCTTTGAAATGGCTTTAAAATGGATTTGGAGCATGGAGACGATTATCTCAGGATGGCAATATAAACAAACGAAACTTTTAGTGGATTTCTACTTATTTTTTTAAATATCATCTCCACCAAACAGGACAAGCTTGCATGTGTTATAGTTTTGGAGAAAAATGTGTTCATTTCATGTATGCGCAAAATGCCTTTGAAATGGCTTTAAAATTGATTTGGAGCATGGAGACGATTATCTCAGGATGGCAATATAAACAAACGAAACTTTTAGTAGATTTCTACTTATTTTATTAAATATTATCTCCACCAAACAGGACAAGCTTGCATCTGTTATAGTTTTGGAGAAAAATGTGTTCATTTCATGTATGCGCGAAATGCCTTAAAAATGGCTTTAAAATGGATTTGGAGCATGGAGACGATTATCTCGGGATTGCAAGATAACCAAACAAAACTTTTAGTGGATTTCTACTTATTTTATTAAATATCATCTCCACCAAACAGGACAAGCTTGCATCTGTTATAGTTTTGGAGAAAAATGTGTTCATTTCATGTATGCGCGAAATGCCTTAAAAATGGCTTTAAAATGGATTTGGAGCATGGAGACGATTATCTCGGGATTGCAAGATAACCAAACAAAACTTTTAGTGGATTTCTACTTATTTTATTAAATATCATCTCCACCAAACAGGACAAGCTTGCATCTGTTATAGTTTTGGAGAAAAATGTGTTCATTTCATGTATGCGCGAAATGCCTTAAAAATGGCTTTAAAATGGATTTGGAGCATGGAGACGATTATCTCGGGATTGCAATATAACCAAACAAAACTTTTAGTGGATTTCTACTTATTTTATTAAATATCATCTCCACCAAACAGGACAAGCTTGCATCTGTTATAGTTTTGGAGAAAAATGTGTTCATTTCATGTATGCGCGAAATGCCTTAAAAATGGCTTTAAAATGGATTTGGAGCATGGAGACGATTATCTCGGGATTGCAAGATAACCAAACAAAACTTTTAGTGGATTTCTACTTATTTTATTAAATATCATGTCCACCAAACAGGACAAGCTTGCATCTGTTATAGTTTTGGAGAAAAATGTGTTCATTTCATGTATGCGCGAAATGCCTTAAAAATGGCTTTAAAATGGATTTGGAGCATGGAGACGATTATCTCGGGATTGCAAGATAACCAAACAAAACTTTTAGTGGATTTCTACTTATTTTATTAAATATCATCTCCACCAAACAGGACAAGCTTGCATGTGTTATAGTTTTGGAGAAAAATGTGTTAATTTCATGTATGCGCAAAATGCCTTTGAAATGGCTTTAAAATGGATTTGGAGCATGGAGACGATTATCTCGGGATTGCAAGATAACCAAACAAAACTTTTAGTGGATTTCTACTTATTTTATTAAATATCATCTCCACCAAACAGGACAAGCTTGCATCTGTTATAGTTTTGGAGAAAAATGTGTTCATTTCATGTATGCGCGAAATGCCTTAAAAATGGCTTTAAAATGGATTTGGAGCATGGAGACGATTATCTCGGGATTGCAAGATAACCAAACAAAACTTTTAGTGGATTTCTACTTATTTTATTAAATATCATCTCCACCAAACAGGACAAGCTTGCATCTGTTATAGTTTTGGAGAAAAATGTGTTCATTTCATGTATGCGCGAAATGCCTTAAAAATGGCTTTAAAATGGATTTGGAGCATGGAGACGATTATCTCGGGATTGCAAGATAACCAAACAAAACTTTTAGTGGATTTCTACTTATTTTATTAAATATCATCTCCACCAAACAGGACAAGCTTGCATGTGTTATAGTTTTGGAGAAAAATGTGTTCATTTCATGTATGCGCAAAATGCCTTTGAAATGGCTTTAAAATGGATTTGGAGCATGGAGACGATTATCTCAGGATGGCAATATAAACAAACGAAACTTTTAGTGGATTTCTACTTATTTTTTTAAATATCATCTCCACCAAACAGGACAAGCTTGCATGTGTTATAGTTTTGGAGAAAAATGTGTTCATTTCATGTATGCGCAAAATGCCTTTGAAATGGCTTTAAAATGGATTTGGAGCATGGAGACGATTATCTCAGGATGGCAATATAAACAAACGAAACTTTTAGTAGATTTCTACTTATTTTATTAAATATTATCTCCACCAAACAGGACAAGCTTGCATCTGTTATAGTTTTGGAGAAAAATGTGTTCATTTCATGTATGCGCGAAATGCCTTAAAAATGGCTTTAAAATGGATTTGGAGCATGGAGACGATTATCTCGGGATTGCAAGATAACCAAACAAAACTTTTAGTGGATTTCTACTTATTTTATTAAATATCATCTCCACCAAACAGGACAAGCTTGCATGTGTTATAGTTTTGGAGAAAAATGTGTTCATTTCATGTATGCGCAAAATGCCTTTGAAATGGCTTTAAAATGGATTTGGAGCATGGAGACGATTATCTCGGGATTGCAAGATAACCAAACAAAACTTTTAGTGGATTTCTACTTATTTTATTAAATATCATCTCCACCAAACAGGACAAGCTTGCATCTGTTATAGTTTTGGAGAAAAATGTGTTCATTTCATGTATGCGCGAAATGCCTTAAAAATGACTTTAAAATGGATTTGGAGCATGGAGACGATTATCTCGGGATTGCAAGATAACCAAACAAAACTTTTAGTGGATTTCTACTTATTTTATTAAATATCATCTCCACCAAACAGGACAAGCTTGCATCTGTTATAGTTTTGGAGAAAAATGTGTTCATTTCATGTATGCGCGAAATGCCTTAAAAATGGCTTTAAAATGGATTTGGAGCATGGAGACGATTATCTCGGGATTGCAAGATAACCAAACAAAACTTTTAGTGGATTTCTACTTATTTTATTAAATATCATCTCCACCAAACAGGACAAGCTTGCATCTGTTATAGTTTTGGAGAAAAATGTGTTCATTTCATGTATGCGCGAAATGCCTTAAAAATGGCTTTAAAATGGATTTGGAGCATGGAGACGATTATCTCGGGATTGCAAGATAACCAAACAAAACTTTTAGTGGATTTCTACTTATTTTATTAAATATCATCTCCACCAAACAGGACAAGCTTGCATGTGTTATAGTTTTGGAGAAAAATGTGTTCATTTCATGTATGCGCAAAATGCCTTTGAAATGGCTTTAAAATGGATTTGGAGCATGGAGACGATTATCTCAGGATGGCAATATAAACAAACGAAACTTTTAGTAGATTTCTACTTATTTTATTAAATATTATCTCCACCAAACAGGACAAGCTTGCATCTGTTATAGTTTTGGAGAAAAATGTGTTCATTTCATGTATGCGCGAAATGCCTTAAAAATGGCTTTAAAATGGATTTGGAGCATGGAGACGATTATCTCGGGATTGCAAGATAACCAAACAAAACTTTTAGTGGATTTCTACTTATTTTATTAAATATCATCTCCACCAAACAGGACAAGCTTGCATGTGTTATAGTTTTGGAGAAAAATGTGTTCATTTCATGTATGCGCAAAATGCCTTTGAAATGGCTTTAAAATGGATTTGGAGCATGGAGACGATTATCTCGGGATTGCAAGATAACCAAACAAAACTTTTAGTGGATTTCTACTTATTTTATTAAATATCATCTCCACCAAACAGGACAAGCTTGCATCTGTTATAGTTTTGGAGAAAAATGTGTTCATTTCATGTATGCGCGAAATGCCTTAAAAATGGCTTTAAAATGGATTTGGAGCATGGAGACGATTATCTCGGGATTGCAAGATAACCAAACAAAACTTTTAGTGGATTTCTACTTATTTTATTAAATATCATCTCCACCAAACAGGACAAGCTTGCATCTGTTATAGTTTTGGAGAAAAATGTGTTCATTTCATGTATGCGCGAAATGCCTTAAAAATGGCTTTAAAATGGATTTGGAGCATGGAGACGATTATCTCGGGATTGCAAGATAACCAAACAAAACTTTTAGTGGATTTCTACTTATTTTATTAAATATCATCTCCACCAAACAGGACAAGCTTGCATCTGTTATAGTTTTGGAGAAAAATGTGTTCATTTCATGTATGCGCGAAATGCCTTAAAAATGGCTTTAAAATGGATTTGGAGCATGGAGACGATTATCTCGGGATTGCAAGATAACCAAACAAAACTTTTAGTGGATTTCTACTTATTTTATTAAATATCATCTCCACCAAACAGGACAAGCTTGCATGTGTTATAGTTTTGGAGAAAAATGTGTTCATTTCATGTATGCGCAAAATGCCTTTCAAATGGCTTTAAAATGGATTTGGAGCATGGAGACGATTATCTCAGGATGGCAATATAAACAAATGAAACTTTTAGTAGATTTCTACTTATTTTATTAAATATCATCTCCACCAAACAGGACAAGCTTGCATCTGTTATAGTTTTGGAGAAAAATGTGTTCATTTCATGTATGCGCGAAATGCCTTAAAAATGGCTTTAAAATGGATTTGGAGCATGGAGACGATTATCTCGGGATTGCAAGATAACCAAACAAAACTTTTAGTGGATTTCTACTTATTTTATTAAATATCATCTCCACCAAACAGGACAAGCTTGCATGTGTTATAGTTTTGGAGAAAAATGTGTTCATTTCATGTATGCGCAAAATGCCTTTGAAATGGCTTTAAAATGGATTTGGAGCATGGAGACGATTATCTCAGGATGGCAATATAAACAAACGAAACTTTTAGTAGATTTCTACTTATTTTATTAAATATTATCTCCACCAAACAGGACAAGCTTGCATCTGTTATAGTTTTGGAGAAAAATGTGTTCATTTCATGTATGCGCGAAATGCCTTAAAAATGGCTTTAAAATGGATTTGGAGCATGGAGACGATTATCTCGGGATTGCAAGATAACCAAACAAAACTTTTAGTGGATTTCTACTTATTTTATTAAATATCATCTCCACCAAACAGGACAAGCTTGCATGTGTTATAGTTTTGGAGAAAAATGTGTTCATTTCATGTATGCGCAAAATGCCTTTGAAATGGCTTTAAAATGGATTTGGAGCATGGAGACGATTATCTCGGGATTGCAAGATAACCAAACAAAACTTTTAGTGGATTTCTACTTATTTTATTAAATATCATCTCCACCAAACAGGACAAGCTTGCATCTGTTATAGTTTTGGAGAAAAATGTGTTCATTTCATGTATGCGCGAAATGCCTTAAAAATGGCTTTAAAATGGACTTGGAGCATGGAGACGATTATCTCGGGATTGCAAGATAACCAAACAAAACTTTTAGTGGATTTCTACTTATTTTATTAAATATCATCTCCACCAAACAGGACAAGCTTGCATCTGTTATAGTTTTGGAGAAAAATGTGTTCATTTCATGTATGCGCGAAATGCCTTAAAAATGGCTTTAAAATGGATTTGGAGCATGGAGACGATTATCTCGGGATTGCAAGATAACCAAACAAAACTTTTAGTGGATTTCTACTTATTTTATTAAATATCATCTCCACCAAACAGGACAAGCTTGCATCTGTTATAGTTTTGGAGAAAAATGTGTTCATTTCATGTATGCGCGAAATGCCTTAAAAATGACTTTAAAATGGATTTGGAGCATGGAGACGATTATCTCGGGATTGCAAGATAACCAAACAAAACTTTTAGTGGATTTCTACTTATTTTATTAAATATCATCTCCACCAAACAGGACAAGCTTGCATCTGTTATAGTTTTGGAGAAAAATGTGTTCATTTCATGTATGCGCGAAATGCCTTAAAAATGGCTTTAAAATGGATTTGGAGCATGGAGACGATTATCTCGGGATTGCAAGATAACCAAACAAAACTTTTAGTGGATTTCTACTTATTTTATTAAATATCATCTCCACCAAACAGGACAAGCTTGCATCTGTTATAGTTTTGGAGAAAAATGTGTTCATTTCATGTATGCGCGAAATGCCTTAAAAATGGCTTTAAAATGGATTTGGAGCATGGAGACGATTATCTCGGGATTGCAAGATAACCAAACAAAACTTTTAGTGGATTTCTACTTATTTTATTAAATATCATCTCCACCAAACAGGACAAGCTTGCATGTGTTATAGTTTTGGAGAAAAATGTGTTCATTTCATGTATGCGCAAAATGCCTTTGAAATGGCTTTAAAATGGATTTGGAGCATGGAGACGATTATCTCAGGATGGCAATATAAACAAACGAAACTTTTAGTAGATTTCTACTTATTTTATTAAATATTATCTCCACCAAACAGGACAAGCTTGCATCTGTTATAGTTTTGGAGAAAAATGTGTTCATTTCATGTATGCGCGAAATGCCTTAAAAATGGCTTTAAAATGGATTTGGAGCATGGAGACGATTATCTCGGGATTGCAAGATAACCAAACAAAACTTTTAGTGGATTTCTACTTATTTTATTAAATATCATCTCCACCAAACAGGACAAGCTTGCATCTGTTATAGTTTTGGAGAAAAATGTGTTCATTTCATGTATGCACGAAATGCCTTAAAAATGGCTTTAAAATGGATTTGGAGCATGGAGACGATTATCTCGGGATTGCAGGATAACCAAACAAAACTTTTAGTGGATTTCTACTTATTTTATTAAATATCATCTCCACCAAACAGGACAAGCTTGCATGTGTTATAGTTTTGGAGAAAAATGTGTTCATTTCATGTATGCGCAAAATGCCTTTGAAATGGCTTTAAAATGGATTTGGAGCATGGAGACGATTATCTCAGGATGGCAATATAAACAAACGAAACTTTTAGTAGATTTCTACTTATTTTATTAAATATTATCTCCACCAAACAGGACAAGCTTGCATCTGTTATAGTTTTGGAGAAAAATGTGTTCATTTCATGTATGCGCGAAATGCCTTAAAAATGGCTTTAAAATGGATTTGGAGCATGGAGACGATTATCTCGGGATTGCAAGATAACCAAACAAAACTTTTAGTTAATTTCTACTTATTTTATTAAATATCATCTCCACCAAACAGGACAAGCTTGCATCTGTTATAGTTTTGGAGAAAAATGTGTTCATTTCATGTATGCGCGAAATGCCTTAAAAATGGCTTTAAAATGGATTTGGAGCATAGAGACGATTATCTCGGGATTGCAAGATAACCAAACAAAACTTTTAGTGGATTTCTACTTATTTTATTAAATATCATCTCCACCAAACAGGACAAGCTTGCATCTGTTATAGTTTTGGAGAAAAATGTGTTCATTTCATGTATGCGCGAAATGCCTTAAAAATGGCTTTAAAATGGATTTGGAGCATGGAGACGATTATCTCGGGATTGCAAGATAACCAAACAAAACTTTTAGTGGATTTCTACTTATTTTATTAAATATCATCTCCACCAAACAGGACAAGCTTGCATCTGTTATAGTTTTGGAGAAAAATGTGTTCATTTCATGTATGCGCGAAATGCCTTAAAAATGGCTTTAAAATGGATTTGGAGCATGGAGACGATTATCTCGGGATTGCAATGTAACCAAACAAAACTTTTAGTGGATTTCTACTTATTTTATTAAATATCATCTCCACCAAACAGGACAAGCTTGCATCTGTTATAGTTTTGGAGAAAAATGTGTTCATTTCATGTATGCGCGAAATGCCTTAAAAATGGCTTTAAAATGGATTTGGAGCATGGAGACGATTATCTCGGGATTGCAAGATAACCAAACAAAACTTTTAGTGGATTTCTACTTATTTTATTAAATATCATCTCCACCAAACAGGACAAGCTTGCATCTGTTATAGTTTTGGAGAAAAATGTGTTCATTTCATGTATGCGCGAAATGCCTTAAAAATGGCTTTAAAATGGATTTGGAGCATGGAGACGATTATCTCGGGATTGCAAGATAACCAAACAAAACTTTTAGTGGATTTCTACTTGTTTTATTAAATATCATGTCCACCAAACAGGACAAGCTTGCATCTGTTATAGTTTTGGAGAAAAATGTGTTCATTTCATGTATGCGCGAAATGCCTTAAAAATGGCTTTAAAATGGATTTGGAGCATGGAGACGATTATCTCGGG
The DNA here is from genome assembly GCF_048569485.1 of Anomaloglossus baeobatrachus. NCBI lineage: Eukaryota > Metazoa > Chordata > Amphibia > Anura > Aromobatidae > Anomaloglossus > Anomaloglossus baeobatrachus. The sequence continues at coordinate 114,447 of NW_027442009.1, read as the reverse complement.
ATTGCAAGATAACCAAACAAAACTTTTAGTGGATTTCTACTTATTTTATTAAATATCATCTCCACCAAACAGGACAAGCTTGCATGTGTTATAGTTTTGGAGAAAAATGTGTTCATTTCATGTATGCGCAAAATGCCTTTGAAATGGCTTTAAAATGGATTTGGAGCATGGAGACGATTATCTCGGGATTGCAAGATAACCAAACAAAACTTTTAGTGGATTTCTACTTATTTTATTAAATATCATCTCCACCAAACAGGACAAGCTTGCATCTGTTATAGTTTTGGAGAAAAATGTGTTCATTTCATGTATGCGCGAAATGCCTTAAAAATGACTTTAAAATGAATTTGGAGCATGGAGACGATTATCTCGGGATTGCAAGATAACCAAACAAAACTTTTAGTGGATTTCTACTTATTTTATTAAATATCATTTCCACCAAACAGGACAAGCTTGCATCTGTTATAGTTTTGGAGAAAAATGTGTTCATTTCATGTATGCGCGAAATGCCTTAAAAATGGCTTTAAAATGGATTTGGAGCATGGAGACGATTATCTCGGGATTGCAAGATAACCAAACAAAACTTTTAGTGGATTTCTACTTATTTTATTAAATATCATCTCCACCAAACAGGACAAGCTTGCATCTGTTATAGTTTTGGAGAAAAATGTGTTCATTTCATGTATGCGCGAAATGCCTTAAAAATGGCTTTAAAATGGATTTGGAGCATGGAGACGATTATCTCGGGATTGCAAGATAACCAAACAAAACTTTTAGTGGATTTCTACTTATTTTATTAAATATCATCTCCACCAAACAGGACAAGCTTGCATGTGTTATAGTTTTGGAGAAAAATGTGTTCATTTCATGTATGCGCAAAATGCCTTTGAAATGGCTTTAAAATGGATTTGGAGCATGGAGACGATTATCTCAGGATGGCAATATAAACAAACGAAACTTTTAGTAGATTTCTACTTATTTTATTAAATATTATCTCCACCAAACAGGACAAGCTTGCATCTGTTATAGTTTTGGAGAAAAATGTGTTCATTTCATGTATGCGCGAAATGCCTTAAAAATGGCTTTAAAATGGATTTGGAGCATGGAGACGATTATCTCGGGATTGCAAGATAACCAAACAAAACTTTTAGTGGATTTCTACTTATTTTATTAAATATCATCTCCACCAAACAGGACAAGCTTGCATGTGTTATAGTTTTGGAGAAAAATGTGTTCATTTCATGTATGCGCAAAATGCCTTTGAAATGGCTTTAAAATGGATTTGGAGCATGGAGACGATTATCTCGGGATTGCAAGATAACCAAACAAAACTTTTAGTGGATTTCTACTTATTTTATTAAATATCATCTCCACCAAACAGGACAAGCTTGCATCTGTTATAGTTTTGGAGAAAAATGTGTTCATTTCATGTATGCGCGAAATGCCTTAAAAATGGCTTTAAAATGGATTTGGAGCATGGAGACGATTATCTCGGGATTGCAAGATAACCAAACAAAACTTTTAGTGGATTTCTACTTATTTTATTAAATATCATCTCCACCAAACAGGACAAGCTTGCATCTGTTATAGTTTTGGAGAAAAATGTGTTCATTTCATGTATGCGCGAAATGCCTTAAAAATGGCTTTAAAATGGATTTGGAGCATGGAGACGATTATCTCTGGATTGCAAGATAACCAAACAAAACTTTTAGTGGATTTCTACTTATTTTATTAAATATCATCTCCACCAAACAAGACAAGCTTGCATGTGTTATAGTTTTGGAGAAAAATGTGTTCATTTCATGTATGCGCAAAATGCCTTTGAAATGGCTTTAAAATGGATTTGGAGCATGGGGACGATTATCTCAGGATGGCAATATAAACAAACGAAACTTTTAGTAGATTTCTACTTATTTTATTAAATATTATCTCCACCAAACAGGACAAGCTTGCATCTGTTATAGTTTTGGAGAAAAATGTGTTCATTTCATGTATGCGCGAAATGCCTTAAAAATGGCTTTAAAATGGATTTGGAGCATGGAGACGATTATCTCGGGATTGCAAGATAACCAAACAAAACTTTTAGTGGATTTCTACTTATTTTATTAAATATCATCTCCACCAAACAGGACAAGCTTGCATGTGTTATAGTTTTGGAGAAAAATGTGTTCATTTCATGTATGCGCAAAATGCCTTTGAAATGGCTTTAAAATGGATTTGGAGCATGGAGACGATTATCTCGGGATTGCAAGATAACCAAACAAAACTTTTAGTGGATTTCTACTTATTTTATTAAATATCATCTCCACCAAACAGGACAAGCTTGCATCTGTTATAGTTTTGGAGAAAAATGTGTTCATTTCATGTATGCGCGAAATGCCTTAAAAATGGCTTTAAAATGGATTTGGAGCATGGAGACGATTATCTCGGGATTGCAAGATAACCAAACAAAACTTTTAGTGGATTTCTACTTATTTTATTAAATATCATCTCCACCAAACAGGACAAGCTTGCATCTGTTATAGTTTTGGAGAAAAATGTGTTCATTTCATGTATGCGCGAAATGCCTTAAAAATGGCTTTAAAATGGATTTGGAGCATGGAGACGATTATCTCGGGATTGCAAGATAACCAAACAAAACTTTTAGTGGATTTCTACTTATTTTATTAAATATCATCTCCACCAAACAGGACAAGCTTGCATCTGTTATAGTTTTGGAGAAAAATGTGTTCATTTCATGTATGCGCGAAATGCCTTAAAAATGGCTTTAAAATGGATTTGGAGCATGGAGACGATTATCTCGGGATTGCAAGATAACCAAACAAAACTTTTAGTGGATTTCTACTTATTTTATTAAATATCATCTCCACCAAACAGGACAAGCTTGCATGTGTTATAGTTTTGGAGAAAAATGTGTTCATTTCATGTATGCGCAAAATGCCTTTGAAATGGCTTTAAAATGGATTTGGAGCATGGAGACGATTATCTCAGGATGGCAATATAAACAAACGAAACTTTTAGTAGATTTCTACTTATTTTATTAAATATTATCTCCACCAAACAGGACAAGCTTGCATCTGTTATAGTTTTGGAGAAAAATGTGTTCATTTCATGTATGCGCGAAATGCCTTAAAAATGGCTTTAAAATGGATTTGGAGCATGGAGACGATTATCTCGGGATTGCAAGATAACCAAACAAAACTTTTAGTGGATTTCTACTTATTTTATTAAATATCATCTCCACCAAACAGGACAAGCTTGCATCTGTTATAGTTTTGGAGAAAAATGTGTTCATTTCATGTATGCGCGAAATGCCTTAAAAATGGCTTTAAAATGGATTTGGAGCATGGAGACGATTATCTCGGGATTGCAAGATAACCAAACAAAACTTTTAGTGGATTTCTACTTATTTTATTAAATATCATCTCCACCAAACAGGACAAGCTTGCATGTGTTATAGTTTTGGAGAAAAATGTGTTCATTTCATGTATGCGCAAAATGCCTTTGAAATGGCTTTAAAATGGATTTGGAGCATGGAGACGATTATCTCAGGATGGCAATATAAACAAACGAAACTTTTAGTAGATTTCTACTTATTTTATTAAATATTATCTCCACCAAACAGGACAAGCTTGCATCTGTTATAGTTTTGGAGAAAAATGTGTTCATTTCATGTATGCGCGAAATGCCTTAAAAATGGCTTTAAAATGGATTTGGAGCATGGAGACGATTATCTCGGGATTGCAAGATAACCAAACAAAACTTTTAGTGGATTTCTACTTATTTTATTAAATATCATCTCCACCAAACAGGACAAGCTTGCATCTGTTATAGTTTTGGAGAAAAATGTGTTCATTTCATGTATGCGCGAAATGCCTTAAAAATGGCTTTAAAATGGATTTGGAGCATGGAGACGATTATCTCGGGATTGCAAGATAACCAAACAAAACTTTTAGTGGATTTCTACTTATTTTATTAAATATCATCTCCACCAAACAGGACAAGCTTGCATGTGTTATAGTTTTGGAGAAAAATGTGTTCATTTCATGTATGCGCAAAATGCCTTTGAAATGGCTTTAAAATGGATTTGGAGCATGGAGACGATTATCTCAGGATGGCAATATAAACAAACGAAACTTTTAGTAGATTTCTACTTATTTTATTAAATATTATCTCCACCAAACAGGACAAGCTTGCATCTGTTATAGTTTTGGAGAAAAATGTGTTCATTTCATGTATGCGCGAAATGCCTTAAAAATGGCTTTAAAATGGATTTGGAGCATGGAGACGATTATCTCGGGATTGCAAGATAACCAAACAAAACTTTTAGTGGATTTCTACTTATTTTATTAAATATCATCTCCACCAAACAGGACAAGCTTCCATGTGTTATAGTTTTGGAGAAAAATGTGTTCATTTCATGTATGCGCAAAATGCCTTTGAAATGGCTTTAAAATGGATTTGGAGCATGGAGACGATTATCTCAGGATGGCAATATAAACAAACGAAACTTTTAGTAGATTTCTACTTATTTTATTAAATATTATCTCCACCAAACAGGACAAGCTTGCATCTGTTATAGTTTTGGAGAAAAATGTGTTCATTTCATGTATGCGCGAAATGCCTTAAAAATGGCTTTAAAATGGATTTGGAGCATGGAGACGATTATCTCGGGATTGCAAGATAACCAAACAAAACTTTTAGTGGATTTCTACTTATTTTATTAAATATCATCTCCACCAAACAGGACAAGCTTGCATCTGTTATAGTTTTGGAGAAAAATGTGTTCATTTCATGTATGCGCGAAATGCCTTAAAAATGGCTTTAAAATGGATTTGGAGCATGGAGACGATTATCTCGGGATTGCAAGATAACCAAACAAAACTTTTAGTGGATTTCTACTTATTTTATTAAATATCATCTCCACCAAACAGGACAAGCTTGCATGTGTTATAGTTTTGGAGAAAAATGTGTTCATTTCATGTATGCGCAAAATGCCTTTGAAATGGCTTTGAAATGGATTTGGAGCATGGAGACGATTATCTCAGGATGGCAATATAAACAAACGAAACTTTTAGTAGATTTCTACTTATTTTATTAAATATTATCTCCACCAAACAGGACAAGCTTGCATCTGTTATAGTTTTGGAGAAAAATGTGTTCATTTCATGTATGCGCGAAATGCCTTAAAAATGGCTTTAAAATGGATTTGGAGCATGGAGACGATTATCTCGGGATTGCAAGATAACCAAACAAAACTTTTAGTGGATTTCTACTTATTTTATTAAATATCATCTCCACCAAACAGGACAAGCTTGCATGTGTTATAGTTTTGGAGAAAAATGTGTTCATTTCATGTATGCGCAAAATGCCTTTGAAATGGCTTTAAAATGGATTTGGAGCATGGAGACGATTATCTCGGGATTGCAAGATAACCAAACAAAACTTTTAGTGGATTTCTACTTATTTTATTAAATATCATCTCCACCAAACAGGACAAGCTTGCATCTGTTATAGTTTTGGAGAAAAATGTGTTCATTTCATGTATGCGCGAAATGCCTTAAAAATGACTTTAAAATGGATTTGGAGCATGGAGACGATTATCTCGGGATTGCAAGATAACCAAACAAAACTTTTAGTGGATTTCTACTTATTTTATTAAATATCATCTCCACCAAACAGGACAAGCTTGCATCTGTTATAGTTTTGGAGAAAAATGTGTTCATTTCATGTATGCGCGAAATGCCTTAAAAATGGCTTTAAAATGGATTTGGAGCATGGAGACGATTATCTCGGGATTGCAAGATAACCAAACAAAACTTTTAGTGGATTTCTACTTATTTTATTAAATATCATCTCCACCAAACAGGACAAGCTTGCATCTGTTATAGTTTTGGAGAAAAATGTGTTCATTTCATGTATGCGCGAAATGCCTTAAAAATGGCTTTAAAATGGATTTGGAGCATGGAGACGATTATCTCGGGATTGCAAGATAACCAAACAAAACTTTTAGTGGATTTCTACTTATTTTATTAAATATCATCTCCACCAAACAGGACAAGCTTGCATGTGTTATAGTTTTGGAGAAAAATGTGTTCATTTCATGTATGCGCAAAATGCCTTTGAAATGGCTTTAAAATGGATTTGGAGCATGGAGACGATTATCTCAGGATGGCAATATAAACAAACGAAACTTTTAGTAGATTTCTACTTATTTTATTAAATATTATCTCCACCAAACAGGACAAGCTTGCATCTGTTATAGTTTTGGAGAAAAATGTGTTCATTTCATGTATGCGCGAAATGCCTTAAAAATGGCTTTAAAATGGATTTGGAGCATGGAGACGATTATCTCGGGATTGCAAGATAACCAAACAAAACTTTTAGTGGATTTCTACTTATTTTATTAAATATCATCTCCACCAAACAGGACAAGCTTGCATGTGTTATAGTTTTGGAGAAAAATGTGTTCATTTCATGTATGCGCAAAATGCCTTTGAAATGGCTTTAAAATGGATTTGGAGCATGGAGACGATTATCTCGGGATTGCAAGATAACCAAACAAAACTTTTAGTGGATTTCTACTTATTTTATTAAATATCATCTCCACCAAACAGGACAAGCTTGCATCTGTTATAGTTTTGGAGAAAAATGTGTTCATTTCATGTATGCGCGAAATGCCTTAAAAATGGCTTTAAAATGGATTTGGAGCATGGAGACGATTATCTCGGGATTGCAAGATAACCAAACAAAACGTTTAGTGGATTTCTACTTATTTTATTAAATATCATCTCCACCAAACAGGACAAGCTTGCATCTGTTATAGTTTTGGAGAAAAATGTGTTCATTTCATGTATGCGCGAAATGCCTTAAAAATGGCTTTAAAATGGATTTGGAGCATGGAGACGATTATCTCGGGATTGCAAGATAACCAAACAAAACTTTTAGTGGATTTCTACTTATTTTATTAAATATCATCTCCACCAAACTGGACAAGCTTGCATCTGTTATAGTTTTGGAGAAAAATGTGTTCATTTCATGTATGCGCGAAATGCCTTAAAAATGGCTTTAAAATGGATTTGGAGCATGGAGACGATTATCTCGGGATTGCAAGATAACCAAACAAAACTTTTAGTGGATTTCTACTTATTTTATTAAATATCATCTCCACCAAACAGGACAAGCTTGCATGTGTTATAGTTTTGGAGAAAAATGTGTTCATTTCATGTATGCGCAAAATGCCTTTGAAATGGCTTTAAAATGGATTTGGAGCATGGAGACGATTATCTCAGGATGGCAATATAAACAAACGAAACTTTTAGTAGATTTCTACTTATTTTATTAAATATCATCTCCACCAAACAGGACAAGCTTGCATCTGTTATAGTTTTGGAGAAAAATGTGTTCATTTCATGTATGCGCGAAATGCCTTAAAAATGGCTTTAAAATGGATTTGGAGCATGGAGACGATTATCTCGGGATTGCAAGATAACCAAACAAAACTTTTAGTGGATTTCTACTTATTTTATTAAATATCATCTCCACCAAACAGGACAAGCTTGCATGTGTTATAGTTTTGGAGAAAAATGTGTTCATTTCATGTATGCGCAAAATGCCTTTGAAATGGCTTTAAAATGGATTTGGAGCATGGAGACGATTATCTCAGGATGGCAATATAAACAAACGAAACTTTTAGTAGATTTCTACTTATTTTATTAAATATTATCTCCACCAAACAGGACAAGCTTGCATCTGTTATAGTTTTGGAGAAAAATGTGTTCATTTCATGTATGCGCGAAATGCCTTAAAAATGGCTTTAAAATGGATTTGGAGCATGGAGACGATTATCTCGGGATTGCAAGATAACCAAACAAAACTTTTAGTGGATTTCTACTTATTTTATTAAATATCATCTCCACCAAACAGGACAAGCTTGCATGTGTTATAGTTTTGGAGAAAAATGTGTTCATTTCATGTATGCGCAAAATGCCTTTGAAATGGCTTTAAAATGGATTTGGAGCATGGAGACGATTATCTCGGGATTGCAAGATAACCAAACAAAACTTTTAGTGGATTTCTACTTATTTTATTAAATATCATCTCCACCAAACAGGACAAGCTTGCATCTGTTATAGTTTTGGAGAAAAATGTGTTCATTTCATGTATGCGCGAAATGCCTTAAAAATGGCTTTAAAATGGATTTGGAGCATGGAGACGATTATCTCGGGATTGCAAGATAACCAAACAAAACGTTTAGTGGATTTCTACTTATTTTATTAAATATCATCTCCACCAAACAGGACAAGCTTGCATCTGTTATAGTTTTGGAGAAAAATGTGTTCATTTCATGTATGCGCGAAATGCCTTAAAAATGGCTTTAAAATGGATTTGGAGCATGGAGACGATTATCTCGGGATTGCAAGATAACCAAACAAAACTTTTAGTGGATTTCTACTTATTTTATTAAATATCATCTCCACCAAACTGGACAAGCTTGCATCTGTTATAGTTTTGGAGAAAAATGTGTTCATTTCATGTATGCGCGAAATGCCTTAAAAATGGCTTTAAAATGGATTTGGAGCATGGAGACGATTATCTCGGGATTGCAAGATAACCAAACAAAACTTTTAGTGGATTTCTACTTATTTTATTAAATATCATCTCCACCAAACAGGACAAGCTTGCATGTGTTATAGTTTTGGAGAAAAATGTGTTCATTTCATGTATGCGCAAAATGCCTTTGAAATGGCTTTAAAATGGATTTGGAGCATGGAGACGATTATCTCAGGATGGCAATATAAACAAACGAAACTTTTAGTAGATTTCTACTTATTTTATTAAATATCATCTCCACCAAACAGGACAAGCTTGCATCTGTTATAGTTTTGGAGAAAAATGTGTTCATTTCATGTATGCGCGAAATGCCTTAAAAATGGCTTTAAAATGGATTTGGAGCATGGAGACGATTATCTCGGGATTGCAAGATAACCAAACAAAACTTTTAGTGGATTTCTACTTATTTTATTAAATATCATCTCCACCAAACAGGACAAGCTTGCATGTGTTATAGTTTTGGAGAAAAATGTGTTCATTTCATGTATGCGCAAAATGCCTTTGAAATGGCTTTAAAATGGATTTGGAGCATGGAGACGATTATCTCAGGATGGCAATATAAACAAACGAAACTTTTAGTAGATTTCTACTTATTTTATTAAATATTATCTCCACCAAACAGGACAAGCTTGCATCTGTTATAGTTTTGGAGAAAAATGTGTTCATTTCATGTATGCGCGAAATGCCTTAAAAATGGCTTTAAAATGGATTTGGAGCATGGAGACGATTATCTCGGGATTGCAAGATAACCAAACAAAACTTTTAGTGGATTTCTACTTATTTTATTAAATATCATCTCCACCAAACAGGACAAGCTTGCATCTGTTATAGTTTTGGAGAAAAATGTGTTCATTTCATGTATGCGCGAAATGCCTTAAAAATGGCTTTAAAATGGATTTGGAGCATGGAGACGATTATCTCGGGATTGCAAGATAACCAAACAAAACTTTTAGTGGATTTCTACTTATTTTATTAAATATCATCTCCACCAAACAGGACAAGCTTGCATGTGTTATAGTTTTGGAGAAAAATGTGTTCATTTCATGTATGCGCAAAATGCCTTTGAAATGGCTTTAAAATGGATTTGGAGCATGGAGACGATTATCTCGGGATTGCAAGATAACCAAACAAAACGTTTAGTTAATTTCTACTTATTTTATTAAATATCATCTCCACCAAACAGGACAAGCTTGCATCTGTTATAGTTTTGGAGAAAAATGTGTTCATTTCATGTATGCGCGAAATGCCTTAAAAATGGCTTTAAAATGGATTTGGAGCATGGAGACGATTATCTCGGGATTGCAAGATAACCAAACAAAACTTTTAGTGGATTTCTACTTATTTTATTAAATATCATCTCCACCAAACAGGACAAGCTTGCATCTGTTATAGTTTTGGAGAAAAATGTGTTCATTTCATGTATGCGCGAAATGCCTTAAAAATGGCTTTAAAATGGATTTGGAGCATGGAGACGATTATCTCGGGATTGCAAGATAACCAAACAAAACTTTTAGTGGATTTCTACTTATTTTATTAAATATCATCTCCACCAAACAGGACAAGCTTGCATCTGTTATAGTTTTGGAGAAAAATGTGTTCATTTCATGTATGCGCGAAATGCCTTAAAAATGGCTTTAAAATGGATTTGGAGCATGGAGACGATTATCTCGGGATTGCAATATAACCAAACAAAACTTTTAGTGGATTTCTACTTATTTTATTAAATATCATCTCCACCAAACAGGACAAGCTTGCATGTGTTATAGTTTTGGAGAAAAATGTGTTAATTTCATGTATGCGCAAAATGCCTTTGAAATGGCTTTAAAATGGATTTGGAGCATGGAGACGATTATCTCGGGATTGCAAGATAACCAAACAAAACTTTTAGTGGATTTCTACTTATTTTATTAAATATCATCTCCACCAAACAGGACAAGCTTGCATCTGTTATAGTTTTGGAGAAAAATGTGTTCATTTCATGTATGCGCGAAATGCCTTAAAAATGGCTTTAAAATGGATTTGGAGCATGGAGACGATTATCTCGGGATTGCAAGATAACCAAACAAAACTTTTAGTGGATTTCTACTTATTTTATTAAATATCATCTCCACCAAACAGGACAAGCTTGCATCTGTTATAGTTTTGGAGAAAAATGTGTTCATTTCATGTATGCGCGAAATGCCTTAAAAATGGCTTTAAAATGGATTTGGAGCATGGAGACGATTATCTCGGGATTGCAAGATAACCAAACAAAACTTTTAGTGGATTTCTACTTATTTTATTAAATATCATCTCCACCAAACAGGACAAGCTTGCATGTGTTATAGTTTTGGAGAAAAATGTGTTCATTTCATGTATGCGCAAAATGCCTTTGAAATGGCTTTAAAATGGATTTGGAGCATGGAGACGATTATCTCAGGATGGCAATATAAACAAACGAAACTTTTAGTGGATTTCTACTTATTTTTTTAAATATCATCTCCACCAAACAGGACAAGCTTGCATGTGTTATAGTTTTGGAGAAAAATGTGTTCATTTCATGTATGCGCAAAATGCCTTTGAAATGGCTTTAAAATGGATTTGGAGCATGGAGACGATTATCTCAGGATGGCAATATAAACAAACGAAACTTTTAGTAGATTTCTACTTATTTTATTAAATATTATCTCCACCAAACAGGACAAGCTTGCATCTGTTATAGTTTTGGAGAAAAATGTGTTCATTTCATGTATGCGCGAAATGCCTTAAAAATGGCTTTAAAATGGATTTGGAGCATGGAGACGATTATCTCGGGATTGCAAGATAACCAAACAAAACTTTTAGTGGATTTCTACTTATTTTATTAAATATCATCTCCACCAAACAGGACAAGCTTGCATCTGTTATAGTTTTGGAGAAAAATGTGTTCATTTCATGTATGCGCGAAATGCCTTAAAAATGGCTTTAAAATGGATTTGGAGCATGGAGACGATTATCTCGGGATTGCAAGATAACCAAACAAAACTTTTAGTGGATTTCTACTTATTTTATTAAATATCATCTCCACCAAACAGGACAAGCTTGCATCTGTTATAGTTTTGGAGAAAAATGTGTTCATTTCATGTATGCGCGAAATGCCTTAAAAATGGCTTTAAAATGGATTTGGAGCATGGAGACGATTATCTCGGGATTGCAATATAACCAAACAAAACTTTTAGTGGATTTCTACTTATTTTATTAAATATCATCTCCACCAAACAGGACAAGCTTGCATCTGTTATAGTTTTGGAGAAAAATGTGTTCATTTCATGTATGCGCGAAATGCCTTAAAAATGGCTTTAAAATGGATTTGGAGCATGGAGACGATTATCTCGGGATTGCAAGATAACCAAACAAAACTTTTAGTGGATTTCTACTTATTTTATTAAATATCATGTCCACCAAACAGGACAAGCTTGCATCTGTTATAGTTTTGGAGAAAAATGTGTTCATTTCATGTATGCGCGAAATGCCTTAAAAATGGCTTTAAAATGGATTTGGAGCATGGAGACGATTATCTCGGGATTGCAAGATAACCAAACAAAACTTTTAGTGGATTTCTACTTATTTTATTAAATATCATCTCCACCAAACAGGACAAGCTTGCATGTGTTATAGTTTTGGAGAAAAATGTGTTAATTTCATGTATGCGCAAAATGCCTTTGAAATGGCTTTAAAATGGATTTGGAGCATGGAGACGATTATCTCGGGATTGCAAGATAACCAAACAAAACTTTTAGTGGATTTCTACTTATTTTATTAAATATCATCTCCACCAAACAGGACAAGCTTGCATCTGTTATAGTTTTGGAGAAAAATGTGTTCATTTCATGTATGCGCGAAATGCCTTAAAAATGGCTTTAAAATGGATTTGGAGCATGGAGACGATTATCTCGGGATTGCAAGATAACCAAACAAAACTTTTAGTGGATTTCTACTTATTTTATTAAATATCATCTCCACCAAACAGGACAAGCTTGCATGTGTTATAGTTTTGGAGAAAAATGTGTTCATTTCATGTATGCGCAAAATGCCTTTGAAATGGCTTTAAAATGGATTTGGAGCATGGAGACGATTATCTCAGGATGGCAATATAAACAAACGAAACTTTTAGTGGATTTCTACTTATTTTTTTAAATATCATCTCCACCAAACAGGACAAGCTTGCATGTGTTATAGTTTTGGAGAAAAATGTGTTCATTTCATGTATGCGCAAAATGCCTTTGAAATGGCTTTAAAATGGATTTGGAGCATGGAGACGATTATCTCAGGATGGCAATATAAACAAACGAAACTTTTAGTAGATTTCTACTTATTTTATTAAATATTATCTCCACCAAACAGGACAAGCTTGCATCTGTTATAGTTTTGGAGAAAAATGTGTTCATTTCATGTATGCGCGAAATGCCTTAAAAATGGCTTTAAAATGGATTTGGAGCATGGAGACGATTATCTCGGGATTGCAAGATAACCAAACAAAACTTTTAGTGGATTTCTACTTATTTTATTAAATATCATCTCCACCAAACAGGACAAGCTTGCATGTGTTATAGTTTTGGAGAAAAATGTGTTCATTTCATGTATGCGCAAAATGCCTTTGAAATGGCTTTAAAATGGATTTGGAGCATGGAGACGATTATCTCGGGATTGCAAGATAACCAAACAAAACTTTTAGTGGATTTCTACTTATTTTATTAAATATCATCTCCACCAAACAGGACAAGCTTGCATCTGTTATAGTTTTGGAGAAAAATGTGTTCATTTCATGTATGCGCGAAATGCCTTAAAAATGACTTTAAAATGGATTTGGAGCATGGAGACGATTATCTCGGGATTGCAAGATAACCAAACAAAACTTTTAGTGGATTTCTACTTATTTTATTAAATATCATCTCCACCAAACAGGACAAGCTTGCATCTGTTATAGTTTTGGAGAAAAATGTGTTCATTTCATGTATGCGCGAAATGCCTTAAAAATGGCTTTAAAATGGATTTGGAGCATGGAGACGATTATCTCGGGATTGCAAGATAACCAAACAAAACTTTTAGTGGATTTCTACTTATTTTATTAAATATCATCTCCACCAAACAGGACAAGCTTGCATCTGTTATAGTTTTGGAGAAAAATGTGTTCATTTCATGTATGCGCGAAATGCCTTAAAAATGGCTTTAAAATGGATTTGGAGCATGGAGACGATTATCTCGGGATTGCAAGATAACCAAACAAAACTTTTAGTGGATTTCTACTTATTTTATTAAATATCATCTCCACCAAACAGGACAAGCTTGCATGTGTTATAGTTTTGGAGAAAAATGTGTTCATTTCATGTATGCGCAAAATGCCTTTGAAATGGCTTTAAAATGGATTTGGAGCATGGAGACGATTATCTCGGGATTGCAAGATAACCAAACAAAACTTTTAGTGGATTTCTACTTATTTTATTAAATATCATCTCCACCAAACAGGACAAGCTTGCATCTGTTATAGTTTTGGAGAAAAATGTGTTCATTTCATGTATGCGCGAAATGCCTTAAAAATGGCTTTAAAATGGATTTGGAGCATGGAGACGATTATCTCGGGATTGCAAGATAACCAAACAAAACTTTTAGTGGATTTCTACTTATTTTATTAAATATCATCTCCACCAAACAGGACAAGCTTGCATCTGTTATAGTTTTGGAGAAAAATGTGTTCATTTCATGTATGCGCGAAATGCCTTAAAAATGGCTTTAAAATGGATTTGGAGCATGGAGACGATTATCTCGGGATTGCAAGATAACCAAACAAAACTTTTAGTGGATTTCTACTTATTTTATTAAATATCATCTCCACCAAACAGGACAAGCTTGCATCTGTTATAGTTTTGGAGAAAAATGTGTTCATTTCATGTATGCGCGAAATGCCTTAAAAATGGCTTTAAAATGGATTTGGAGCATGGAGACGATTATCTCGGGATTGCAAGATAACCAAACAAAACTTTTAGTGGATTTCTACTTATTTTATTAAATATCATCTCCACCAAACAGGACAAGCTTGCATGTGTTATAGTTTTGGAGAAAAATGTGTTCATTTCATGTATGCGCAAAATGCCTTTGAAATGGCTTTAAAATGGATTTGGAGCATGGAGACGATTATCTCAGGATGGCAATATAAACAAATGAAACTTTTAGTAGATTTCTACTTATTTTATTAAATATCATCTCCACCAAACAGGACAAGCTTGCATCTGTTATAGTTTTGGAGAAAAATGTGTTCATTTCATGTATGCGCGAAATGCCTTAAAAATGGCTTTAAAATGGATTTGGAGCATGGAGACGATTATCTCGGGATTGCAAGATAACCAAACAAAACTTTTAGTGGATTTCTACTTATTTTATTAAATATCATCTCCACCAAACAGGACAAGCTTGCATGTGTTATAGTTTTGGAGAAAAATGTGTTCATTTCATGTATGCGCAAAATGCCTTTGAAATGGCTTTAAAATGGATTTGGAGCATGGAGACGATTATCTCAGGATGGCAATATAAACAAACGAAACTTTTAGTAGATTTCTACTTATTTTATTAAATATTATCTCCACCAAACAGGACAAGCTTGCATCTGTTATAGTTTTGGAGAAAAATGTGTTCATTTCATGTATGCGCGAAATGCCTTAAAAATGGCTTTAAAATGGATTTGGAGCATGGAGACGATTATCTCGGGATTGCAAGATAACCAAATAAAACTTTTAGTGGATTTCTACTTATTTTATTAAATATCATCTCCACCAAACAGGACAAGCTTGCATGTGTTATAGTTTTGGAGAAAAATGTGTTCATTTCATGTATGCGCAAAATGCCTTTGAAATGGCTTTAAAATGGATTTGGAGCATGGAGACGATTATCTCGGGATTGCAAGATAACCAAACAAAACTTTTAGTGGATTTCTACTTATTTTATTAAATATCATCTCCACCAAACAGGACAAGCTTGCATCTGTTATAGTTTTGGAGAAAAATGTGTTCATTTCATGTATGCGCGAAATGCCTTAAAAATGGCTTTAAAATGGACTTGGAGCATGGAGACGATTATCTCGGGATTGCAAGATAACCAAACAAAACTTTTAGTGGATTTCTACTTATTTTATTAAATATCATCTCCACCAAACAGGACAAGCTTGCATCTGTTATAGTTTTGGAGAAAAATGTGTTCATTTCATGTATGCGCGAAATGCCTTAAAAATGGCTTTAAAATGGATTTGGAGCATGGAGACGATTATCTCGGGATTGCAAGATAACCAAACAAAACTTTTAGTGGATTTCTACTTATTTTATTAAATATCATCTCCACCAAACAGGACAAGCTTGCATGTGTTATAGTTTTGGAGAAAAATGTGTTCATTTCATGTATGCGCAAAATGCCTTTGAAATGGCTTTAAAATGGATTTGGAGCATGGAGACGATTATCTCAGGATGGCAATATAAACAAACGAAACTTTTAGTAGATTTCTACTTATTTTATTAAATATTATCTCCACCAAACAGGACAAGCTTGCATCTGTTATAGTTTTGGAGAAAAATGTGTTAATTTCATGTATGCGCGAAATGCCTTAAAAATGGCTTTAAAATGGATTTGGAGCATGGAGACGATTATCTCGGGATTGCAAGATAACCAAACAAAACTTTTAGTGGATTTCTACTTATTTTATTAAATATCATCTCCACCAAACAGGACAAGCTTGCATGTGTTATAGTTTTGGAGAAAAATGTGTTCATTTCATGTATGCGCAAAATGCCTTTGAAATGGCTTTAAAATGGATTTGGAGCATGGAGACGATTATCTCGGGATTGCAAGATAACCAAACAAAACTTTTAGTGGATTTCTACTTATTTTATTAAATATCATCTCCACCAAACAGGACAAGCTTGCATCTGTTATAGTTTTGGAGAAAAATGTGTTCATTTCATGTATGCGCGAAATGCCTTAAAAATGGCTTTAAAATGGATTTGGAGCATGGAGACGATTATCTCGGGATTGCAAGATAACCAAACAAAACTTTTAGTGGATTTCTACTTATTTTATTAAATATCATCTCCACCAAACAGGACAAGCTTGCATCTGTTATAGTTTTGGAGAAAAATGTGTTCATTTCATGTATGCGCGAAATGCCTTAAAAATGGCTTTAAAATGGATTTGGAGCATGGAGACGATTATCTCGGGATTGCAAGATAACCAAACAAAACTTTTAGTGGATTTCTACTTATTTTATTAAATATCATCTCCACCAAACAGGACAAGCTTGCATCTGTTATAGTTTTGGAGAAAAATGTGTTCATTTCATGTATGCGCGAAATGCCTTAAAATGGCTTTAAAATGGATTTGGAGCATGGAGACGATTATCTCGGGATTGCAAGATAACCAAACAAAACTTTTAGTGGATTTCTACTTATTTTATTAAATATCATCTCCACCAAACAGGACAAGCTTGCATGTGTTATAGTTTTGGAGAAAAATGTGTTCATTTCATGTATGCGCAAAATGCCTTTGAAATGGCTTTAAAATGGATTTGGAGCATGGAGACGATTATCTCAGGATGGCAATATAAACAAATGAAACTTTTAGTAGATTTCTACTTATTTTATTAAATATCATCTCCACCAAACAGGACAAGCTTGCATCTGTTATAGTTTTGGAGAAAAATGTGTTCATTTCATGTATGCGCGAAATGCCTTAAAAATGGCTTTAAAATGGATTTGGAGCATGGAGACGATTATCTCGGGATTGCAAGATAACCAAACAAAACTTTTAGTGGATTTCTACTTATTTTATTAAATATCATCTCCACCAAACAGGACAAGCTTGCATGTGTTATAGTTTTGGAGAAAAATGTGTTCATTTCATGTATGCGCAAAATGCCTTTGAAATGGCTTTAAAATGGATTTGGAGCATGGAGACGATTATCTCAGGATGGCAATATAAACAAACGAAACTTTTAGTAGATTTCTACTTATTTTATTAAATATTATCTCCACCAAACAGGACAAGCTTGCATCTGTTATAGTTTTGGAGAAAAATGTGTTCATTTCATGTATGCGCGAAATGCCTTAAAAATGGCTTTAAAATGGATTTGGAGCATGGAGACGATTATCTCGGGATTGCAAGATAACCAAACAAAACTTTTAGTGGATTTCTACTTATTTTATTAAATATCATCTCCACCAAACAGGACAAGCTTGCATGTGTTATAGTTTTGGAGAAAAATGTGTTCATTTCATGTATGCGCAAAATGCCTTTGAAATGGCTTTAAAATGGATTTGGAGCATGGAGACGATTATCTCGGGATTGCAAGATAACCAAACAAAACTTTTAGTGGATTTCTACTTATTTTATTAAATATCATCTCCACCAAACAGGACAAGCTTGCATCTGTTATAGTTTTGGAGAAAAATGTGTTCATTTCATGTATGCGCGAAATGCCTTAAAAATGGCTTTAAAATGGACTTGGAGCATGGAGACGATTATCTCGGGATTGCAAGATAACCAAACAAAACTTTTAGTGGATTTCTACTTATTTTATTAAATATCATCTCCACCAAACAGGACAAGCTTGCATCTGTTATAGTTTTGGAGAAAAATGTGTTCATTTCATGTATGCGCGAAATGCCTTAAAAATGGCTTTAAAATGGATTTGGAGCATGGAGACGATTATCTCGGGATTGCAAGATAACCAAACAAAACTTTTAGTGGATTTCTACTTATTTTATTAAATATCATCTCCACCAAACAGGACAAGCTTGCATCTGTTATAGTTTTGGAGAAAAATGTGTTCATTTCATGTATGCGCGAAATGCCTTAAAAATGACTTTAAAATGGATTTGGAGCATGGAGACGATTATCTCGGGATTGCAAGATAACCAAACAAAACTTTTAGTGGATTTCTACTTATTTTATTAAATATCATCTCCACCAAACAGGACAAGCTTGCATCTGTTATAGTTTTGGAGAAAAATGTGTTCATTTCATGTATGCGCGAAATGCCTTAAAAATGGCTTTAAAATGGATTTGGAGCATGGAGACGATTATCTCGGGATTGCAAGATAACCAAACAAAACTTTTAGTGGATTTCTACTTATTTTATTAAATATCATCTCCACCAAACAGGACAAGCTTGCATCTGTTATAGTTTTGGAGAAAAATGTGTTCATTTCATGTATGCGCGAAATGCCTTAAAAATGGCTTTAAAATGGATTTGGAGCATGGAGACGATTATCTCGGGATTGCAAGATAACCAAACAAAACTTTTAGTGGATTTCTACTTATTTTATTAAATATCATCTCCACCAAACAGGACAAGCTTGCATGTGTTATAGTTTTGGAGAAAAATGTGTTCATTTCATGTATGCGCAAAATGCCTTTGAAATGGCTTTAAAATGGATTTGGAGCATGGAGACGATTATCTCAGGATGGCAATATAAACAAACGAAACTTTTAGTAGATTTCTACTTATTTTATTAAATATTATCTCCACCAAACAGGACAAGCTTGCATCTGTTATAGTTTTGGAGAAAAATGTGTTCATTTCATGTATGCGCGAAATGCCTTAAAAATGGCTTTAAAATGGATTTGGAGCATGGAGACGATTATCTCGGGATTGCAAGATAACCAAACAAAACTTTTAGTGGATTTCTACTTATTTTATTAAATATCATCTCCACCAAACAGGACAAGCTTGCATCTGTTATAGTTTTGGAGAAAAATGTGTTCATTTCATGTATGCACGAAATGCCTTAAAAATGGCTTTAAAATGGATTTGGAGCATGGAGACGATTATCTCGGGATTGCAGGATAACCAAACAAAACTTTTAGTGGATTTCTACTTATTTTATTAAATATCATCTCCACCAAACAGGACAAGCTTGCATGTGTTATAGTTTTGGAGAAAAATGTGTTCATTTCATGTATGCGCAAAATGCCTTTGAAATGGCTTTAAAATGGATTTGGAGCATGGAGACGATTATCTCAGGATGGCAATATAAACAAACGAAACTTTTAGTAGATTTCTACTTATTTTATTAAATATTATCTCCACCAAACAGGACAAGCTTGCATCTGTTATAGTTTTGGAGAAAAATGTGTTCATTTCATGTATGCGCGAAATGCCTTAAAAATGGCTTTAAAATGGATTTGGAGCATGGAGACGATTATCTCGGGATTGCAAGATAACCAAACAAAACTTTTAGTTAATTTCTACTTATTTTATTAAATATCATCTCCACCAAACAGGACAAGCTTGCATCTGTTATAGTTTTGGAGAAAAATGTGTTCATTTCATGTATGCGCGAAATGCCTTAAAAATGGCTTTAAAATGGATTTGGAGCATAGAGACGATTATCTCGGGATTGCAAGATAACCAAACAAAACTTTTAGTGGATTTCTACTTATTTTATTAAATATCATCTCCACCAAACAGGACAAGCTTGCATCTGTTATAGTTTTGGAGAAAAATGTGTTCATTTCATGTATGCGCGAAATGCCTTAAAAATGGCTTTAAAATGGATTTGGAGCATGGAGACGATTATCTCGGGATTGCAAGATAACCAAACAAAACTTTTAGTGGATTTCTACTTATTTTATTAAATATCATCTCCACCAAACAGGACAAGCTTGCATCTGTTATAGTTTTGGAGAAAAATGTGTTCATTTCATGTATGCGCGAAATGCCTTAAAAATGGCTTTAAAATGGATTTGGAGCATGGAGACGATTATCTCGGGATTGCAATGTAACCAAACAAAACTTTTAGTGGATTTCTACTTATTTTATTAAATATCATCTCCACCAAACAGGACAAGCTTGCATCTGTTATAGTTTTGGAGAAAAATGTGTTCATTTCATGTATGCGCGAAATGCCTTAAAAATGGCTTTAAAATGGATTTGGAGCATGGAGACGATTATCTCGGGATTGCAAGATAACCAAACAAAACTTTTAGTGGATTTCTACTTATTTTATTAAATATCATCTCCACCAAACAGGACAAGCTTGCATCTGTTATAGTTTTGGAGAAAAATGTGTTCATTTCATGTATGCGCGAAATGCCTTAAAAATGGCTTTAAAATGGATTTGGAGCATGGAGACGATTATCTCGGGATTGCAAGATAACCAAACAAAACTTTTAGTGGATTTCTACTTGTTTTATTAAATATCATGTCCACCAAACAGGACAAGCTTGCATCTGTTATAGTTTTGGAGAAAAATGTGTTTATTTCATGTATGCGCGAAATGCCTTAAAAATGGCTTTAAAATGGATTTGGAGCATGGAGACGATTATCTCGGGATTGCAAGATAACCAAACAAAACTTTTAGTGGATTTCTACTTATTTTATTAAATATCATCTCCACCAAACAGGACAAGCTTGCATGTGTTATAGTTTTGGAGAAAAATGTGTTCATTTCATGTATGCGCAAAATGCCTTTGAAATGGCTTTAAAATGGATTTGGAGCATGGAGACGATTATCTCGGGATTGCAAGATAACCAAACAAAACTTTTAGTGGATTTCTACTTATTTTATTAAATATCATCTCCACCAAACAGGACAAGCTTGCATCTGTTATAGTTTTGGAGAAAAATGTGTTCATTTCATGTATGCGCGAAATGCCTTAAAAATGACTTTAAAATGAATTTGGAGCATGGAGACGATTATCTCGGGATTGCAAGATAACCAAACAAAACTTTTAGTGGATTTCTACTTATTTTATTAAATATCATTTCCACCAAACAGGACAAGCTTGCATCTGTTATAGTTTTGGAGAAAAATGTGTTCATTTCATGTATGCGCGAAATGCCTTAAAAATGGCTTTAAAATGGATTTGGAGCATGGAGACGATTATCTCGGGATTGCAAGATAACCAAACAAAACTTTTAGTGGATTTCTACTTATTTTATTAAATATCATCTCCACCAAACAGGACAAGCTTGCATCTGTTATAGTTTTGGAGAAAAATGTGTTCATTTCATGTATGCGCGAAATGCCTTAAAAATGGCTTTAAAATGGATTTGGAGCATGGAGACGATTATCTCGGGATTGCAAGATAACCAAACAAAACTTTTAGTGGATTTCTACTTATTTTATTAAATATCATCTCCACCAAACAGGACAAGCTTGCATGTGTTATAGTTTTGGAGAAAAATGTGTTCATTTCATGTATGCGCAAAATGCCTTTGAAATGGCTTTAAAATGGATTTGGAGCATGGAGACGATTATCTCAGGATGGCAATATAAACAAACGAAACTTTTAGTAGATTTCTACTTATTTTATTAAATATTATCTCCACCAAACAGGACAAGCTTGCATCTGTTATAGTTTTGGAGAAAAATGTGTTCATTTCATGTATGCGCGAAATGCCTTAAAAATGGCTTTAAAATGGATTTGGAGCATGGAGACGATTATCTCGGGATTGCAAGATAACCAAACAAAACTTTTAGTGGATTTCTACTTATTTTATTAAATATCATCTCCACCAAACAGGACAAGCTTGCATGTGTTATAGTTTTGGAGAAAAATGTGTTCATTTCATGTATGCGCAAAATGCCTTTGAAATGGCTTTAAAATGGATTTGGAGCATGGAGACGATTATCTCGGGATTGCAAGATAACCAAACAAAACTTTTAGTGGATTTCTACTTATTTTATTAAATATCATCTCCACCAAACAGGACAAGCTTGCATCTGTTATAGTTTTGGAGAAAAATGTGTTCATTTCATGTATGCGCGAAATGCCTTAAAAATGACTTTAAAATGGATTTGGAGCATGGAGACGATTATCTCGGGATTGCAAGATAACCAAACAAAACTTTTAGTGGATTTCTACTTATTTTATTAAATATCATCTCCACCAAACAGGACAAGCTTGCATCTGTTATAGTTTTGGAGAAAAATGTGTTCATTTCATGTATGCGCGAAATGCCTTAAAAATGGCTTTAAAATGGATTTGGAGCATGGAGACGATTATCTCGGGATTGCAAGATAACCAAACAAAACTTTTAGTGGATTTCTACTTATTTTATTAAATATCATCTCCACCAAACAGGACAAGCTTGCATCTGTTATAGTTTTGGAGAAAAATGTGTTCATTTCATGTATGCGCGAAATGCCTTAAAAATGGCTTTAAAATGGATTTGGAGCATGGAGACGATTATCTCGGGATTGCAAGATAACCAAACAAAACTTTTAGTGGATTTCTACTTATTTTATTAAATATCATCTCCACCAAACAAGACAAGCTTGCATGTGTTATAGTTTTGGAGAAAAATGTGTTCATTTCATGTATGCGCAAAATGCCTTTGAAATGGCTTTAAAATGGATTTGGAGCATGGGGACGATTATCTCAGGATGGCAATATAAACAAACGAAACTTTTAGTAGATTTCTACTTATTTTATTAAATATTATCTCCACCAAACAGGACAAGCTTGCATCTGTTATAGTTTTGGAGAAAAATGTGTTCATTTCATGTATGCGCGAAATGCCTTAAAAATGGCTTTAAAATGGATTTGGAGCATGGAGACGATTATCTCGGGATTGCAAGATAACCAAACAAAACTTTTAGTGGATTTCTACTTATTTTATTAAATATCATCTCCACCAAACAGGACAAGCTTGCATGTGTTATAGTTTTGGAGAAAAATGTGTTCATTTCATGTATGCGCAAAATGCCTTTGAAATGGCTTTAAAATGGATTTGGAGCATGGAGACGATTATCTCGGGATTGCAAGATAACCAAACAAAACTTTTAGTGGATTTCTACTTATTTTATTAAATATCATCTCCACCAAACAGGACAAGCTTGCATCTGTTATAGTTTTGGAGAAAAATGTGTTCATTTCATGTATGCGCGAAATGCCTTAAAAATGGCTTTAAAATGGATTTGGAGCATGGAGACGATTATCTCGGGATTGCAAGATAACCAAACAAAACTTTTAGTGGATTTCTACTTATTTTATTAAATATCATCTCCACCAAACAGGACAAGCTTGCATCTGTTATAGTTTTGGAGAAAAATGTGTTCATTTCATGTATGCGCGAAATGCCTTAAAAATGGCTTTAAAATGGATTTGGAGCATGGAGACGATTATCTCGGGATTGCAAGATAACCAAACAAAACTTTTAGTGGATTTCTACTTATTTTATTAAATATCATCTCCACCAAACAGGACAAGCTTGCATCTGTTATAGTTTTGGAGAAAAATGTGTTCATTTCATGTATGCGCGAAATGCCTTAAAAATGGCTTTAAAATGGATTTGGAGCATGGAGACGATTATCTCGGGATTGCAAGATAACCAAACAAAACTTTTAGTGGATTTCTACTTATTTTATTAAATATCATCTCCACCAAACAGGACAAGCTTGCATGTGTTATAGTTTTGGAGAAAAATGTGTTCATTTCATGTATGCGCAAAATGTCTTTGAAATGGCTTTAAAATGGATTTGGAGCATGGAGACGATTATCTCAGGATGGCAATATAAACAAACGAAACTTTTAGTAGATTTCTACTTATTTTATTAAATATTATCTCCACCAAACAGGACAAGCTTGCATCTGTTATAGTTTTGGAGAAAAATGTGTTCATTTCATGTATGCGCGAAATGCCTTAAAAATGGCTTTAAAATGGATTTGGAGCATGGAGACGATTATCTCGGGATTGCAAGATAACCAAACAAAACTTTTAGTGGATTTCTACTTATTTTATTAAATATCATCTCCACCAAACAGGACAAGCTTGCATCTGTTATAGTTTTGGAGAAAAATGTGTTCATTTCATGTATGCGCGAAATGCCTTAAAAATGGCTTTAAAATGGATTTGGAGCATGGAGACGATTATCTCGGGATTGCAAGATAACCAAACAAAACTTTTAGTGGATTTCTACTTATTTTATTAAATATCATCTCCACCAAACAGGACAAGCTTGCATGTGTTATAGTTTTGGAGAAAAATGTGTTCATTTCATGTATGCGCAAAATGCCTTTGAAATGGCTTTAAAATGGATTTGGAGCATGGAGACGATTATCTCAGGATGGCAATATAAACAAACGAAACTTTTAGTAGATTTCTACTTATTTTATTAAATATTATCTCCACCAAACAGGACAAGCTTGCATCTGTTATAGTTTTGGAGAAAAATGTGTTCATTTCATGTATGCGCGAAATGCCTTAAAAATGGCTTTAAAATGGATTTGGAGCATGGAGACGATTATCTCGGGATTGCAAGATAACCAAACAAAACTTTTAGTGGATTTCTACTTATTTTATTAAATATCATCTCCACCAAACAGGACAAGCTTGCATCTGTTATAGTTTTGGAGAAAAATGTGTTCATTTCATGTATGCGCGAAATGCCTTAAAAATGGCTTTAAAATGGATTTGGAGCATGGAGACGATTATCTCGGGATTGCAAGATAACCAAACAAAACTTTTAGTGGATTTCTACTTATTTTATTAAATATCATCTCCACCAAACAGGACAAGCTTGCATGTGTTATAGTTTTGGAGAAAAATGTGTTCATTTCATGTATGCGCAAAATGCCTTTGAAATGGCTTTAAAATGGATTTGGAGCATGGAGACGATTATCTCAGGATGGCAATATAAACAAACGAAACTTTTAGTAGATTTCTACTTATTTTATTAAATATTATCTCCACCAAACAGGACAAGCTTGCATCTGTTATAGTTTTGGAGAAAAATGTGTTCATTTCATGTATGCGCGAAATGCCTTAAAAATGGCTTTAAAATGGATTTGGAGCATGGAGACGATTATCTCGGGATTGCAAGATAACCAAACAAAACTTTTAGTGGATTTCTACTTATTTTATTAAATATCATCTCCACCAAACAGGACAAGCTTCCATGTGTTATAGTTTTGGAGAAAAATGTGTTCATTTCATGTATGCGCAAAATGCCTTTGAAATGGCTTTAAAATGGATTTGGAGCATGGAGACGATTATCTCAGGATGGCAATATAAACAAACGAAACTTTTAGTAGATTTCTACTTATTTTATTAAATATTATCTCCACCAAACAGGACAAGCTTGCATCTGTTATAGTTTTGGAGAAAAATGTGTTCATTTCATGTATGCGCGAAATGCCTTAAAAATGGCTTTAAAATGGATTTGGAGCATGGAGACGATTATCTCGGGATTGCAAGATAACCAAACAAAACTTTTAGTGGATTTCTACTTATTTTATTAAATATCATCTCCACCAAACAGGACAAGCTTGCATCTGTTATAGTTTTGGAGAAAAATGTGTTCATTTCATGTATGCGCGAAATGCCTTAAAAATGGCTTTAAAATGGATTTGGAGCATGGAGACGATTATCTCGGGATTGCAAGATAACCAAACAAAACTTTTAGTGGATTTCTACTTATTTTATTAAATATCATCTCCACCAAACAGGACAAGCTTGCATGTGTTATAGTTTTGGAGAAAAATGTGTTCATTTCATGTATGCGCAAAATGCCTTTGAAATGGCTTTGAAATGGATTTGGAGCATGGAGACGATTATCTCAGGATGGCAATATAAACAAACGAAACTTTTAGTAGATTTCTACTTATTTTATTAAATATTATCTCCACCAAACAGGACAAGCTTGCATCTGTTATAGTTTTGGAGAAAAATGTGTTCATTTCATGTATGCGCGAAATGCCTTAAAAATGGCTTTAAAATGGATTTGGAGCATGGAGACGATTATCTCGGGATTGCAAGATAACCAAACAAAACTTTTAGTGGATTTCTACTTATTTTATTAAATATCATCTCCACCAAACAGGACAAGCTTGCATCTGTTATAGTTTTGGAGAAAAATGTGTTCATTTCATGTATGCGCGAAATGCCTTAAAAATGGCTTTAAAATGGATTTGGAGCATGGAGACGATTATCTCGGGATTGCAAGATAACCAAACAAAACTTTTAGTGGATTTCTACTTATTTTATTAAATATCATCTCCACCAAACAGGACAAGCTTGCATCTGTTATAGTTTTGGAGAAAAATGTGTTCATTTCATGTATGCGCAAAATGCCTTTGAAATGGCTTTAAAATGGATTTGGAGCATGGAGACGATTATCTCAGGATGGCAATATAAACAAACGAAACTTTTAGTAGATTTCTACTTATTTTATTAAATATTATCTCCACCAAACAGGACAAGCTTGCATCTGTTATAGTTTTGGAGAAAAATGTGTTCATTTCATGTATGCGCGAAATGCCTTAAAAATGGCTTTAAAATGGATTTGGAGCATGGAGACGATTATCTCGGGATTGCAAGATAACCAAACAAAACTTTTAGTGGATTTCTACTTATTTTATTAAATATCATCTCCACCAAACAGGACAAGCTTGCATCTGTTATAGTTTTGGAGAAAAATGTGTTCATTTCATGTATGCGCGAAATGCCTTAAAAATGGCTTTAAAATGGATTTGGAGCATGGAGACGATTATCTCGGGATTGCAAGATAACCAAACAAAACTTTTAGTGGATTTCTACTTATTTTATTAAATATCATCTCCACCAAACAGGACAAGCTTGCATGTGTTATAGTTTTGGAGAAAAATGTGTTCATTTCATGTATGCGCAAAATGCCTTTGAAATGGCTTTAAAATGGATTTGGAGCATGGAGACGATTATCTCAGGATGGCAATATAAACAAACGAAACTTTTAGTAGATTTCTACTTATTTTATTAAATATTATCTCCACCAAACAGGACAAGCTTGCATCTGTTATAGTTTTGGAGAAAAATGTGTTCATTTCATGTATGCGCGAAATGCCTTAAAAATGGCTTTAAAATGGATTTGGAGCATGGAGACGATTATCTCGGGATTGCAAGATAACCAAACAAAACTTTTAGTGGATTTCTACTTATTTTATTAAATATCATCTCCACCAAACAGGACAAGCTTGCATCTGTTATAGTTTTGGAGAAAAATGTGTTCATTTCATGTATGCGCGAAATGCCTTAAAAATGGCTTTAAAATGGATTTGGAGCATGGAGACGATTATCTCGGGATTGCAAGATAACCAAACAAAACTTTTAGTGGATTTCTACTTATTTTATTAAATATCATCTCCACCAAACAGGACAAGCTTGCATGTGTTATAGTTTTGGAGAAAAATGTGTTCATTTCATGTATGCGCAAAATGCCTTTGAAATGGCTTTAAAATGGATTTGGAGCATGGAGACGATTATCTCAGGATGGCAATATAAACAAACGAAACTTTTAGTAGATTTCTACTTATTTTATTAAATATTATCTCCACCAAACAGGACAAGCTTGCATCTGTTATAGTTTTGGAGAAAAATGTGTTCATTTCATGTATGCGCGAAATGCCTTAAAAATGGCTTTAAAATGGATTTGGAGCATGGAGACGATTATCTCGGGATTGCAAGATAACCAAACAAAACTTTTAGTGGATTTCTACTTATTTTATTAAATATCATCTCCACCAAACAGGACAAGCTTGCATCTGTTATAGTTGAGGAGAAAAATGTGTTCATTTCATGTATGCGCGAAATGCCTTAAAAATGGCTTTAAAATGGATTTGGAGCATGGAGACGATTATCTCGGGATTGCAAGATAACCAAACAAAACTTTTAGTGGATTTCTACTTATTTTATTAAATATCATCTCCACCAAACAGGACAAGCTTGCATCTGTTATAGTTTTGGAGAAAAATGTGTTCATTTCATGTATGCGCGAAATGCCTTAAAAATGGCTTTAAAATGGATTTGGAGCATTTAGACGATTATCTCGGGATTGCAAGTTAACCAAACAAAACTTTTAGTGGATTTCTACTTATTTTATTAAATATCATCTCCACCAAACAGGACAAGCTTGCATCTGTTATAGTTTTGGAGAAAAATGTGTTCATTTCTTGTATGCGCGAAATGCCTTAAAAATGGCTTTAAAATGGATTTGGAGCATGGAGACGATTATCTCGGGATTGCAAGATAACCAAACAAAACTTTTAGTGGATTTCTACTTATTTTATTAAATATCATCTCCACCAAACAGGACAAGCTTGCATCTGTTATAGTTTTGGAGAAAAATGTGTTCATTTCATGTATGCGCGAAATGCCTTAAAAATGGCTTTAAAATGGATTTGGAGCATGGAGACGATTATCTCGGGATTGCAATATAACCAAACAAAACTTTTAGTGGATTTCTACTTATTTTATTAACCCCTTCACGACCGCGGGCCGTAAAATTACGTCCTATTTTAACGTGACTTAACGACCAGGGACGTAATTTTACGGCCTAAACTTCATTTGATTGCCGTGGCCATAGCAACGGCTTTCAAATGATGTCCCCTGCTGTTTCTTACAGCAGGGGACCTTTGCTTGACCCCAGGGGGGGCGGCATCGCCACCCCCTATCGACGATCGATGTGATTGGCTGTTCAAATCTGAACCGCCAACCACATCGATCGCACTAATTTCGGCAAAAATAATGCCCGAATTAGTGCGATCCTGTGAGATCCAGCTATGAGATGCCGCAGCTGCAGCAGCATATCATAGGTGGACCTCAAACATGCCGCCCCCAGCCCCTGCAGCACTGATTGGAGCGATCGTGCTATGACGCGCAATCGCTCCAATCAGTGTGCAGTGGGGCGGTCTGATCTGCCGGTGGCCGCCCTCCCCAGGCCTGTGCTGGCCTGTGAGCCCTCCCCCAACATGTCTGCAGCGTGGAGTGGCTGGTACTTTTGGTACCACGCCACCGCTGCTGCTGCCGCCGCCGCCGCCTCTGATGTCTCCGCCGCTGCAGCTCTAATGGTAAGTATTCCGCTCCCTGCGCGCTCCCGTGAAGGCCCCTGCGCGCTCCCGTGAAGGCCCCTGCCCGTGCCCCCCCCGATCTGCCCCCCTACGCCCCGATCTGCCCCCCTACGCCCCGATCTGCCCCCCCGGCATCCCGATCTGCTACCACCGCTGCTGCTGAGGTCACCGCTGCTGCTGCAAAGTGAGTACTGTGCTCACTTTGCAGCCCGTGCGCGCTCCCGTGGTGCCCCTGCGCGCTGCCGTGATAGCCCCTGCCGTGCCCCCCCCGCGATCTGCTCCCCCCAACCACCCCCCCCCCGACATCCCGATCCGCTCCCCCCGCGATCTGACTGCCTCCCCCATTATTTCTATTCTGCTTCTGCAGCTCCCTCTCCGGTCTCCCCCTCTGCTCTCCCCCCCTCCCCCTCTGCTCTCCCCCCCCTCCCCCTCTGCTCTCACCCCCCCCTCTGCTCTCACCCCCCCCCCCTCTCCCCCTCTGCTCTCCCCCGACGTCCTCTTACCTGTCTTCACCGGCCTGATCACATCTGCGTCCATCGCTGGGTCCTTCCTGGGCATTCTGCTGATCTGCCTGCTGCTCCTGTAAAGCTGTCCATCTCGCTGCCATCTGTTCCTCTGCAGCTCTTCTGGTCAGTGATCCTCCTGCTAGTCCTCTGGGTACTGTGAGTATAACTTTTTTTTTTTTTTCCGTATCCCCTGTCCATTTTTACACCTCATCCGTCCGTGCGTCCCGCCAAGCGCTGATCAGGGATGCAGATAACGGATCGGCATCCCTGCTCAATTTTTGGTGTGACTTTTTTTTCCGTATCCCCGACGCTTTTTGTATCGCATCCGTCCGTGCGTCCCGCCAAGCGCTGATCAGGGATGCAGATAACGGATCGGCATCCATGGTCAATTTTTGGCGTGACTTTTTTTTCCGTATTCACGACGCTTTTTGTATCGCATACGTCCGTGCGTCCCGCCAAGCGCTGATCAGGGATGCACATAACGGATCGGCATCCATGGTCAATTTTTGGCGTGACTTTTTTTTCCGTATTCACGACGCTTTTTGTATCGCATCCATCCGTGCGTCCCGCCGAGCGCTGATCAGGGATGCAGATAACGGATCGGCATCCATGGTCAATTTTTGGCGTGACTTTTTTTTCCGTATTCACGACGCTTTTTGTATCGCATACGTCCGTGCGTCCCGCCAAGCGCTGATCAGGGATGCACATAACGGATCGGCATCCCTGCTCAATTTTTGGCGTGACTTTTTTCCGTATTTGCGACGCTTTTTGTATCGCATCCGTCCGTGCGTCCCGCCAAGCGCTGATCAGGGATGCACATAACGTATCTGCATCCATGGTCAATTTTTGGCGTGACTTTTTTTTTTACGTATCCCCGACGCTTTTTTTTATCGCATCCGACCGTGCGTCCTGCAGCAGCCGATCAGTGCACTGCGTCTGTGCGTTTGAAAAGTCAAATGGCGCTCCTTCTCTTCTGAGCCCCGCCATGCGCTCAAACAATTACTTTCCACCACATATGAGGTATCTGCGTACTCAGGAGAAAATGCACAATACATTTTATGGTGCATTTTTTCCTGTTACCCTTGTGAAAAAAAAGCTACCTAGTTGAAGCAACCGTTTTGTGGTAAAAAAAAAAAATTTCTTTTCACGGCTCAATGCTATAAACTTCTGTGAAGCCCCCAGGTGTTCAAAGTGCTCACCAAACATCTAGAAAAATTATTTGAGGGCTCTAGTTTCCAAAATGGTGTCACTTGTGGGGGAGCTCCACTGTTTAGGCACCATAGGGGGTCTCCAAACGTGACATGGCGTCCGCTAATGATTCCAACCAATTTTGCTGTCAAATGGCGCTCCTTCTCTTCTGAGCCCCGCCATGCGCCCAAACAATTACTTTCCACCACATATGAGGTATCTGCGTACTCAGGAGAAAATGCACAATACATTTTATGGTGCATTTTTTCCTGATAGCCTTGTGAAAAAAAAGCTACCTAGTTGAAGCAACCGTTTTGTGGTAAAAAAAATTTTTTTTCTTTTCACGGCTCAACGCTATAAACTTCTGTGAAGCCCCCAGGTGTTCAAAGTGCTCACCAAACATCTAGAAAAATTATTTGAGGGCTCTAGTTTCCAAAATGGTGTCACTTGTGGGGGAGCTCCACTGTTTAGGCACCATAGGGGGTCTCCAAACGTGACATGGTGTCCGCTAATGATTCCAACCAATTTTGCTGTCAAATGGCGCTCCTTCTCTTCTGAGCCCCGCCATGCGCCCAAACAATTACTTTCCACCACATATGAGGTATCTGCGTACTCAGGAGAAAATGCACAATACATTTTATGGTGCATTTTTTCCTGTTACCCTTGTGAAAAAAAAGCTACCTAGTTGAAGCAACCGTTTTGTGGTAAAAAAAATTTTTTTTCTTTTCACGGCTCAACGCTATAAACTTTTGTGAAGCCCCCAGGGGTTCAAAGTGCTCACCAAACATCTAGAAAAATTATTTGAGGCCTCTAGTTTCCAAAATGGGGTCACTTGTGGGGGAGCTCCATTGTTTAGGCACCTCAGGGGGTCTTCAAACCCGACATGGCGTCCGCTAACAGGTGCAGCTAATTTTGCACTCAAAAATTCAAATGGCGCTCCTTGCCTTCCGAGCACTGCTGTGTGTCCAAACATTTGATTTCCACCACATATGAGGTATCTGCGTACTCAGGAGAAAATGCACAATACATTTTATGGTGCATTTTTTCCTGTTACCCTTGTGAAAAAAAAGCTACCTAGTTGAAGCAACCGTTTTGTGGTAAAAAAATTTTTTTTTCTTTTCACGGCTCAACGCTATAAACTTTTGTGAAGCCCCCAGGGGTTCAAAGTGCTCACCAAACATCTAGAAAAATTATTTGAGGGCTCTAGTTTCCAAAATGGTGTCACTTGTGGGGGAGCTCCACTGTTTAGGCACCATAGGGGGTCTCCAAACGTGACATGGTGTCCGCTAATGATTCCAACCAATTTTGCTGTCAAATGGCGCTCCTTCTCTTCTGAGCCCCGCCATGCGCCCAAACAATTACTTTCCACCACATATGAGGTATCTGCGTACTCAGGAGAAAATGCACAATACATTTTATGGTGCATTTTTTCCTGTTACCCTTGTGAAAAAAAAGCTACCTAGTTGAAGCAACCGTTTTGTGGTAAAAAATTTTTTTTTTTCTTTTCACGGCTCAACGCTATAAACTTTTGTGAAGCCCCCAGGGGTTCAAAGTGCTCACCAAACATCTAGAAAAATTATTTGAGGCCTCTAGTTTCCAAAATGGGGTCACTTGTGGGGGAGCTCCATTGTTTAGGCACCTCAGGGGGTCTTCAAACCCGACATGGCGTCCGCTAACAGGTGCAGCTAATTTTGCACTCAAAAATTCAAATGGCGCTCCTTGCCTTCCGAGCACTGCTGTGTGTCCAAACATTTGATTTCCACCACATATGAGGTATCTGCGTACTCAGGAGAAAATGCACAATACATTTTATGGTGCATTTTTTCCTGTTACCCTTGTGAAAAAAAAGCTACCTAGTTGAAGCAACCGTTTTGTGGTAAAAAAAATTTTTTTTCTTTTCACGGCTCAACGCTATAAACTTTTGTGAAGCCCCCAGGGGTTCAAAGTGCTCACCAAACATCTAGAAAAATTATTTGAGGCCTCTAGTTTCCAAAATGTGGTCACTTATGGGGGAGCTCCATTGTTTAGGCACCTCAGGGGGTCTTCAAACCCGACATGGCGTCCGCTAATGAGTGCAGCTAATTTTGCGTTCAAAAATTCAAATGGCGCTCCTTCCCTTCCGAGCTCTGCCGTGCGCCCAAACAATTGATTTTTACCACATATGGGGTATCAGCGTACTCAGGAGAACATGCACAATAAATTGTATTGTGTACTTTCTCTTTTCTCCCTTGTAAAAATGAAAATTTTATGGCTAAAGTAACATTTTTGTGTTAAAAAGTAAAATTTTCATTTTTTCCTTCCACATTGCTTTGGTTCCTGTGAAGCACCTAAAGGGTTAATAATCTTATTGGATGTGGTTTTGAGCAGTGTGAGGGGTGTAGTTTTTAGAATGGGGTCACTTTTGGGTATTTTCTGTCACCTCGGCCTCTCAAAGTCACTTCAAATGTGATGTGGTCCCTAAAAAAATTATTTTGTAAATTTTGTTGGAAAAATGAGAATTTGCTGATGACCTTTGACCCCTTCTAACTTCCTAACGGAAAAAAAATTTGTTTCGAAAATTGCGCTGATGTAAAGTAGACAAGTGGGAAATGTTATTTAGTAACTATTTTGTGTGACATATCTCTCAGATTTATGGGCATAAATTTTCAAAGTTTGAAATTTGCGAAATTTTCAAAATTTTCGCCAAATTTCCTAAATTTTCACAAATAAACGCAAAAAATATCGGCCTAAATTTACCACTGACATGAAGTACAATATGTCACGAAAAAACAATCTCAGAATCGCCAGGATCCGTTGAAGCGTTCCAGAGTTATAACCTGTCAAAGTGACACTGGTCAGAATTGCAAAAAATGGCCCGGTCATTAGGGTGTTTTAGTGGCCGGGGGTGAAGGGGTTAAATATCATCTCCACCAAACAGGACAAGCTTGCATCTGTTATAGTTTTGGAGAAAAATGTGTTCATTTCATGTATGCGCGAAATGCCTTAAAAATGGCTTTAAAATGGATTTGGAGCATGGAGACGATTATCTCGGGATTGCAAGATAACCAAACAAAACTTTTAGTGGATTTCTACTTATTTTATTAAATATCATCTCCACCAAACAGGACAAGCTTGCATCTGTTATAGTTTTGGAGAAAAATGTGTTCATTTCATGTATGCGCGAAATGCCTTAAAAATGGCTTTAAAATGGATTTGGAGCATGGAGACGATTATCTCGGGATTGCAAGATAACCAAACAAAACTTTTAGTGGATTTCTACTTATTTTATTAAATATCATCTCCACCAAACAGGACAAGCTTGCATCTGTTATAGTTTTGGAGAAAAATTTGTTCATTTCATGTATGCGCGAAATGCCTTAAAAATGGCTTTAAAATGGATTTGGAGCATGGAGACGATTATCTCGGGATTGCAAGATAACCAAACAAAACTTTTAGTGGATTTCTACTTATTTTATTAAATATCATCTCCACCAAACAGGACAAGCTTGCATGTGTTATAGTTTTGGAGAAAAATGTGTTCATTTCATGTATGCGCAAAATGCCTTTGAAATGGCTTTAAAATGGATTTGGAGCATGGAGACAATTATCTCGGGATTGCAAGATAACCAAACAAAACTTTTAGTGGATTTCTACTTATTTTATTAAATATCATCTCCACCAAACAGGACAAGCTTGCATCTGTTATAGTTTTGGAGAAAAATGTGTTCATTTCATGTATGCGCGAAATGCCTTAAAAATGGCTTTAAAATGGATTTGGAGCATGGAGACGATTATCTCGGGATTGCAAGATAACCAAACAAAACTTTTAGTGGATTTCTACTTATTTTATTAAATATCATCTCCACCAAACAGGACAAGCTTGCATCTGTTATAGTTTTGGAGAAAAATGTGTTCATTTCATGTATGCGCGAAATGCCTTAAAAATGGCTTTAAAATGGATTTGGAGCATGAAGACGATTATCTCGGGATTGCAAGATAACCAAACAAAACTTTTAGTGGATTTCTACTTATTTTATTAAATATCATCTCTACCAAACAGGACAAGCTTGCATGTGTTATAGTTTTGGAGAAAAATGTGTTCATTTCATGTATGCGCAAAATGCCTTTGAATTGGCTTTAAAATGGATTTGGAGCATGGAGACGATTATCTCAGGATGGCAATATAAACAAACGAAACTTTTAGTAGATTTCTACTTATTTTATTAAATATTATCTCCACCAAACAGGACAAGCTTGCATCTGTTATAGTTTTGGAGAAAAATGTGTTCATTTCATGTATGCGCGAAATGCCTTAAAAATGGCTTTAAAATGGATTTGGAGCATGGAGACGATTATCTCGGGATTGCAAGATAACCAAACAAAACTTTTAGTGGATTTCTACTTATTTTATTAAATATCATCTCCACCAAACAGGACAAGCTTGCATCTGTTATAGTTTTGGAGAAAAATGTGTTCATTTCATGTATGCGCGAAATGCCTTAAAAATGGCTTTAAAATGGATTTGGAGCATGGAGACAATTATCTCGGGATTGCAAGATAACCAAACAAAACTTTTAGTGGATTTCTACTTATTTTATTAAATATCATCTCCACCAAACAGGACAAGCTTGCATCTGTTATAGTTTTGGAGAAAAATGTGTTCATTTCATGTATGCGCGAAATGCCTTAAAATTGGCTTTAAAATGGATTTGGAGCATGGAGACGATTATCTCGGGATTGCAAGATAACCAAACAAAACTTTTAGTGGATTTCTACTTATTTTATTAAATATCATCTCCACCAAACAGGACAAGCTTGCATGTGTTATAGTTTTGGAGAAAAATGTGTTCATTTCATGTATGCGCAAAATGCCTT
Source organism: Anomaloglossus baeobatrachus (assembly GCF_048569485.1). Classification (NCBI taxonomy): domain Eukaryota; kingdom Metazoa; phylum Chordata; class Amphibia; order Anura; family Aromobatidae; genus Anomaloglossus; species Anomaloglossus baeobatrachus. Next base: position 78,460 of record NW_027442009.1, on the reverse strand, counting down.
AAAAATGGCTTTAAAATGGATTTGGAGCATGGAGACGATTATCTCGGGATTGCAAGATAACCAAACAAAACTTTTAGTGGATTTCTACTTATTTTATTAAATATCATCTCCACCAAACAGGACAAGCTTGCATCTGTTATAGTTTTGGAGAAAAATGTGTTCATTTCATGTATGCGCGAAATGCCTTAAAAATGGCTTTAAAATGGATTTGGAGCATGGAGACGATTATCTCGGGATTGCAAGATAACCAAACAAAACTTTTAGTGGATTTCTACTTATTTTATTAAATATCATCTCCACCAAACAGTACAAGCTTGCATCTGTTATAGTTTTGGAGAAAAATGTGTTCATTTCATGTATGCGCGAAATGCCTTAAAAATGGCTTTAAAATGGATTTGGAGCATGGAGACGATTATCTCGGGATTGCAAGATAAGCAAACAAAACTTTTAGTGGATTTCTACTTATTTTATTAAATATCATCTCCACCAAACAGGACAAGCTTGCATCTGTTATAGTTTTGGAGAAAAATGTGTTCATTTCATGTATGCGCGAAATGCCTTAAAAATGGCTTTAAAATGGATTTGGAGCATGGAGACGATTATCTCGGGATTGCAAGATAACCAAACAAAACTTTTAGTGGATTTCTACTTATTTTATTAAATATCATCTCCACCAAACAGGACAAGCTTGCATCTGTTATAGTTTTGGAGAAAAATGTGTTCATTTCATGTATGCGCGAAATGCCTTAAAAATGGCTTTAAAATGGATTTGGAGCATGGAGACGATTATCTCGGGATTGCAAGATAACCAAACAAAACTTTTAGTGGATTTCTACTTATTTTATTAAATATCATCTCCACCAAACAGGACAAGCTTGCATCTGTTATAGTTTTGGAGAAAAATGTGTTCATTTCATGTATGCGCGAAATGCCTTAAAAATGGCTTTAAAATGGATTTGGAGCATGGAGACGATTATCTCGGGATTGCAAGATAACCAAACAAAACTTTTAGTGGATTTCTACTTATTTTATTAAATATCATCTCCACCAAACAGGACAAGCTTGCATCTGTTATAGTTTTGGAGAAAAATGTGTTCATTTCATGTATGCGCGAAATGCCTTAAAAATGGCTTTAAAATGGATTTGGAGCATGGAGACGATTATCTCGGGATTGCAATATAACCAAACAAAACTTTTAGTGGATTTCTACTTATTTTATTAAATATCATCTCCACCAAACAGGACAAGCTTGCATCTGTTATAGTTTTGGAGAAAAATGTGTTCATTTCATGTATGCGCGAAATGCCTTAAAAATGGCTTTAAAATGGATTTGGAGCATGGAGACGATTATCTCGGGATTGCAAGATAACCAAACAAAACTTTTAGTGGATTTCTACTTATTTTATTAAATATCATCTCCACCAAACAGGACAAGCTTGCATGTGTTATAGTTTTGGAGAAAAATGTGTTCATTTCATGTATGCGCGAAATGCCTTAAAAATGGCTTTAAAATGGATTTGGAGCATGGAGACGATTATCTCGGGATTGCAAGATAACCAAACAAAACTTTTAGTGGATTTCTACTTATTTTATTAAATATCATCTCCACCAAACAGGACAAGCTTGCATGTGTTATAGTTTTGGAGAAAAATGTGTTCATTTCATGTATGCGCAAAATGCCTTTGAAATGGCTTTAAAATGGATTTGGAGCATGGAGACGATTATCTCGGGATTGCAAGATAACCAAACAAAACTTTTAGTGGATTTCTACTTATTTTATTAAATATCATCTCCACCAAACAGGACAAGCTTGCATGTGTTATAGTTTTGGAGAAAAATGTGTTCATTTCATGTATGCGCAAAATGCCTTTGAAATGGCTTTAAAATGGATTTGGAGCATGGAGACGATTATCTCAGGATGGCAATATAAACAAACGAAACTTTTAGTAGATTTCTACTTATTTTATTAAATATTATCTCCACCAAACAGGACAAGCTTGCATCTGTTATAGTTTTGGAGAAAAATGTGTTCATTTCATGTATGCGCGAAATGCCTTAAAAATGGCTTTAAAATGGATTTGGAGCATGGAGACGATTATCTCGGGATTGCAAGATAACCAAACAAAACTTTTAGTGGATTTCTACTTATTTTATTAAATATCATCTCCACCAAACAGGACAAGCTTGCATCTGTTATAGTTTTGGAGAAAAATGTGTTCATTTAATGTATGCGCGAAATGCCTTAAAAATGGCTTTAAAATGGATTTGGAGCATGGAGACGATTATCTCGGGATTGCAAGATAACCAAACAAAACTTTTAGTGGATTTCTACTTATTTTATTAAATATCATCTCCACCAAACAGGACAAGCTTGCATGTGTTATAGTTTTGGAGAAAAATGTGTTCATTTCATGTATGCGCGAAATGCCTTAAAAATGGCTTTAAAATGGATTTGGAGCATGGAGACGATTATCTCGGGATTGCAAGATAACCAAACAAAACTTTTAGTGGATTTCTACTTATTTTATTAAATATCATCTCCACCAAACAGGACAAGCTTTCATCTGTTATAGTTTTGGAGAAAAATGTGTTCATTTCATGTATGCGCGAAATGCCTTAAAAATGGCTTTAAAATGGATTTGGAGCATGGAGACGATTATCTCGGGATTGCAAGATAACCAAACAAAACTTTTAGTGGATTTCTACTTATTTTATTAAATATCATCTCCACCAAACAGGACAAGCTTGCATCTGTTATAGTTTTGGAGAAAAATGTGTTCATTTCATGTATGCGCGAAATGCCTTAAAAATGGCTTTAAAATGGATTTGGAGCATGGAGACGATTATCTCGGGATTGCAAGATAACCAAACAAAACTTTTAGTGGATTTCTACTTATTTTATTAAATATCATCTCCACCAAACAGGACAAGCTTGCATGTGTTATAGTTTTGGAGAAAAATGTGTTCATTTCATGTATGCGCAAAATGCCTTTGAAATGGCTTTAAAATGGATTTGGAGCATGGAGACGATTATCTCAGGATGGCAATATAAACAAACGAAACTTTTAGTAGATTTCTACTTATTTTATTAAATATTATCTCCACCAAACAGGACAAGCTTGCATCTGTTATAGTTTTGGAGAAAAATGTGTTCATTTCATGTATGCGCGAAATGCCTTAAAAATGGCTTTAAAATGGATTTGGAGCATGGAGACGATTATCTCGGGATTGCAAGATAACCAAACAAAACTTTTAGTGGATTTCTACTTATTTTATTAAATATCATCTCCACCAAATAGGACAAGCTTGCATCTGTTATAGTTTTGGAGAAAAATGTGTTCATTTCATGTATGCGCGAAATGCCTTAAAAATGGCTTTAAAATGGATTTGGAGCATGGAGACGATTATCTCAGGATGGCAATATAAACAAACGAAACTTTTAATAGATTTCTACTTATTTTATTAAATATCATCTCCACCAAACAGGACAAGCTTGCATCTGTTATAGTTTTGGAGAAAAATGTGTTCATTTCATGTATGCGCGAAATGCCTTAAAAATGGCTTTAAAATGGATTTGGAGCATGGAGACGATTATCTCGGGATTGCAAGATAACCAAACAAAACTTTTAGTGGATTTCTACTTATTTTATTAAATATCATCTCCACCAAACAGGACAAGCTTGCATCTGTTATAGTTTTGGAGAAAAATGTGTTCATTTCATGTATGCGCGAAATGCCTTAAAAATGGCTTTAAAATGGATTTGGAGCATGGAGACGATTATCTCGGGATTGCAAGATAACCAAACAAAACTTTTAGTGGATTTCTACTTATTTTATTAAATATCATCTCCACCAAACAGGACAAGCTTGCATCTGTTATAGTTTTGGAGAAAAATGTGTTCATTTCATGTATGCGCGAAATGCCTTAAAAATGGCTTTAAAATGGATTTGGAGCATGGAGACGATTATCTCGAGATTGCAAGATAACCAAACAAAACTTTTAGTGGATTTCTACTTATTTTATTAAATATCATCTCCACCAAACAGGACAAGCTTGCATCTGTTATAGTTTTGGAGAAAAATGTGTTCATTTCATGTATGCGCGAAATGCCTTAAAAATGGCTTTAAAATGGATTTGGAGCATGGAGACGATTATCTCGGGATTGCAAGATAACCAAACAAAACTTTTAGTGGATTTCTACTTATTTTATTAAATATCATCTCCACCAAACAGGACAAGCTTGCATCTGTTATAGTTTTGGAGAAAAATGTGTTCATTTCATGTATGGGCGAAATGCCTTAAAAATGGCTTTAAAATGGATTTGGAGCATGGAGACGATTATCTCGGGATTGCAAGATAACCAAACAAAACTTTTAGTGGATTTCTACTTATTTTATTAAATATCATCTCCACCAAACAGGACAAGCTTGCATGTGTTATAGTTTTGGAGAAAAATGTGTTCATTTCATGTATGCGCAAAATGCCTTTGAAATGGCTTTAAAATGGATTTGGAGCATGGAGACGATTATCTCGGGATTGCAAGATAACCAAACAAAACTTTTAGTGGATTTCTACTTATTTTATTAAATATCATCTCCACCAAACAGGACAAGCTTGCATCTGTTATAGTTTTGGAGAAAAATGTGTTCATTTCATGTATGCGCGAAATGCCTTAAAAATGGCTTTAAAATGGATTTGGAGCATGGAGACGATTATCTCGGGATTGCAAGATAACCAAACAAAACTTTAAGTGGATTTCTACTTATTTTATTAAATATCATCTCCACCAAACAGGACAAGCTTGCATCTGTTATAGTTTTGGAGAAAAATGTGTTCATTTCATGTATGCGCGAAATGCCTTAAAAATGGCTTTAAAATGGATTTGGAGCATGGAGACGATTATCTCGGGATTGCAAGATAACCAAACAAAACTTTTAGTGGATTTCTACTTATTTTATTAAATATCATCTCCACCAAACAGGACAAGCTTGCATCTGTTATAGTTTTGGAGAAAAATGTGTTCATTTCATGTATGCGCGAAATGCCTTAAAAATGGCTTTAAAATGGATTTGGAGCATGGAGACGATTATCTCGGGATTGCAAGATAACCAAACAAAACTTTTAGTGGATTTCTACTTATTTTATTAAATATCATCTCCACCAAACAGGACAAGCTTGCATGTGTTATAGTTTTGGAGAAAAATGTGTTCATTTCATGTATGCGCAAAATGCCTTTGAAATGGCTTTAAAATGGATTTGGAGCATGGAGACGATTATCTCAGGATGGCAATATAAACAAACGAAACTTTTAGTAGATTTCTACTTATTTTATTAAATATTATCTCCACCAAACAGGACAAGCTTGCATCTGTTATAGTTTTGGAGAAAAATGTGTTCATTTCATGTATGCGCGAAATGCCTTAAAAATGGCTTTAAAATGGATTTGGAGCATGGAGACGATTATCTCGAGATTGCAAGATAACCAAACAAAACTTTTAGTGGATTTCTACTTATTTTATTAAATATCATCTCCACCAAACAGGACAAGCTTGCATCTGTTATAGTTTTGGAGAAAAATGTGTTCATTTCATGTATGCGCGAAATGCCTTAAAAATGGCTTTAAAATGGATTTGGAGCATGGAGACGATTATCTCGGGATTGCAAGATAACCAAACAAAACTTTTAGTGGATTTCTACTTATTTTATTAAATATCATCTCCACCAAACAGGACAAGCTTGCATCTGTTATAGTTTTGGAGAAAAATGTGTTCATTTCATGTATGCGCGAAATGCCTTAAAAATGGCTTTAAAATGGATTTGGAGCATGGAGACGATTATCTCGGGATTGCAAGATAACCAAACAAAACTTTTAGTGGATTTCTACTTATTTTATTAAATATCATCTCCACCAAACAGGACAAGCTTGCATCTGTTATAGTTTTGGAGAAAAATGTGTTCATTTCATGTATGCGCGAAATGCCTTAAAAATGGCTTTAAAATGGATTTGGAGCATGGAGACGATTATCTCGGGATTGCAAGATAACCAAACAAAACTTTTAGTGGATTTCTACTTATTTTATTAAATATCATCTCCACCAAACAGGACAAGCTTGCATCTGTTATAGTTTTGGAGAAAAATGTGTTCATTTCATGTATGCGCGAAATGCCTTAAAAATGGCTTTAAAATGGATTTGGAGCATGGAGACGATTATCTCGGGATTGCAAGATAACCAAACAACTTTTAGTGGATTTCTACTTATTTTATTAAATATCATCTCCACCAAACAGGACAAGCTTGCATGTGTTATAGTTTTGGAGAAAAATGTGTTCATTTCATGTATGCGCAAAATGCCTTTGAAATGGCTTTAAAATGGATTTGGAGCATGGAGACGATTATCTCAGGATGGCAATATAAACAAACGAAACTTTTAGTAGATTTCTACTTATTTTATTAAATATTATCTCCACCAAACAGGACAAGCTTGCATCTGTTATAGTTTTGGAGAAAAATGTGTTCATTTCATGTATGCGCGAAATGCCTTAAAAATGGCTTTAAAATGGATTTGGAGCATGGAGACGATTATCTCGGGATTGCAAGATAACCAAACAAAACTTTTAGTGGATTTCTACTTATTTTATTAAATATCATCTCCACCAAACAGGACAAGCTTGCATCTGTTATAGTTTTGGAGAAAAATGTGTTCATTTCATGTATGCGCGAAATGCCTTAAAAATGGCTTTAAAATGGATTTGGAGCATGGAGACGATTATCTCGGGATTGCAAGATAACCAAACAAAACTTTTAGTGGATTTCTACTTATTTTATTAAATATCATCTCCACCAAACAGGACAAGCTTGCATCTGTTATAGTTTTGGAGAAAAATGTGTTCATTTCATGTATGCGCGAAATGCCTTAAAAATGGCTTTAAAATGGATTTGGAGCATGGAGACGATTATCTCGGGATTGCAAGATAACCAAACAAAACTTTTAGTGGATTTCTACTTATTTTATTAAATATCATCTCCACCAAACAGGACAAGCTTGCATGTGTTATAGTTTTGGAGAAAAATGTGTTCATTTCATGTATGCGCAAAATGCCTTTGAAATGGCTTTAAAATGGATTTGGAGCATGGAGACGATTATCTCAGGATGGCAATATAAACAAACGAAACTTTTAGTAGATTTCTACTTATTTTATTAAATATTATCTCCACCAAACAGGACAAGCTTGCATCTGTTATAGTTTTGGAGAAAAATGTGTTCATTTCATGTATGCGCGAAATGCCTTAAAAATGGCTTTAAAATGGATTTGGAGCATGGAGACGATTATCTCGGGATTGCAAGATAACCAAACAAAACTTTTAGTGGATTTCTACTTATTTTATTAAATATCATCTCCACCAAACAGGACAAGCTTGCATCTGTTATAGTTTTGGAGAAAAATGTGTTCATTTCATGTATGCGCGAAATGCCTTAAAAATGGCTTCAAAATGGATTTGGAGCATGGAGACGATTATCTCGGGATTGCAAGATAACCAAACAACTTTTAGTGGATTTCTACTTATTTTATTAAATATCATCTCCACCAAACAGGACAAGCTTGCATGTGTTATAGTTTTGGAGAAAAATGTGTTCATTTCATGTATGCGCAAAATGCCTTTGAAATGGCTTTAAAATGGATTTGGAGCATGGAGACGATTATCTCAGGATGGCAATATAAACAAACGAAACTTTTAGTAGATTTCTACTTATTTTATTAAATATTATCTCCACCAAACAGGACAAGCTTGCATCTGTTATAGTTTTGGAGAAAAATGTGTTCATTTCATGTATGCGCGAAATGCCTTAAAAATGGCTTTAAAATGGATTTGGAGCATGGAGACGATTATCTCGGGATTGCAAGATAACCAAACAAAACTTTTAGTGGATTTCTACTTATTTTATTAAATATCATCTCCACCAAACAGGACAAGCTTGCATCTGTTATAGTTTTGGAGAAAAATGTGTTCATTTCATGTATGCGCGAAATGCCTTAAAAATGGCTTTAAAATGGATTTGGAGCATGGAGACGATTATCTCGGGATTGCAAGATAACCAAACAACTTTTAGTGGATTTCTACTTATTTTATTAAATATCATCTCCACCAAACAGGACAAGCTTGCATGTGTTATAGTTTTGGAGAAAAATGTGTTCATTTCATGTATGCGCAAAATGCCTTTGAAATGGCTTTAAAATGGATTTGGAGCATGGAGACGATTATCTCAGGATGGCAATATAAACAAACGAAACTTTTAGTAGATTTCTACTTATTTTATTAAATATTATCTCCACCAAACAGGACAAGCTTGCATCTGTTATAGTTTTGGAGAAAAATGTGTTCATTTCATGTATGCGCGAAATGCCTTAAAAATGGCTTTAAAATGGATTTGGAGCATGGAGACGATTATCTCGGGATTGCAAGATAACCAAACAAAACTTTTAGTGGATTTCTACTTATTTTATTAAATATCATCTCCACCAAACAGGACAAGCTTGCATCTGTTATAGTTTTGGAGAAAAATGTGTTCATTTCATGTATGCGCGAAATGCCTTAAAAATGGCTTTAAAATGGATTTGGAGCATGGAGACGATTATCTCGGGATTGCAAGATAACCAAACAAAACTTTTAGTGGATTTCTACTTATTTTATTAAATATCATCTCCACCAAACAGGACAAGCTTGCATGTGTTATAGTTTTGGAGAAAAATGTGTTCATTTCATGTATGCGCAAAATGCCTTTGAAATGGCTTTAAAATGGATTTGGAGCATGGAGACGATTATCTCAGGATGGCAATATAAACAAACGAAACTTTTAGTAGATTTCTACTTATTTTATTAAATATTATCTCCACCAAACAGGACAAGCTTGCATCTGTTATAGTTTTGGAGAAAAATGTGTTCATTTCATGTATGCGCGAAATGCCTTAAAAATGGCTTTAAAATGGATTTGGAGCATGGAGACGATTATCTCAGGATTGCAAGATAACCAAACAAAACTTTTAGTGGATTTCTACTTATTTTATTAAATATCATCTCCACCAAACAGGACAAGCTTGCATCTGTTATAGTTTTGGAGAAAAATGTGTTCATTTCATGTATGCGCGAAATGCCTTAAAAATGGCTTTAAAATGGATTTGGAGCATGGAGACGATTATCTTGGGATTGCAAGATAACCAAACAACTTTTAGTGGATTTCTACTTATTTTATTAAATATCATCTCCACCAAACAGGACAAGCTTGCATGTGTTATAGTTTTGGAGAAAAATGTGTTCATTTCATGTATGCGCAAAATGCCTTTGAAATGGCTTTAAAATGGATTTGGAGCATGGAGACGATTATCTCAGGATGGCAATATAAACAAACGAAACTTTTAGTAGATTTCTACTTATTTTATTAAATATTATCTCCACCAAACAGGACAAGCTTGCATCTGTTATAGTTTTGGAGAAAAATGTGTTCATTTCATGTATGCGCGAAATGCCTTAAAAATGGCTTTAAAATGGATTTGGAGCATGGAGACGATTATCTCGGGATTGCAAGATAACCAAACAAAACTTTTAGTGGATTTCTACTTATTTTATTAAATATCATCTCCACCAAACAGGACAAGCTTGCATCTGTTATAGTTTTGGAGAAAAATGTGTTCATTTCATGTATGCGCGAAATGCCTTAAAAATGGCTTTAAAATGGATTTGGAGCATGGAGACGATTATCTCGGGATTGCAAGATAACCAAACAAAACTTTTAGTGGATTTCTACTTATTTTATTAAATATCATCTCCACCAAACAGGACAAGCTTGCATCTGTTATAGTTTTGGAGAAAAATGTGTTCATTTCATGTATGCGCGAAATGCCTTAAAAATGGCTTTAAAATGGATTTGGAGCATGGAGACGATTATCTCGGGATTGCAAGATAACCAAACAAAACTTTTAGTGGATTTCTACTTATTTTATTAAATATCATCTCCACCAAACAGGACAAGCTTGCATGTGTTATAGTTTTGGAGAAAAATGTGTTCATTTCATGTATGCGCAAAATGCCTTTGAAATGGCTTTAAAATGGATTTGGAGCATGGAGACGATTATCTCAGGATGGCAATATAAACAAACGAAACTTTTAGTAGATTTCTACTTATTTTATTAAATATTATCTCCACCAAACAGGACAAGCTTGCATCTGTTATAGTTTTGGAGAAAAATGTGTTCATTTCATGTATGCGCGAAATGCCTTAAAAATGGCTTTAAAATGGATTTGGAGCATGGAGACGATTATCTCGGGATTGCAAGATAACCAAACAAAACTTTTAGTGGATTTCTACTTATTTTATTAAATATCATCTCCACCAAACAGGACAAGCTTGCATCTGTTATAGTTTTGGAGAAAAATGTGTTCATTTCATGTATGCGCGAAATGCCTTAAAAATGGCTTTAAAATGGATTTGGAGCATGGAGACGATTATCTCGGGATTGCAAGATAACCAAACAACTTTTAGTGGATTTCTACTTATTTTATTAAATATCATCTCCACCAAACAGGACAAGCTTGCATGTGTTATAGTTTTGGAGAAAAATGTGTTCATTTCATGTATGCGCAAAATGCCTTTGAAATGGCTTTAAAATGGATTTGGAGCATGGAGACGATTATCTCAGGATGGCAATATAAACAAACGAAACTTTTAGTAGATTTCTACTTATTTTATTAAATATTATCTCCACCAAACAGGACAAGCTTGCATCTGTTATAGTTTTGGAGAAAAATGTGTTCATTTCATGTATGCGCGAAATGCCTTAAAAATGGCTTTAAAATGGATTTGGAGCATGGAGACGATTATCTCGGGATTGCAAGATAACCAAACAAAACTTTTAGTGGATTTCTACTTATTTTATTAAATATCATCTCCACCAAACAGGACAAGCTTGCATCTGTTATAGTTTTGGAGAAAAATGTGTTCATTTCATGTATGCGCGAAATGCCTTAAAAATGGCTTTAAAATGGATTTGGAGCATGGAGACGATTATCTCGGGATTGCAAGATAACCAAACAAAACTTTTAGTGGATTTCTACTTATTTTATTAAATATCATCTCCACCAAACAGGACAAGCTTGCATCTGTTATAGTTTTGGAGAAAAATGTGTTCATTTCATGTATGCGCGAAATGCCTTAAAAATGGCTTTAAAATGGATTTGGAGCATGGAGACGATTATCTCGGGATTGCAAGATAACCAAACAAAACTTTTAGTGGATTTCTACTTATTTTATTAAATATCATCTCCACCAAACAGGACAAGCTTGCATCTGTTATAGTTTTGGAGAAAAATGTGTTCATTTCATGTATGCGCGAAATGCCTTAAAAATGGCTTCAAAATGGATTTGGAGCATGGAGACGATTATCTCGGGATTGCAAGATAACCAAACAACTTTTAGTGGATTTCTACTTATTTTATTAAATATCATCTCCACCAAACAGGACAAGCTTGCATGTGTTATAGTTTTGGAGAAAAATGTGTTCATTTCATGTATGCGCAAAATGCCTTTGAAATGGCTTTAAAATGGATTTGGAGCATGGAGACGATTATCTCAGGATGGCAATATAAACAAACGAAACTTTTAGTAGATTTCTACTTATTTTATTAAATATTATCTCCACCAAACAGGACAAGCTTGCATCTGTTATAGTTTTGGAGAAAAATGTGTTCATTTCATGTATGCGCGAAATGCCTTAAAAATGGCTTTAAAATGGATTTGGAGCATGGAGACGATTATCTCGGGATTGCAAGATAACCAAACAAAACTTTTAGTGGATTTCTACTTATTTTATTAAATATCATCTCCACCAAACAGGACAAGCTTGCATCTGTTATAGTTTTGGAGAAAAATGTGTTCATTTCATGTATGCGCGAAATGCCTTAAAAATGGCTTTAAAATGGATTTGGAGCATGGAGACGATTATCTCGGGATTGCAAGATAACCAAACAACTTTTAGTGGATTTCTACTTATTTTATTAAATATCATCTCCACCAAACAGGACAAGCTTGCATGTGTTATAGTTTTGGAGAAAAATGTGTTCATTTCATGTATGCGCAAAATGCCTTTGAAATGGCTTTAAAATGGATTTGGAGCATGGAGACGATTATCTCAGGATGGCAATATAAACAAACGAAACTTTTAGTAGATTTCTACTTATTTTATTAAATATTATCTCCACCAAACAGGACAAGCTTGCATCTGTTATAGTTTTGGAGAAAAATGTGTTCATTTCATGTATGCGCGAAATGCCTTAAAAATGGCTTTAAAATGGATTTGGAGCATGGAGACGATTATCTCGGGATTGCAAGATAACCAAACAAAACTTTTAGTGGATTTCTACTTATTTTATTAAATATCATCTCCACCAAACAGGACAAGCTTGCATCTGTTATAGTTTTGGAGAAAAATGTGTTCATTTCATGTATGCGCGAAATGCCTTAAAAATGGCTTTAAAATGGATTTGGAGCATGGAGACGATTATCTCGGGATTGCAAGATAACCAAACAAAACTTTTAGTGGATTTCTACTTATTTTATTAAATATCATCTCCACCAAACAGGACAAGCTTGCATCTGTTATAGTTTTGGAGAAAAATGTGTTCATTTCATGTATGCGCGAAATGCCTTAAAAATGGCTTTAAAATGGATTTGGAGCATGGAGACGATTTTCTCGGGATTGGAAGATAACCAAACAAAACTTTTAGTGGATTTCTACTTATTTTATTAAATATCATCTCCACTAAACAGGACAAGCTTGCATGTGTTATAGTTTTGGAGAAAAATGTGTTCATTTCATGTATGCGCAAAATGCCTTTGAAATGGCTTTAAAATGGATTTGGAGCATGGAGACGATTATCTCGGGATTGCAAGATAACCAAACAAAACTTTTAGTGGATTTCTACTTATTTTATTAAATATCATCTCCACCAAACAGGACAAGCTTGCATCTGTTATAGTTTTGGAGAAAAATGTGTTCATTTCATGTATGCGCGAAATGCCTTAAAAATGGCTTTAAAATGGATTTGGAGCATGGAGACGATTATCTCGGGATTGCAAGATAACCAAACAAAACTTTTAGTGGATTTCTACTTATTTTATTAAATATCATCTCCACCAAACAGGACAAGCTTGCATCTGTTATAGTTTTGGAGAAAAATGTGTTCATTTCATGTATGCGCGAAATGCCTTAAAAATGGCTTTAAAATGGATTTGGAGCATGGAGACGATTATCTCGGGATTGCAAGATAACCAAACAAAACTTTTAGTGGATTTCTACTTATTTTATTAAATATCATCTCCACCAAACAGGACAAGCTTGCATCTGTTATAGTTTTGGAGAAAAATGTGTTCATTTCATGTATGCGCGAAATGCCTTAAAAATGGCTTCAAAATGGATTTGGAGCATGGAGACGATTATCTCGGGATTGCAAGATAACCAAACAACTTTTAGTGGATTTCTACTTATTTTATTAAATATCATCTCCACCAAACAGGACAAGCTTGCATGTGTTATAGTTTTGGAGAAAAATGTGTTCATTTCATGTATGCGCAAAATGCCTTTGAAATGGCTTTAAAATGGATTTGGAGCATGGAGACGATTATCTCAGGATGGCAATATAAACAAACGAAACTTTTAGTAGATTTCTACTTATTTTATTAAATATTATCTCCACCAAACAGGACAAGCTTGCATCTGTTATAGTTTTGGAGAAAAATGTGTTCATTTCATGTATGCGCGAAATGCCTTAAAAATGGCTTTAAAATGGATTTGGAGCATGGAGACGATTATCTCGGGATTGCAAGATAACCAAACAAAACTTTTAGTGGATTTCTACTTATTTTATTAAATATCATCTCCACCAAACAGGACAAGCTTGCATCTGTTATAGTTTTGGAGAAAAATGTGTTCATTTCATGTATGCGCGAAATGCCTTAAAAATGGCTTTAAAATGGATTTGGAGCATGGAGACGATTATCTCGGGATTGCAATATAACCAAACAAAACTTTTAGTGGATTTCTACTTATTTTATTAAATATCATCTCCACCAAACAGGACAAGCTTGCATCTGTTATAGTTTTGGAGAAAAATGTGTTCATTTCATGTATGCGCGAAATGCCTTAAAAATGGCTTTAAAATGGATTTGGAGCATGGAGACGATTATCTCGGGATTGCAAGATAACCAAACAAAAATTTTAGTGGATTTCTACTTATTTTATTAAATATCATCTCCACCAAACAGGACAAGCTTGCATGTGTTATAGTTTTGGAGAAAAATGTGTTCATTTCATGTATGCGCAAAATGCCTTTGAAATGGCTTTAAAATGGATTTGGAGCAAGGAGACGATTATCTCAGGATGGCAATATAAAAAAACGAAACTTTTAGTAGATTTCTACTTATTTTATTAAATATTATCTCCACCAAACAGGACAAGCTTGCATCTGTTATAGTTTTGGAGAAAAATGTGTTCATTTCATGTATGCGCGAAATGCCTTAAAAATGGCTTTAAAATGGATTTGGAGCATGGAGACGATTATCTCGGGATTGCAAGATAACCAAACAAAACTTTTAGTGGATTTCTACTTATTTTATTAAATATCATCTCCACCAAACAGGACAAGCTTGCATCTGTTATAGTTTTGGAGAAAAATGTGTTCATTTCATGTATGCGCGAAATGCCTTAAAAATGGCTTTAAAATGAATTTGGAGCATGGAGACGATTATCTCGGGATTGCAATATAACCAAACAAAACTTTTAGTGGATTTCTACTTATTTTATTAAATATCATCTCCACCAAACAGGACAAGCTTGCATCTGTTATAGTTTTGGAGAAAAATGTGTTCATTTCATGTATGCGCGAAATGCCTTAAAAATGGCTTTAAAATGGATTTGGAGCATGGAGACGATTATCTCGGGATTGCAAGATAACCAAACAAAAATTTTAGTGGATTTCTACTTATTTTATTAAATATCATCTCCACCAAACAGGACAAGCTTGCATCTGTTATAGTTTTGGAGAAAAATGTGTTCATTTCATGTATGCGCGAAATGCCTTAAAAATGGCTTTAAAATGGATTTGGAGCATGGAGACGATTATCTCGGGATTGCAAGATAACCAAACAAAACTTTTAGTGGATTTCTACTTATTTTATTAAATATCATCTCCACCAAACAGGACAAGCTTGCATCTGTTATAGTTTTGGAGAAAAATGTGTTCATTTCATGTATGCGCGAAATGCCTTAAAAATGGCTTTAAAATGGATTTGGAGCATGGAGACGATTTTCTCGGGATTGCAAGATAACCAAACAAAACTTTTAGTGGATTTCTACTTATTTTATTAAATATCATCTCCACCAAACAGGACAAGCTTGCATGTGTTATAGTTTTGGAGAAAAATTTGTTCATTTCATGTATGCGCAAAATGCCTTTGAAATGGCTTTAAAATGGATTTGGAGCATGGAGACGATTATCTCGGAATTGCAAGATAACCAAACAAAACTTTTAGTGGATTTCTACTTATTTTATTAAATATCATCTCCACCAAACAGGACAAGCTTGCATCTGTTATAGTTTTGGAGAAAAATGTGTTCATTTCATGTATGCGCGAAATGCCTTAAAAATGGCTTTAAAATGGATTTGGAGCATGGAGACGATTATCTCGGGATTGCAAGATAACCAAACAACTTTTAGTGGATTTCTACTTATTTTATTAAATATCATCTCCACCAAACAGGACAAGCTTGCATGTGTTATAGTTTTGGAGAAAAATGTGTTCATTTCATGTATGCGCAAAATGCCTTTGAAATGGCTTTAAAATGGATTTGGAGCATGGAGACGATTATCTCAGGATGGCAATATAAACAAACGAAACTTTTAGTAGATTTCTACTTATTTTATTAAATATTATCTCCACCAAACAGGACAAGCTTGCATCTGTTATAGTTTTGGAGAAAAATGTGTTCATTTCATGTATGCGCGAAATGCCTTAAAAATGGCTTTAAAATGGATTTGGAGCATGGAGACGATTATCTCGGGATTGCAAGATAACCAAACAAAACTTTTAGTGGATTTCTACTTATTTTATTAAATATCATCTCCACCAAACAGGACAAGCTTGCATCTGTTATAGTTTTGGAGAAAAATGTGTTCATTTCATGTATGCGCGAAATGCCTTAAAAATGGCTTTAAAATGGATTTGGAGCATGGAGACGATTTTCTCGGGATTGCAAGATAACCAAACAAAACTTTTAGTGGATTTCTACTTATTTTATTAAATATCATCTCCACCAAACAGGACAAGCTTGCATGTGTTATAGTTTTGGAGAAAAATTTGTTCATTTCATGTATGCGCAAAATGCCTTTGAAATGGCTTTAAAATGGATTTGGAGCATGGAGACGATTATCTCGGGATTGCAAGATAACCAAACAAAACTTTTAGTGGATTTCTACTTATTTTATTAAATATCATCTCCACCAAACAGGACAAGCTTGCATCTGTTATAGTTTTGGAGAAAAATGTGTTCATTTCATGTATGCGCGAAATGCCTTAAAAATGGCTTTAAAATGGATTTGGAGCATGGAGACGATTATCTCGGGATTGCAAGATAACCAAACAACTTTTAGTGGATTTCTACTTATTTTATTAAATATCATCTCCACCAAACAGGACAAGCTTGCATGTGTTATAGTTTTGGAGAAAAATGTGTTCATTTCATGTATGCGCAAAATGCCTTTGAAATGGCTTTAAAATGGATTTGGAGCATGGAGACGATTATCTCAGGATGGCAATATAAACAAACGAAACTTTTAGTAGATTTCTACTTATTTTATTAAATATTATCTCCACCAAACAGGACAAGCTTGCATCTGTTATAGTTTTGGAGAAAAATGTGTTCATTTCATGTATGCGCGAAATGCCTTAAAAATGGCTTTAAAATGGATTTGGAGCATGGAGACGATTATCTCGGGATTGCAAGATAACCAAACAAAACTTTTAGTGGATTTCTACTTATTTTATTAAATATCATCTCCACCAAACAGGACAAGCTTGCATCTGTTATAGTTTTGGAGAAAAATGTGTTCATTTCATGTATGCGCGAAATGCCTTAAAAATGGCTTTAAAATGGATTTGGAGCATGGAGACGATTATCTCGGGATTGCAATATAACCAAACAAAACTTTTAGTGGATTTCTACTTATTTTATTAAATATCATCTCCACCAAACAGGACAAGCTTGCATCTGTTATAGTTTTGGAGAAAAATGTGTTCATTTCATGTATGCGCGAAATGCCTTAAAAATGGCTTTAAAATGGATTTGGAGCATGGAGACGATTATCTCGGGATTGCAAGATAACCAAACAAAACTTTTAGTGGATTTCTACTTATTTTATTAAATATCATCTCCACCAAACAGGACAAGCTTGCATCTGTTATAGTTTTGGAGAAAAATGTGTTCATTTCATGTATGCGCGAAATGCCTTAAAAATGGCTTTAAAATGGATTTGGAGCATGGAGACGATTATCTCGGGATTGCAATATAACCAAACAAAACTTTTAGTGGATTTCTACTTATTTTATTAAATATCATCTCCACCAAACAGGACAAGCTTGCATCTGTTATAGTTTTGGAGAAAAATGTGTTCATTTCATGTATGCGCGAAATGCCTTAAAAATGGCTTTAAAATGGATTTGGAGCATGGAGACGATTATCTCGGGATTGCAAGATAACCAAACAAAAATTTTAGTGGATTTCTACTTATTTTATTAAATATCATCTCCACCAAACAGGACAAGCTTGCATGTGTTATAGTTTTGGAGAAAAATGTGTTCATTTCATGTATGCGCAAAATGCCTTTGAAATGGCTTTAAAATGGATTTGGAGCAAGGAGACGATTATCTCAGGATGGCAATATAAAAAAACGAAACTTTTAGTAGATTTCTACTTATTTTATTAAATATTATCTCCACCAAACAGGACAAGCTTGCATCTGTTATAGTTTTGGAGAAAAATGTGTTCATTTCATGTATGCGCGAAATGCCTTAAAAATGGCTTTAAAATGGATTTGGAGCATGGAGACGATTATCTCGGGATTGCAAGATAACCAAACAAAACTTTTAGTGGATTTCTACTTATTTTATTAAATATCATCTCCACCAAACAGGACAAGCTTGCATCTGTTATAGTTTTGGAGAAAAATGTGTTCATTTCATGTATGCGCGAAATGCCTTAAAAATGGCTTTAAAATGAATTTGGAGCATGGAGACGATTATCTCGGGATTGCAATATAACCAAACAAAACTTTTAGTGGATTTCTACTTATTTTATTAAATATCATCTCCACCAAACAGGACAAGCTTGCATCTGTTATAGTTTTGGAGAAAAATGTGTTCATTTCATGTATGCGCGAAATGCCTTAAAAATGGCTTTAAAATGGATTTGGAGCATGGAGACGATTATCTCGGGATTGCAAGATAACCAAACAAAAATTTTAGTGGATTTCTACTTATTTTATTAAATATCATCTCCACCAAACAGGACAAGCTTGCATCTGTTATAGTTTTGGAGAAAAATGTGTTCATTTCATGTATGCGCGAAATGCCTTAAAAATGGCTTTAAAATGGATTTGGAGCATGGAGACGATTATCTCGGGATTGCAAGATAACCAAACAAAACTTTTAGTGGATTTCTACTTATTTTATTAAATATCATCTCCACCAAACAGGACAAGCTTGCATCTGTTATAGTTTTGGAGAAAAATGTGTTCATTTCATGTATGCGCGAAATGCCTTAAAAATGGCTTTAAAATGGATTTGGAGCATGGAGACGATTTTCTCGGGATTGCAAGATAACCAAACAAAACTTTTAGTGGATTTCTACTTATTTTATTAAATATCATCTCCACCAAACAGGACAAGCTTGCATGTGTTATAGTTTTGGAGAAAAATTTGTTCATTTCATGTATGCGCAAAATGCCTTTGAAATGGCTTTAAAATGGATTTGGAGCATGGAGACGATTATCTCGGGATTGCAAGATAACCAAACAAAACTTTTAGTGGATTTCTACTTATTTTATTAAATATCATCTCCACCAAACAGGACAAGCTTGCATCTGTTATAGTTTTGGAGAAAAATGTGTTCATTTCATGTATGCGCGAAATGCCTTAAAAATGGCTTTAAAATGGATTTGGAGCATGGAGACGATTATCTCGGGATTGCAAGATAACCAAACAACTTTTAGTGGATTTCTACTTATTTTATTAAATATCATCTCCACCAAACAGGACAAGCTTGCATGTGTTATAGTTTTGGAGAAAAATGTGTTCATTTCATGTATGCGCAAAGTGCCTTTGAAATGGCTTTAAAATGGATTTGGAGCATGGAGACGATTATCTCAGGATGGCAATATAAACAAACGAAACTTTTAGTAGATTTCTACTTATTTTATTAAATATTATCTCCACCAAACAGGACAAGCTTGCATCTGTTATAGTTTTGGAGAAAAATGTGTTCATTTCATGTATGCGCGAAATGCCTTAAAAATGGCTTTAAAATGGATTTGGAGCATGGAGACGATTATCTCGGGATTGCAAGATAACCAAACAAAACTTTTAGTGGATTTCTACTTATTTTATTAAATATCATCTCCACCAAACAGGACAAGCTTGCATCTGTTATAGTTTTGGAGAAAAATGTGTTCATTTCATGTATGCGCGAAATGCCTTAAAAATGGCTTTAAAATGGATTTGGAGCATGGAGACGATTTTCTCGGGATTGCAAGATAACCAAACAAAACTTTTAGTGGATTTCTACTTATTTTATTAAATATCATCTCCACCAAACAGGACAAGCTTGCATGTGTTATAGTTTTGGAGAAAAATTTGTTCATTTCATGTATGCGCAAAATGCCTTTGAAATGGCTTTAAAATGGATTTGGAGCATGGAGACGATTATCTCGGGATTGCAAGATAACCAAACAAAACTTTTAGTGGATTTCTACTTATTTTATTAAATATCATCTCCACCAAACAGGACAAGCTTGCATCTGTTATAGTTTTGGAGAAAAATGTGTTCATTTCATGTATGCGCGAAATGCCTTAAAAATGGCTTTAAAATGGATTTGGAGCATGGAGACGATTATCTCGGGATTGCAAGATAACCAAACAACTTTTAGTGGATTTCTACTTATTTTATTAAATATCATCTCCACCAAACAGGACAAGCTTGCATGTGTTATAGTTTTGGAGAAAAATGTGTTCATTTCATGTATGCGCAAAATGCCTTTGAAATGGCTTTAAAATGGATTTGGAGCATGGAGACGATTATCTCAGGATGGCAATATAAACAAACGAAACTTTTAGTAGATTTCTACTTATTTTATTAAATATTATCTCCACCAAACAGGACAAGCTTGCATCTGTTATAGTTTTGGAGAAAAATGTGTTCATTTCATGTATGCGCGAAATGCCTTAAAAATGGCTTTAAAATGGATTTGGAGCATGGAGACGATTATCTCGGGATTGCAATATAACCAAACAAAACTTTTAGTGGATTTCTACTTATTTTATTAAATATCATCTCCACCAAACAGGACAAGCTTGCATCTGTTATAGTTTTGGAGAAAAATGTGTTCATTTCATGTATGCGCGAAATGCCTTAAAAATGGCTTTAAAATGGATTTGGAGCATGGAGACGATTATCTCGGGATTGCAAGATAACCAAACAAAAATTTTAGTGGATTTCTACTTATTTTATTAAATATCATCTCCACCAAACAGGACAAGCTTGCATCTGTTATAGTTTTGGAGAAAAATGTGTTCATTTCATGTATGCGCGAAATGCCTTAAAAATGGCTTTAAAATGGATTTGGAGCATGGAGACGATTATCTCGGGATTGCAAGATAACCAAACAAAACTTTTAGTGGATTTCTACTTATTTTATTAAATATCATCTCCACCAAACAGGACAAGCTTGCATCTGTTATAGTTTTGGAGAAAAATGTGTTCATTTCATGTATGCGCGAAATGCCTTAAAAATGGCTTTAAAATGGATTTGGAGCATGGAGACGATTTTCTCGGGATTGCAAGATAACCAAACAAAACTTTTAGTGGATTTCTACTTATTTTATTAAATATCATCTCCACCAAACAGGACAAGCTTGCATGTGTTATAGTTTTGGAGAAAAATGTGTTCATTTCATGTATGCGCAAAATGCCTTTGAAATGGCTTTAAAATGGATTTGGAGCATGGAGACGATTATCTCGGGATTGCAAGATAACCAAACAAAACTTTTAGTGGATTTCTACTTATTTTATTAAATATCATCTCCACCAAACAGGACAAGCTTGCATCTGTTATAGTTTTGGAGAAAAATGTGTTCATTTCATGTATGCGCGAAATGCCTTAAAAATGGCTTTAAAATGGATTTGGAGCATGGAGACGATTATCTCGGGATTGCAAGATAACCAAACAAAACTTTTAGTGGATTTCTACTTATTTTATTAAATATCATCTCCACCAAACAGGACAAGCTTGCATGTGTTATAGTTTTGGAGAAAAATGTGTTCATTTCATGTATGCGCAAAATGCCTTTGAAATGGCTTTAAAATGGATTTGGAGCATGGAGACGATTATCTCGGGATTGCAAGATAACCAAACAAAACTTTTAGTGGATTTCTACTTATTTTATTAAATATCATCTCCACCAAACAGGACAAGCTTGCATCTGTTATAGTTTTGGAGAAAAATGTGTTCATTTCATGTATGCGCGAAATGCCTTAAAAATGACTTTAAAATGGATTTGGAGCATGGAGACGATTATCTCGGGATTGCAAGATAACCAAACAAAACTTTTAGTGGATTTCTACTTATTTTATTAAATATCATCTCCACCAAACAGGACAAGCTTGCATCTGTTATAGTTTTGGAGAAAAATGTGTTCATTTCATGTATGCGCGAAATGCCTTAAAAATGGCTTTAAAATGGATTTGGAGCATGGAGACGATTATCTCGGGATTGCAAGATAACCAAACAAAACTTTTAGTGGATTTCTACTTATTTTATTAAATATCATCTCCACCAAACAGGACAAGCTTGCATCTGTTATAGTTTTGGAGAAAAATGTGTTCATTTCATGTATGCGCGAAATGCCTTAAAAATGGCTTTAAAATGGATTTGGAGCATGGAGACGATTATCTCGGGATTGCAAGATAACCAAACAAAACTTTTAGTGGATTTCTACTTATTTTATTAAATATCATCTCCACCAAACAGGACAAGCTTGCATCTGTTATAGTTTTGGAGAAAAATGTGTTCATTTCATGTATGCGCGAAATGCCTTAAAAATGGCTTTAAAATGGATTTGGAGCATGGATACGATTATCTCGGGATTGCAAGATAACCAAACAAAACTTTTAGTGGATTTCTACTTATTTTATTAAATATCATCTCCACCAAACAGGACAAGCTTGCATGTGTTATAGTTTTGGAGAAAAATGTGTTCATTTCATGTATGCGCAAAATGCCTTTGAAATGGCTTTAAAATGGATTTGGAGCATGGAGACGATTATCTCGGGATTGCAAGATAACCAAACAAAACTTTTAGTGGATTTCTACTTATTTTATTAAATATCATCTCCACCAAACAGGACAAGCTTGCATCTGTTATAGTTTTGGAGAAAAATGTGTTCATTTCATGTATGCGCGAAATGCCTTAAAAATGGCTTTAAAATGGATTTGGAGCATGGAGACGATTATCTCGGGATTGCAAGATAACCAAACAAAACTTTTAGTGGATTTCTACTTATTTTATTAAATATCATCTCCACCAAACAGGACAAGCTTGCATCTGTTATAGTTTTGGAGAAAAATGTGTTCATTTCATGTATGCGCGAAATGCCTTAAAAATGGCTTTAAAATGGATTTGGAGCATGGAGACGATTATCTCGGGATTGCAAGATAACCAAACAAAACTTTTAGTGGATTTCTACTTATTTTATTAAATATCATCTCCACCAAACAGGACAAGCTTGCATCTGTTATAGTTTTGGAGAAAAATGTGTTCATTTCATGTATGCGCGAAATGCCTTAAAAATGGCTTTAAAATGGATTTGGAGCATGGAGACGATTATCTCGGGATTGCAAGATAACCAAACAAAACTTTTAGTGGATTTCTACTTATTTTATTAAATATCATCTCCACCAAACAGGACAAGCTTGCATCTGTTATAGTTTTGGAGAAAAATGTGTTCATTTCATGTATGCGCGAAATGCCTTAAAAATGGCTTTAAAATGGATTTGGAGCATGGATACGATTATCTCGGGATTGCAAGATAACCAAACAAAACTTTTAGTGGATTTCTACTTTTTTTATTAAATATCATCTCCACCAAACAGGACAAGCTTGCATGTGTTATAGTTTTGGAGAAAAATGTGTTCATTTCATGTATGCGCAAAATGCCTTTGAAATGGCTTTAAAATGGATTTGGAGCATGGAGACGATTATCTCGGGATTGCAAGATAACCAAACAAAACTTTTAGTGGATTTCTACTTATTTTATTAAATATCATCTCCACCAAACAGGACAAGCTTGCATCTGTTATAGTTTTGGAGAAAAATGTGTTCATTTCATGTATGCGCGAAATGCCTTAAAAATGGCTTTAAAATGGATTTGGAGCATGGAGACGATTATCTCGGGATTGCAAGATAACCAAACAAAACTTTTAGTGGATTTATACTTATTTTATTAAATATCATCTCCACCAAACAGGACAAGCTTGCATCTGTTATAGTTTTGGAGAAAAATGTGTTCATTTCATGTATGCGCGAAATGCCTTAAAAATGGCTTTAAAATGGATTTGGAGCATGGAGACGATTATCTCGGGATTGCAAGATAACCAAACAAAACTTTTAGTGGATTTCTACTTATTTTATTAAATATCATCTCCACCAAACAGGACAAGCTTGCATCTGTTATAGTTTTGGAGAAAAATGTGTTCATTTCATGTATGCGCGAAATGCCTTAAAAATGGCTTTAAAATGGATTTGGAGCATGGAGACGATTATCTCGGGATTGCAAGATAACCAAACAAAACTTTTAGTGGATTTCTACTTATTTTATTAAATATCATCTCCACCAAACAGGACAAGCTTGCATCTGTTATAGTTTTGGAGAAAAATGTGTTCATTTCATGTATGCGCGAAATGCCTTAAAAATGGCTTTAAAATGGATTTGGAGCATGGAGACGATTATCTCGGGATTGCAAGATAACCAAACAAAACTTTTAGTGGATTTCTACTTATTTTATTAAATATCATCTCCACCAAACAGGACAAGCTTGCATCTGTTATAGTTTTGGAGAAAAATGTGTTCATTTCATGTATGCGCGAAATGCCTTAAAAATGGCTTTAAAATGGATTTGGAGCATGGAGACGATTATCTCGGGATTGCAAGATAACCAAACAAAACTTTTAGTGGATTTCTACTTATTTTATTAAATATCATCTCCACCAAACAGGACAAGCTTGCATCTGTTATAGTTTTGGAGAAAAATGTGTTCATTTCATGTATGCGCGAAATGCCTTAAAAATGGCTTTAAAATGGATTTGGAGCATGGAGACGATTTTCTCGGGATTGGAAGATAACCAAACAAAACTTTTAGTGGATTTCTACTTATTTTATTAAATATCATCTCCACTAAACAGGACAAGCTTGCATGTGTTATAGTTTTGGAGAAAAATGTGTTCATTTCATGTATGCGCAAAATGCCTTTGAAATGGCTTTAAAATGGATTTGGAGCATGGAGACGATTATCTCGGGATTGCAAGATAACCAAACAAAACTTTTAGTGGATTTCTACTTATTTTATTAAATATCATCTCCACCAAACAGGACAAGCTTGCATCTGTTATAGTTTTGGAGAAAAATGTGTTCATTTCATGTATGCGCGAAATGCCTTAAAAATGGCTTTAAAATGGATTTGGAGCATGGAGACGATTATCTCGGGATTGCAAGATAACCAAACAAAACTTTTAGTGGATTTCTACTTATTTTATTAAATATCATCTCCACCAAACAGGACAAGCTTGCATCTGTTATAGTTTTGGAGAAAAATGTGTTCATTTCATGTATGCGCGAAATGCCTTAAAAATGGCTTTAAAATGGATTTGGAGCATGGAGACGATTATCTCGGGATTGCAAGATAACCAAACAAAACATTTAGTGGATTTCTACTTATTTTATTAAATATCATCTCCACCAAACAGGACAAGCTTGCATCTGTTATAGTTTTGGAGAAAAATGTGTTCATTTCATGTATGCGCGAAATGCCTTAAAAATGGCTTTAAAATGGATTTGGAGCATGGAGACGATTATCTCGGGATTGCAAGATAACCAAACAAAACTTTTAGTGGATTTCTACTTATTTTATTAAATATCATCTCCACCAAACAGGACAAGCTTGCATGTGTTATAGTTTTGGAGAAAAATGTGTTCATTTCATGTATGCGCAAAATGCCTTTGAAATGGCTTTAAAATGGATTTGGAGCATGGAGACGATTATCTCGGGATTGCAAGATAACCAAACAAAACTTTTAGTGGATTTCTACTTATTTTATTAAATATCATCTCCACCAAACAGGACAAGCTTGCATCTGTTATAGTTTTGGAGAAAAATGTGTTCATTTCATGTATGCGCGAAATGCCTTAAAAATGACTTTAAAATGGATTTGGAGCATGGAGACGATTATCTCGGGATTGCAAGATAACCAAACAAAACTTTTAGTGGATTTCTACTTATTTTATTAAATATCATCTCCACCAAACAGGACAAGCTTGCATCTGTTATAGTTTTGGAGAAAAATGTGTTCATTTCATGTATGCGCGAAATGCCTTAAAAATGGCTTTAAAATGGATTTGGAGCATGGAGACGATTATCTCGGGATTGCAAGATAACCAAACAAAACTTTTAGTGGATTTCTACTTATTTTATTAAATATCATCTCCACCAAACAGGACAAGCTTGCATCTGTTATAGTTTTGGAGAAAAATGTGTTCATTTCATGTATGCGCGAAATGCCTTAAAAATGGCTTTAAAATGGATTTGGAGCATGGAGACGATTATCTCGGGATTGCAAGATAACCAAACAAAACTTTTAGTGGATTTCTACTTATTTTATTAAATATCATCTCCACCAAACAGGACAAGCTTGCATCTGTTATAGTTTTGGAGAAAAATGTGTTCATTTCATGTATGCGCGAAATGCCTTAAAAATGGCTTTAAAATGGATTTGGAGCATGGATACGATTATCTCGGGATTGCAAGATAACCAAACAAAACTTTTAGTGGATTTCTACTTATTTTATTAAATATCATCTCCACCAAACAGGACAAGCTTGCATGTGTTATAGTTTTGGAGAAAAATGTGTTCATTTCATGTATGCGCAAAATGCCTTTGAAATGGCTTTAAAATGGATTTGGAGCATGGAGACGATTATCTCGGGATTGTAAGATAACCAAACAAAACTTTTAGTGGATTTCTACTTATTTTATTAAATATCATCTCCACCAAACAGGACAAGCTTGCATCTGTTATAGTTTTGGAGAAAAATGTGTTCATTTCATGTATGCGCGAAATGCCTTAAAAATGGCTTTAAAATGGATTTGGAGCATGGAGACGATTATCTCGGGATTGCAAGATAACCAAACAAAACTTTTAGTGGATTTCTACTTATTAATATCTCACCAAGTTATTTTATAGTCATCTGGAGAAGCTGCATCTGTAGTTGAATGTGTTCATGAATGCGCGAAATGCCTTAAAAATGGCTTTAAATGGATTTGGAG
This sequence comes from Anomaloglossus baeobatrachus, assembly GCF_048569485.1. NCBI lineage: Eukaryota > Metazoa > Chordata > Amphibia > Anura > Aromobatidae > Anomaloglossus > Anomaloglossus baeobatrachus. Next base: position 51,542 of record NW_027442009.1, on the reverse strand, counting down.
CATGGAGACGATTTTCTCGGGATTGGAAGATAACCAAACAAAACTTTTAGTGGATTTCTACTTATTTTATTAAATATCATCTCCACTAAACAGGACAAGCTTGCATGTGTTATAGTTTTGGAGAAAAATGTGTTCATTTCATGTATGCGCAAAATGCCTTTGAAATGGCTTTAAAATGGATTTGGAGCATGGAGACGATTATCTCGGGATTGCAAGATAACCAAACAAAACTTTTAGTGGATTTCTACTTATTTTATTAAATATCATCTCCACCAAACAGGACAAGCTTGCATCTGTTATAGTTTTGGAGAAAAATGTGTTCATTTCATGTATGCGCGAAATGCCTTAAAAATGGCTTTAAAATGGATTTGGAGCATGGAGACGATTATCTCGGGATTGCAAGATAACCAAACAAAACTTTTAGTGGATTTCTACTTATTTTATTAAATATCATCTCCACCAAACAGGACAAGCTTGCATCTGTTATAGTTTTGGAGAAAAATGTGTTCATTTCATGTATGCGCGAAATGCCTTAAAAATGGCTTTAAAATGGATTTGGAGCATGGAGACGATTATCTCGGGATTGCAAGATAACCAAACAAAACATTTAGTGGATTTCTACTTATTTTATTAAATATCATCTCCACCAAACAGGACAAGCTTGCATCTGTTATAGTTTTGGAGAAAAATGTGTTCATTTCATGTATGCGCGAAATGCCTTAAAAATGGCTTTAAAATGGATTTGGAGCATGGAGACGATTATCTCGGGATTGCAAGATAACCAAACAAAACTTTTAGTGGATTTCTACTTATTTTATTAAATATCATCTCCACCAAACAGGACAAGCTTGCATGTGTTATAGTTTTGGAGAAAAATGTGTTCATTTCATGTATGCGCAAAATGCCTTTGAAATGGCTTTAAAATGGATTTGGAGCATGGAGACGATTATCTCGGGATTGCAAGATAACCAAACAAAACTTTTAGTGGATTTCTACTTATTTTATTAAATATCATCTCCACCAAACAGGACAAGCTTGCATCTGTTATAGTTTTGGAGAAAAATGTGTTCATTTCATGTATGCGCGAAATGCCTTAAAAATGACTTTAAAATGGATTTGGAGCATGGAGACGATTATCTCGGGATTGCAAGATAACCAAACAAAACTTTTAGTGGATTTCTACTTATTTTATTAAATATCATCTCCACCAAACAGGACAAGCTTGCATCTGTTATAGTTTTGGAGAAAAATGTGTTCATTTCATGTATGCGCGAAATGCCTTAAAAATGGCTTTAAAATGGATTTGGAGCATGGAGACGATTATCTCGGGATTGCAAGATAACCAAACAAAACTTTTAGTGGATTTCTACTTATTTTATTAAATATCATCTCCACCAAACAGGACAAGCTTGCATCTGTTATAGTTTTGGAGAAAAATGTGTTCATTTCATGTATGCGCGAAATGCCTTAAAAATGGCTTTAAAATGGATTTGGAGCATGGAGACGATTATCTCGGGATTGCAAGATAACCAAACAAAACTTTTAGTGGATTTCTACTTATTTTATTAAATATCATCTCCACCAAACAGGACAAGCTTGCATCTGTTATAGTTTTGGAGAAAAATGTGTTCATTTCATGTATGCGCGAAATGCCTTAAAAATGGCTTTAAAATGGATTTGGAGCATGGATACGATTATCTCGGGATTGCAAGATAACCAAACAAAACTTTTAGTGGATTTCTACTTATTTTATTAAATATCATCTCCACCAAACAGGACAAGCTTGCATGTGTTATAGTTTTGGAGAAAAATGTGTTCATTTCATGTATGCGCAAAATGCCTTTGAAATGGCTTTAAAATGGATTTGGAGCATGGAGACGATTATCTCGGGATTGTAAGATAACCAAACAAAACTTTTAGTGGATTTCTACTTATTTTATTAAATATCATCTCCACCAAACAGGACAAGCTTGCATCTGTTATAGTTTTGGAGAAAAATGTGTTCATTTCATGTATGCGCGAAATGCCTTAAAAATGGCTTTAAAATGGATTTGGAGCATGGAGACGATTATCTCGGGATTGCAAGATAACCAAACAAAACTTTTAGTGGATTTCTACTTATTTTATTAAATATCATCTCCACCAAACAGGACAAGCTTGCATCTGTTATAGTTTTGGAGAAAAATGTGTTCATTTCATGTATGCGCGAAATGCCTTAAAAATGGCTTTAAAATGGATTTGGAGCATGGAGACGATTATCTCGGGATTGCAAGATAACCAAACAAAACTTTTAGTGGATTTCTACTTATTTTATTAAATATCATCTCCACCAAACAGGACAAGCTTGCATCTGTTATAGTTTTGGAGAAAAATGTGTTCATTTCATGTATGCGCGAAATGCCTTAAAAATGGCTTTAAAATGGATTTGGAGCATGGAGACGATTATCTCGGGATTGCAAGATAACCAAACAAAACTTTTAGTGGATTTCTACTTATTTTATTAAATATCATCTCCACCAAACAGGACAAGCTTGCATCTGTTATAGTTTTGGAGAAAAATGTGTTCATTTCATGTATGCGCGAAATGCCTTAAAAATGGCTTTAAAATGGATTTGGAGCATGGATACGATTATCTCGGGATTGCAAGATAACCAAACAAAACTTTTAGTGGATTTCTACTTTTTTTATTAAATATCATCTCCACCAAACAGGACAAGCTTGCATGTGTTATAGTTTTGGAGAAAAATGTGTTCATTTCATGTATGCGCAAAATGCCTTTGAAATGGCTTTAAAATGGATTTGGAGCATGGAGACGATTATCTCGGGATTGCAAGATAACCAAACAAAACTTTTAGTGGATTTATACTTATTTTATTAAATATCATCTCCACCAAACAGGACAAGCTTGCATCTGTTATAGTTTTGGAGAAAAATGTGTTCATTTCATGTATGCGCGAAATGCCTTAAAAATGGCTTTAAAATGGATTTGGAGCATGGAGACGATTATCTCGGGATTGCAAGATAACCAAACAAAACTTTTAGTGGATTTATACTTATTTTATTAAATATCATCTCCACCAAACAGGACAAGCTTGCATCTGTTATAGTTTTGGAGAAAAATGTGTTCATTTCATGTATGCGCGAAATGCCTTAAAAATGGCTTTAAAATGGATTTGGAGCATGGAGACGATTATCTCGGGATTGCAAGATAACCAAACAAAACTTTTAGTGGATTTCTACTTATTTTATTAAATATCATCTCCACCAAACAGGACAAGCTTGCATCTGTTATAGTTTTGGAGAAAAATGTGTTCATTTCATGTATGCGCGAAATGCCTTAAAAATGGCTTTAAAATGGATTTGGAGCATGGAGACGATTATCTCGGGATTGCAAGATAACCAAACAAAACTTTTAGTGGATTTCTACTTATTTTATTAAATATCATCTCCACCAAACAGGACAAGCTTGCATCTGTTATAGTTTTGGAGAAAAATGTGTTCATTTCATGTATGCGCGAAATGCCTTAAAAATGGCTTTAAAATGGATTTGGAGCATGGAGACGATTATCTCGGGATTGCAAGATAACCAAACAAAACTTTTAGTGGATTTCTACTTATTTTATTAAATATCATCTCCACCAAACAGGACAAGCTTGCATCTGTTATAGTTTTGGAGAAAAATGTGTTCATTTCATGTATGCGCGAAATGCCTTAAAAATGGCTTTAAAATGGATTTGGAGCATGGAGACGATTATCTCGGGATTGCAAGATAACCAAACAAAACTTTTAGTGGATTTCTACTTATTTTATTAAATATCATCTCCACCAAACAGGACAAGCTTGCATCTGTTATAGTTTTGGAGAAAAATGTGTTCATTTCATGTATGCGCGAAATGCCTTAAAAATGGCTTTAAAATGGATTTGGAGCATGGAGACGATTTTCTCGGGATTGGAAGATAACCAAACAAAACTTTTAGTGGATTTCTACTTATTTTATTAAATATCATCTCCACTAAACAGGACAAGCTTGCATGTGTTATAGTTTTGGAGAAAAATGTGTTCATTTCATGTATGCGCAAAATGCCTTTGAAATGGCTTTAAAATGGATTTGGAGCATGGAGACGATTATCTCGGGATTGCAAGATAACCAAACAAAACTTTTAGTGGATTTCTACTTATTTTATTAAATATCATCTCCACCAAACAGGACAAGCTTGCATCTGTTATAGTTTTGGAGAAAAATGTGTTCATTTCATGTATGCGCGAAATGCCTTAAAAATGGCTTTAAAATGGATTTGGAGCATGGAGACGATTATCTCGGGATTGCAAGATAACCAAACAAAACTTTTAGTGGATTTCTACTTATTTTATTAAATATCATCTCCACCAAACAGGACAAGCTTGCATCTGTTATAGTTTTGGAGAAAAATGTGTTCATTTCATGTATGCGCGAAATGCCTTAAAAATGGCTTTAAAATGGATTTGGAGCATGGAGACGATTATCTCGGGATTGCAAGATAACCAAACAAAACTTTTAGTGGATTTCTACTTATTTTATTAAATATCATCTCCACCAAACAGGACAAGCTTGCATCTGTTATAGTTTTGGAGAAAAATGTGTTCATTTCATGTATGCGCGAAATGCCTTAAAAATGGCTTCAAAATGGATTTGGAGCATGGAGACGATTATCTCGGGATTGCAAGATAACCAAACAACTTTTAGTGGATTTCTACTTATTTTATTAAATATCATCTCCACCAAACAGGACAAGCTTGCATGTGTTATAGTTTTGGAGAAAAATGTGTTCATTTCATGTATGCGCAAAATGCCTTTGAAATGGCTTTAAAATGGATTTGGAGCATGGAGACGATTATCTCAGGATGGCAATATAAACAAACGAAATTTTAGTAGATTTCTACTTATTTTATTAAATATTATCTCCACCAAACAGGACAAGCTTGCATCTGTTATAGTTTTGGAGAAAAATGTGTTCATTTCATGTATGCGCGAAATGCCTTAAAAATGGCTTTAAAATGGATTTGGAGCATGGAGACGATTATCTCGGGATTGCAAGATAACCAAACAAAACTTTTAGTGGATTTCTACTTATTTTATTAAATATCATCTCCACCAAACAGGACAAGCTTGCATCTGTTATAGTTTTGGAGAAAAATGTGTTCATTTCATGTATGCGCGAAATGCCTTAAAAATGGCTTTAAAATGGATTTGGAGCATGGAGACGATTATCTCGGGATTGCAATATAACCAAACAAAACTTTTAGTGGATTTCTACTTATTTTATTAAATATCATCTCCACCAAACAGGACAAGCTTGCATCTGTTATAGTTTTGGAGAAAAATGTGTTCATTTCATGTATGCGCGAAATGCCTTAAAAATGGCTTTAAAATGGATTTGGAGCATGGAGACGATTATCTCGGGATTGCAAGATAACCAAACAAAAATTTTAGTGGATTTCTACTTATTTTATTAAATATCATCTCCACCAAACAGGACAAGCTTGCATGTGTTATAGTTTTGGAGAAAAATGTGTTCATTTCATGTATGCGCAAAATGCCTTTGAAATGGCTTTAAAATGGATTTGGAGCATGGAGACGATTATCTCAGGATGGCAATATAAAAAAACGAAACTTTTAGTAGATTTCTACTTATTTTATTAAATATTATCTCCACCAAACAGGACAAGCTTGCATCTGTTATAGTTTTGGAGAAAAATGTGTTCATTTCATGTATGCGCGAAATGCCTTAAAAATGGCTTTAAAATGGATTTGGAGCATGGAGACGATTATCTCGGGATTGCAAGATAACCAAACAAAACGTTTAGTGGATTTCTACTTATTTTATTAAATATCATCTCCACCAAACAGGACAAGCTTGCATCTGTTATAGTTTTGGAGAAAAATGTGTTCATTTCATGTATGCGCGAAATGCCTTAAAAATGGCTTTAAAATGAATTTGGAGCATGGAGACGATTATCTCGGGATTGCAATATAACCAAACAAAACTTTTAGTGGATTTCTACTTATTTTATTAAATATCATCTCCACCAAACAGGACAAGCTTGCATCTGTTATAGTTTTGGAGAAAAATGTGTTCATTTCATGTATGCGCGAAATGCCTTAAAAATGGCTTTAAAATGGATTTGGAGCATGGAGACGATTATCTCGGGATTGCAAGATAACCAAACAAAAATTTTAGTGGATTTCTACTTATTTTATTAAATATCATCTCCACCAAACAGGACAAGCTTGCATCTGTTATAGTTTTGGAGAAAAATGTGTTCATTTCATGTATGCGCGAAATGCCTTAAAAATGGCTTTAAAATGGATTTGGAGCATGGAGACGATTATCTCGGGATTGCAAGATAACCAAACAAAACTTTTAGTGGATTTCTACTTATTTTATTAAATATCATCTCCACCAAACAGGACAAGCTTGCATCTGTTATAGTTTTGGAGAAAAATGTGTTCATTTCATGTATGCGCGAAATGCCTTAAAAATGGCTTTAAAATGGATTTGGAGCATGGAGACGATTTTCCCGGGATTGCAAGATAACCAAACAAAACTTTTAGTGGATTTCTACTTATTTTATTAAATATCATCTCCACCAAACAGGACAAGCTTGCATGTGTTATAGTTTTGGAGAAAAATGTGTTCATTTCATGTATGCGCAAAATGCCTTTGAAATGGCTTTAAAATGGATTTGGAGCATGGAGACGATTATCTCGGGATTGCAAGATAACCAAACAAAACTTTTAGTGGATTTCTACTTATTTTATTAAATATCATCTCCACCAAACAGGACAAGCTTGCATCTGTTATAGTTTTGGAGAAAAATGTGTTCATTTCATGTATGCGCGAAATGCCTTAAAAATGGCTTTAAAATGGATTTGGAGCATGGAGACGATTATCTCGGGATTGCAAGATAACCAAACAAAAATTTTAGTGGATTTCTACTTATTTTATTAAATATCATCTCCACCAAACAGGACAAGCTTGCATCTGTTATAGTTTTGGAGAAAAATGTGTTCATTTCATGTATGCGCGAAATGCCTTAAAAATGGCTTTAAAATGAATTTGGAGCATGGAGACGATTATCTCGGGATTGCAATATAACCAAACAAAACTTTTAGTGGATTTCTACTTATTTTATTAAATATCATCTCCACCAAACAGGACAAGCTTGCATCTGTTATAGTTTTGGAGAAAAATGTGTTCATTTCATGTATGCGCGAAATGCCTTAAAAATGGCTTTAAAATGGATTTGGAGCATGGAGACGATTATCTCGGGATTGCAAGATAACCAAACAAAATTTTTAGTGGATTTCTACTTATTTTATTAAATATCATCTCCACCAAACAGGACAAGCTTGCATCTGTTATAGTTTTGGAGAAAAATGTGTTCATTTCATGTATGCGCAAAATGCCTTTGAAATGGCTTTAAAATGGATTTGGAGCATGGAGACGATTATCTCGGGATTGCAAGATAACCAAACAAAACTTTTAGTGGATTTCTACTTATTTTATTAAATATCATCTCCACCAAACAGGACAAGCTTGCATCTGTTATAGTTTTGGAGAAAAATGTGTTCATTTCATGTATGCGCGAAATGCCTTAAAAATGGCTTTAAAATGGATTTGGAGCATGGAGACGATTATCTCGGGATTGCAAGATAACCAAACAAAACTTTTAGTGGATTTATACTTATTTTATTAAATATCATCTCCACCAAACAGGACAAGCTTGCATCTGTTATAGTTTTGGAGAAAAATGTGTTCATTTCATGTATGCGCGAAATGCCTTAAAAATGGCTTTAAAATGGATTTGGAGCATGGAGACGATTATCTCGGGATTGCAAGATAACCAAACAAAACTTTTAGTGGATTTCTACTTATTTTATTAAATATCATCTCCACCAAACAGGACAAGCTTGCATCTGTTATAGTTTTGGAGAAAAATGTGTTCATTTCATGTATGCGTGAAATGCCTTAAAAATGGCTTTAAAATGGATTTGGAGCATGGAGACGATTATCTCGGGATTGCAAGATAACCAAACAAAACTTTTAGTGGATTTCTACTTATTTTATTAAATATCATCTCCACCAAACAGGACAAGCTTGCATCTGTTATAGTTTTGGAGAAAAATGTGTTCATTTCATGTATGCGCGAAATGCCTTAAAAATGGCTTTAAAATGGATTTGGAGCATGGAGACGATTATCTCGGGATTGCAAGATAACCAAACAAAACTTTTAGTGGATTTCTACTTATTTTATTAAATATCATCTCCACCAAACAGGACAAGCTTGCATCTGTTATAGTTTTGGAGAAAAATGTGTTCATTTCATGTATGCGCGAAATGCCTTAAAAATGGCTTTAAAATGGATTTGGAGCATGGAGACGATTATCTCGGGATTGCAAGATAACCAAACAAAACTTTTAGTGGATTTCTACTTATTTTATTAAATATCATCTCCACCAAACAGGACAAGCTTGCATCTGTTATAGTTTTGGAGAAAAATGTGTTCATTTCATGTATGCGCGAAATGCCTTAAAAATGGCTTTAAAATGGATTTGGAGCATGGAGACGATTTTCTCGGGATTGGAAGATAACCAAACAAAACTTTTAGTGGATTTCTACTTATTTTATTAAATATCATCTCCACTAAACAGGACAAGCTTGCATGTGTTATAGTTTTGGAGAAAAATGTGTTCATTTCATGTATGCGCAAAATGCCTTTGAAATGGCTTTAAAATGGATTTGGAGCATGGAGACGATTATCTCGGGATTGCAAGATAACCAAACAAAACTTTTAGTGGATTTCTACTTATTTTATTAAATATCATCTCCACCAAACAGGACAAGCTTGCATCTGTTATAGTTTTGGAGAAAAATGTGTTCATTTCATGTATGCGCGAAATGCCTTAAAAATGGCTTTAAAATGGATTTGGAGCATGGAGACGATTATCTCGGGATTGCAAGATAACCAAACAAAACTTTTAGTGGATTTCTACTTATTTTATTAAATATCATCTCCACCAAACAGGACAAGCTTGCATCTGTTATAGTTTTGGAGAAAAATGTGTTCATTTCATGTATGCGCGAAATGCCTTAAAAATGGCTTTAAAATGGATTTGGAGCATGGAGACGATTATCTCGGGATTGCAAGATAACCAAACAAAACTTTTAGTGGATTTCTACTTATTTTATTAAATATCATCTCCACCAAACAGGACAAGCTTGCATCTGTTATAGTTTTGGAGAAAAATGTGTTCATTTCATGTATGCGCGAAATGCCTTAAAAATGGCTTCAAAATGGATTTGGAGCATGGAGACGATTATCTCGGGATTGCAAGATAACCAAACAACTTTTAGTGGATTTCTACTTATTTTATTAAATATCATCTCCACCAAACAGGACAAGCTTGCATGTGTTATAGTTTTGGAGAAAAATGTGTTCATTTCATGTATGCGCAAAATGCCTTTGAAATGGCTTTAAAATGGATTTGGAGCATGGAGACGATTATCTCAGGATGGCAATATAAACAAACGAAACTTTTAGTAGATTTCTACTTATTTTATTAAATATTATCTCCACCAAACAGGACAAGCTTGCATCTGTTATAGTTTTGGAGAAAAATGTGTTCATTTCATGTATGCGCGAAATGCCTTAAAAATGGCTTTAAAATGAATTTGGAGCATGGAGACGATTATCTCGGGATTGCAATATAACCAAACAAAACTTTTAGTGGATTTCTACTTATTTTATTAAATATCATCTCCACCAAACAGGACAAGCTTGCATCTGTTATAGTTTTGGAGAAAAATGTGTTCATTTCATGTATGCGCGAAATGCCTTAAAAATGGCTTTAAAATGGATTTGGAGCATGGAGACGATTATCTCGGGATTGCAAGATAACCAAACAAAAATTTTAGTGGATTTCTACTTATTTTATTAAATATCATCTCCACCAAACAGGACAAGCTTGCATCTGTTATAGTTTTGGAGAAAAATGTGTTCATTTCATGTATGCGCGAAATGCCTTAAAAATGGCTTTAAAATGGATTTGGAGCATGGAGACGATTATCTCGGGATTGCAAGATAACCAAACAAAACTTTTAGTGGATTTCTACTTATTTTATTAAATATCATCTCCACCAAACAGGACAAGCTTGCATCTGTTATAGTTTTGGAGAAAAATGTGTTCATTTCATGTATGCGCGAAATGCCTTAAAAATGGCTTTAAAATGGATTTGGAGCATGGAGACGATTATCTCGGGATTGCAAGATAACCAAACAAAACTTTTAGTGGATTTCTACTTATTTTATTAAATATCATCTCCACCAAACAGGACAAGCTTGCATCTGTTATAGTTTTGGAGAAAAATGTGTTCATTTCATGTATGCGCGAAATGCCTTAAAAATGGCTTTAAAATGGATTTGGAGCATGGAGACGATTTTCCCGGGATTGCAAGATAACCAAACAAAACTTTTAGTGGATTTCTACTTATTTTATTAAATATCATCTCCACCAAACAGGACAAGCTTGCATGTGTTATAGTTTTGGAGAAAAATGTGTTCATTTCATGTATGCGCAAAATGCCTTTGAAATGGCTTTAAAATGGATTTGGAGCATGGAGACGATTATCTCGGGATTGCAAGATAACCAAACAAAACTTTTAGTGGATTTCTACTTATTTTATTAAATATCATCTCCACCAAACAGGACAAGCTTGCATCTGTTATAGTTTTGGAGAAAAATGTGTTCATTTCATGTATGCGCGAAATGCCTTAAAAATGGCTTTAAAATGGATTTGGAGCATGGAGACGATTATCTCGGGATTGCAAGATAACCAAACAAAAATTTTAGTGGATTTCTACTTATTTTATTAAATATCATCTCCACCAAACAGGACAAGCTTGCATCTGTTATAGTTTTGGAGAAAAATGTGTTCATTTCATGTATGCGCGAAATGCCTTAAAAATGGCTTTAAAATGAATTTGGAGCATGGAGACGATTATCTCGGGATTTCAATATAACCAAACAAAACTTTTAGTGGATTTCTACTTATTTTATTAAATATCATCTCCACCAAACAGGACAAGCTTGCATCTGTTATAGTTTTGGAGAAAAATGTGTTCATTTCATGTATGCGCGAAATGCCTTAAAAATGGCTTTAAAATGGATTTGGAGCATGGAGACGATTATCTCGGGATTGCAAGATAACCAAACAAAATTTTTAGTGGATTTCTACTTATTTTATTAAATATCATCTCCACCAAACAGGACAAGCTTGCATCTGTTATAGTTTTGGAGAAAAATGTGTTCATTTCATGTATGCGCAAAATGCCTTTGAAATGGCTTTAAAATGGATTTGGAGCATGGAGACGATTATCTCGGGATTGCAAGATAACCAAACAAAACTTTTAGTGGATTTCTACTTATTTTATTAAATATCATCTCCACCAAACAGGACAAGCTTGCATCTGTTATAGTTTTGGAGAAAAATGTGTTCATTTCATGTATGCGCGAAATGCCTTAAAAATGGCTTTAAAATGGATTTGGAGCATGAAGACGATTATCTCGGGATTGCAAGATAACCAAACAAAACTTTTAGTGGATTTATACTTATTTTATTAAATATCATCTCCACCAAACAGGACAAGCTTGCATCTGTTATAGTTTTGGAGAAAAATGTGTTCATTTCATGTATGCGCGAAATGCCTTAAAAATGGCTTTAAAATGGATTTGGAGCATGGAGACGATTATCTCGGGATTGCAATATAACCAAACAAAAATTTTAGTGGATTTCTACTTATTTTATTAAATATCATCTCCACTAAACAGGACAAGCTTGCATCTGTTATAGTTTTGGAGAAAAATGTGTTCATTTCATGTATGCGCGAAATGCCTTAAAAATGGCTTTAAAATGGATTTGGAGCATGGAGACGATTATCTCGGGATTGCAAGATAACCAAACAAAACTTGTAGTGGATTTCTACTTATTTTATTAAATATCATCTCCACCAAACAGGACAAGCTTGCATCTGTTATAGTTTTGGAGAAAAATGTGTTCATTTCATGTATGCGCGAAATGCCTTAAAAATGGCTTTAAAATGGATTTGGAGCATGGAGACGATTTTCCCGGGATTGCAAGATAACCAAACAAAACTTTTAGTGTATTTCTACTTATTTTATTAAATATCATCTCCACCAAACAGGACAAGCTTGCATGTGTTATAGTTTTGGAGAAAAATGTGTTCATTTCATGTATGCGCAAAATGCCTTTGAAATGGCTTTAAAATGGATTTGGAGCATGGAGACGATTATCTCGGGATTGCAAGATAACCAAACAAAACTTTTAGTGGATTTCTACTTATTTTATTAAATATCATCTCCACCAAACAGGACAAGCTTGCATCTGTTATAGTTTTGGAGAAAAATGTGTTCATTTCATGTATGCGCGAAATGCCTTAAAAATGGCTTTAAAATGGATTTGGAGCATGGAGACGATTATCTCGGGATTGCAAGATAACCAAACAAAAATTTTAGTGGATTTCTACTTATTTTATTAAATATCATCTCCACCAAACAGGACAAGCTTGCATCTGTTATAGTTTTGGAGAAAAATGTGTTCATTTCATGTATGCGCGAAATGCCTTAAAAATGGCTTTAAAATGAATTTGGAGCATGGAGACGATTATCTCGGGATTGCAATATAACCAAACAAAACTTTTAGTGGATTTCTACTTATTTTATTAAATATCATCTCCACCAAACAGGACAAGCTTGCATCTGTTATAGTTTTGGAGAAAAATGTGTTCATTTCATGTATGCGCGAAATGCCTTAAAAATGGCTTTAAAATGGATTTGGAGCATGGAGACGATTATCTCGGGATTGCAAGATAACCAAACAAAATTTTTAGTGGATTTCTACTTATTTTATTAAATATCATCTCCACCAAACAGGACAAGCTTGCATCTGTTATAGTTTTGGAGAAAAATGTGTTCATTTCATGTATGCGCGAAATGCCTTAAAAATGGCTTTAAAATGGATTTGGAGCATGAAGACGATTATCTCGGGATTGCAAGATAACCAAACAAAACTTTTAGTGGATTTCTACTTATTTTATTAAATATCATCTCCACCAAACAGGACAAGCTTGCATCTGTTATAGTTTTGGAGAAAAATGTGTTCATTTCATGTATGCGCGAAATGCCTTAAAAATGGCTTTAAAATGGATTTGGAGCATGGAGACGATTATCTCGGGATTGGAAGATAACCAAACAAAACTTTTAGTGGATTTATACTTATTTTATTAAATATCATCTCCACCAAACAGGACAAGCTTGCATCTGTTATAGTTTTGGAGAAAAATGTGTTCATTTCATGTATGCGCGAAATGCCTTAAAAATGGCTTTAAAATGGATTTGGAGCATGGAGACGATTATCTCGGGATTGCAATATAACCAAACAAAACTTTTAGTGGATTTCTACTTATTTTATTAAATATCATCTCCACCAAACAGGACAAGCTTGCATCTGTTATAGTTTTGGAGAAAAATGTGTTCATTTCATGTATGCGCGAAATGCCTTAAAAATGGCTTTAAAATGGATTTGGAGCATGGAGACGATTATCTCGGGATTGCAAGATAACCAAACAAAAATTTTAGTGGATTTCTACTTATTTTATTAAATATCATCTCCACCAAACAGGACAAGCTTGCATGTGTTATAGTTTTGGAGAAAAATGTGTTCATTTCATGTGTGCGCAAAATGCCTTTGAAATGGCTTTAAAATGGATTTGGAGCATGGAGACGATTATCTCAGGATGGCAATATAAAAAAACGAAACTTTTAGTAGATTTCTACTTATTTTATTAAATATTATCTCCACCAAACAGGACAAGCTTGCATCTGTTATAGTTTTGGAGAAAAATGTGTTCATTTCATGTATGCGCGAAATGCCTTAAAAATGGCTTTAAAATGGATTTGGAGCATGGAGACGATTATCTCGAGATTGCAAGATAACCAAACAAAACGTTTAGTGGATTTCTACTTATTTTATTAAATATCATCTCCACCAAACAGGACAAGCTTGCATCTGTTATAGTTTTGGAGAAAAATGTGTTCATTTCATGTATGCGCGAAATGCCTTAAAAATGGCTTTAAAATGAATTTGGAGCATGGAGACGATTATCTCGGGATTGCAATATAACCAAACAAAACTTTTAGTGGATTTCTACTTATTTTATTAAATATCATCTCCACCAAACAGGACAAGCTTGCATCTGTTATAGTTTTGGAGAAAAATGTGTTCATTTCATGTATGCGCGAAATGCCTTAAAAATGGCTTTAAAATGGATTTGGAGCATGGAGACGATTATCTCGGGATTGCAAGATAACCAAACAAAAATTTTAGTGGATTTCTACTTATTTTATTAAATATCATCTCCACCAAACAGGACAAGCTTGCATCTGTTATAGTTTTGGAGAAAAATGTGTTCATTTCATGTATGCGCGAAATGCCTTAAAAATGGCTTTAAAATGGATTTGGAGCATGGAGACGATTATCTCGGGATTGCAAGATAACCAAACAAAACTTTTAGTGGATTTCTACTTATTTTATTAAATATCATCTCCACCAAACAGGACAAGCTTGCATCTGTTATAGTTTTGGAGAAAAATGTGTTCATTTCATGTATGCGCGAAATGCCTTAAAAATGGCTTTAAAATGGATTTGGAGCATGGAGACGATTTTCCCGGGATTGCAAGATAACCAAACAAAACTTTTAGTGGATTTCTACTTATTTTATTAAATATCATCTCCACCAAACAGGACAAGCTTGCATGTGTTATAGTTTTGGAGAAAAATGTGTTCATTTCATGTATGCGCAAAATGCCTTTGAAATGGCTTTAAAATGGATTTGGAGCATGGAGACGATTATCTCGGGATTGCAAGATAACCAAACAAAAATTTTAGTGGATTTCTACTTATTTTATTAAATATCATCTCCACCAAACAGGACAAGCTTGCATCTGTTATAGTTTTGGAGAAAAATGTGTTCATTTCATGTATGCGCGAAATGCCTTAAAAATGGCTTTAAAATGAATTTGGAGCATGGAGACGATTATCTCGGGATTGCAATATAACCAAACAAAACTTTTAGTGGATTTCTACTTATTTTATTAAATATCATCTCCACCAAACAGGACAAGCTTGCATCTGTTATAGTTTTGGAGAAAAATGTGTTCATTTCATGTATGCGCGAAATGCCTTAAAAATGGCTTTAAAATGGATTTGGAGCATGGAGACGATTATCTCGGGATTGCAAGATAACCAAACAAAATTTTTAGTGGATTTCTACTTATTTTATTAAATATCATCTCCACCAAACAGGACAAGCTTGCATCTGTTATAGTTTTGGAGAAAAATGTGTTCATTTCATGTATGCGCGAAATGCCTTAAAAATGGCTTTAAAATGGATTTGGAGCATGAAGACGATTATCTCGGGATTGCAAGATAACCAAACAAAACTTTTAGTGGATTTCTACTTATTTTATTAAATATCATCTCCACCAAACAGGACAAGCTTGCATCTGTTATAGTTTTGGAGAAAAATGTGTTCATTTCATGTATGCGCAAAATGCCTTTGAAATGGCTTTAAAATGGATTTGGAGCATGGAGACGATTATCTCGGGATTGCAAGATAACCAAACAAAACTTTTAGTGGATTTCTACTTATTTTATTAAATATCATCTCCACCAAACAGGACAAGCTTGCATCTGTTATAGTTTTGGAGAAAAATGTGTTCATTTCATGTATGCGCGAAATGCCTTAAAAATGGCTTTAAAATGGATTTGGAGCATGGAGACGATTATCTCGGGATTGCAAGATAACCAAACAAAACTTTTAGTGGATTTATACTTATTTTATTAAATATCATCTCCACTAAACAGGACAAGCTTGCATCTGTTATAGTTTTGGAGAAAAATGTGTTCATTTCATGTATGCGCGAAATGCCTTAAAAATGGCTTTAAAATGGATTTGGAGCATGGAGACGATTATCTCGGGATTGCAAGATAACCAAACAAAACTTTTAGTGGATTTCTACTTATTTTATTAAATATCATCTCCACCAAACAGGACAAGCTTGCATCTGTTATAGTTTTGGAGAAAAATGTGTTCATTTCATGTATGCGCGAAATGCCTTAAAAATGGCTTTAAAATGGATTTGGAGCATGGAGACGATTATCTCGGGATTGCAAGATAACCAAACAAAACTTTTAGTGGATTTCTACTTATTTTATTAAATATCATCTCCACCAAACAGGACAAGCTTGCATCTGTTATAGTTTTGGAGAAAAATGTGTTCATTTCATGTATGCGCGAAATGCCTTAAAAATGGCTTTAAAATGGATTTGGAGCATGGAGACGATTATCTCGGGATTGCAAGATAACCAAACAAAACTTTTAGTGGATTTCTACTTATTTTATTAAATATCATCTCCACCAAACAGGACAAGCTTGCATCTGTTATAGTTTTGGAGAAAAATGTGTTCATTTCATGTATGCGCGAAATGCCTTAAAAATGGCTTTAAAATGGATTTGGAGCATGGAGACGATTATCTCGGGATTGCAAGATAACCAAACAAAACTTTTAGTGGATTTCTACTTATTTTATTAAATATCATCTCCACCAAACAGGACAAGCTTGCATCTGTTATAGTTTTGGAGAAAAATGTGTTCATTTCATGTATGCGCGAAATGCCTTAAAAATGGCTTTAAAATGGATTTGGAGCATGGAGACGATTATCTCGGGATTGCAAGATAACCAAACAAAAATTTTAGTGGATTTCTACTTATTTTATTAAATATCATCTCCACCAAACAGGACAAGCTTGCATCTGTTATAGTTTTGGAGAAAAATGTGTTCATTTCATGTATGCGCGAAATGCCTTAAAAATGGCTTTAAAATGAATTTGGAGCATGGAGACGATTATCTCGGGATTGCAATATAACCAAACAAAACTTTTAGTGGATTTCTACTTATTTTATTAAATATCATCTCCACCAAACAGGACAAGCTTGCATCTGTTATAGTTTTGGAGAAAAATGTGTTCATTTCATGTATGCGCGAAATGCCTTAAAAATGGCTTTAAAATGGATTTGGAGCATGGAGACGATTATCTCGGGATTGCAAGATAACCAAACAAAATTTTTAGTGGATTTCTACTTATTTTATTAAATATCATCTCCACCAAACAGGACAAGCTTGCATCTGTTATAGTTTTGGAGAAAAATGTGTTCATTTCATGTATGCGCGAAATGCCTTAAAAATGGCTTTAAAATGGATTTGGAGCATGAAGACGATTATCTCGGGATTGCAAGATAACCAAACAAAACTTTTAGTGGATTTCTACTTATTTTATTAAATATCATCTCCACCAAACAGGACAAGCTTGCATCTGTTATAGTTTTGGAGAAAAATGTGTTCATTTCATGTATGCGCAAAATGCCTTTGAAATGGCTTTAAAATGGATTTGGAGCATGGAGACGATTATCTCGGGATTGCAAGATAACCAAACAAAACTTTTAGTGGATTTCTACTTATTTTATTAAATATCATCTCCACCAAACAGGACAAGCTTGCATCTGTTATAGTTTTGGAGAAAAATGTGTTCATTTCATGTATGCGCGAAATGCCTTAAAAATGGCTTTAAAATGGATTTGGAGCATGGAGACGATTATCTCGGGATTGCAAGATAACCAAACAAAACTTTTAGTGGATTTATACTTATTTTATTAAATATCATCTCCACTAAACAGGACAAGCTTGCATCTGTTATAGTTTTGGAGAAAAATGTGTTCATTTCATGTATGCGCGAAATGCCTTAAAAATGGCTTTAAAATGGATTTGGAGCATGGAGACGATTATCTCGGGATTGCAAGATAACCAAACAAAACTTTTAGTGGATTTCTACTTATTTTATTAAATATCATCTCCACCAAACAGGACAAGCTTGCATCTGTTATAGTTTTGGAGAAAAATGTGTTCATTTCATGTATGCGCGAAATGCCTTAAAAATGGCTTTAAAATGGATTTGGAGCATGGAGACGATTATCTCGGGATTGCAAGATAACCAAACAAAACTTTTAGTGGATTTCTACTTATTTTATTAAATATCATCTCCACCAAACAGGACAAGCTTGCATCTGTTATAGTTTTGGAGAAAAATGTGTTCATTTCATGTATGCGCGAAATGCCTTAAAAATGGCTTTAAAATGGATTTGGAGCATGGAGACGATTATCTCGGGATTGCAAGATAACCAAACAAAACTTTTAGTGGATTTCTACTTATTTTATTAAATATCATCTCCACCAAACAGGACAAGCTTGCATCTGTTATAGTTTTGGAGAAAAATGTGTTCATTTCATGTATGCGCGAAATGCCTTAAAAATGGCTTTAAAATGGATTTGGAGCATGGAGACGATTATCTCGGGATTGCAAGATAACCAAACAAAACTTTTAGTGGATTTCTACTTATTTTATTAAATATCATCTCCACCAAACAGGACAAGCTTGCATCTGTTATAGTTTTGGAGAAAAATGTGTTCATTTCATGTATGCGCGAAATGCCTTAAAAATGGCTTTAAAATGGATTTGGAGCATGGAGACGATTTTCTCGGGATTGGAAGATAACCAAACAAAACTTTTAGTGGATTTCTACTTATTTTATTAAATATCATCTCCACTAAACAGGACAAGCTTGCATGTGTTATAGTTTTGGAGAAAAATGTGTTCATTTCATGTATGCGCAAAATGCCTTTGAAATGGCTTTAAAATGGATTTGGAGCATGGAGACGATTATCTCGGGATTGCAAGATAACCAAACAAAACTTTTAGTGGATTTCTACTTATTTTATTAAATATCATCTCCACCAAACAGGACAAGCTTGCATCTGTTATAGTTTTGGAGAAAAATGTGTTCATTTCATGTATGCGCGAAATGCCTTAAAAATGGCTTTAAAATGGATTTGGAGCATGGAGACGATTTTCTCGGGATTGGAAGATAACCAAACAAAACTTTTAGTGGATTTCTACTTATTTTATTAAATATCATCTCCACTAAACAGGACAAGCTTGCATGTGTTATAGTTTTGGAGAAAAATGTGTTCATTTCATGTATGCGCAAAATGCCTTTGAAATGGCTTTAAAATGGATTTGGAGCATGGAGACGATTATCTCGGGATTGCAAGATAACCAAACAAAACTTTTAGTGGATTTCTACTTATTTTATTAAATATCATCTCCACCAAACAGGACAAGCTTGCATCTGTTATAGTTTTGGAGAAAAATGTGTTCATTTCATGTATGCGCGAAATGCCTTAAAAATGGCTTTAAAATGGATTTGGAGCATGGAGACGATTATCTCGGGATTGCAAGATAACCAAACAAAACTTTTAGTGGATTTCTACTTATTTTATTAAATATCATCTCCACCAAACAGGACAAGCTTGCATCTGTTATAGTTTTGGAGAAAAATGTGTTCATTTCATGTATGCGCGAAATGCCTTAAAAATGGCTTTAAAATGGATTTGGAGCATGGAGACGATTATCTCGGGATTGCAAGATAACCAAACAAAACTTTTAGTGGATTTCTACTTATTTTATTAAATATCATCTCCACCAAACAGGACAAGCTTGCATCTGTTATAGTTTTGGAGAAAAATGTGTTCATTTCATGTATGCGCGAAATGCCTTAAAAATGGCTTCAAAATGGATTTGGAGCATGGAGACGATTATCTCGGGATTGCAAGATAACCAAACAACTTTTAGTGGATTTCTACTTATTTTATTAAATATCATCTCCACCAAACAGGACAAGCTTGCATGTGTTATAGTTTTGGAGAAAAATGTGTTCATTTCATGTATGCGCAAAATGCCTTTGAAATGGCTTTAAAATGGATTTGGAGCATGGAGACGATTATCTCAGGATGGCAATATAAACAAACGAAACTTTTAGTAGATTTCTACTTATTTTATTAAATATTATCTCCACCAAACAGGACAAGCTTGCATCTGTTATAGTTTTGGAGAAAAATGTGTTCATTTCATGTATGCGCGAAATGCCTTAAAAATGGCTTTAAAATGGATTTGGAGCATGGAGACGATTATCTCGGGATTGCAAGATAACCAAACAAAACTTTTAGTGGATTTCTACTTATTTTATTAAATATCATCTCCACCAAACAGGACAAGCTTGCATCTGTTATAGTTTTGGAGAAAAATGTGTTCATTTCATGTATGCGCGAAATGCCTTAAAAATGGCTTTAAAATGGATTTGGAGCATGGAGACGATTATCTCGGGATTGCAATATAACCAAACAAAACTTTTAGTGGATTTCTACTTATTTTATTAAATATCATCTCCACCAAACAGGACAAGCTTGCATCTGTTATAGTTTTGGAGAAAAATGTGTTCATTTCATGTATGCGCGAAATGCCTTAAAAATGGCTTTAAAATGGATTTGGAGCATGGAGACGATTATCTCGGGATTGCAAGATAACCAAACAAAAATTTTAGTGGATTTCTACTTATTTTATTAAATATCATCTCCACCAAACAGGACAAGCTTGCATCTGTTATAGTTTTGGAGAAAAATGTGTTCATTTCATGTATGCGCGAAATGCCTTAAAAATGGCTTTAAAATGGATTTGGAGCATGGAGACGATTATCTCGGGATTGCAAGATAACCAAACAAAAATTTTAGTGGATTTCTACTTATTTTATTAAATATCATCTCCACCAAACAGGACAAGCTTGCATCTGTTATAGTTTTGGAGAAAAATGTGTTCATTTCATGTATGCGCGAAATGCCTTAAAAATGGCTTTAAAATGGATTTGGAGCATGGAGACGATTATCTCGGGATTGCAAGATAACCAAACAAAACTTTTAGTGGATTTCTACTTATTTTATTAAATATCATCTCCACCAAACAGGACAAGCTTGCATCTGTTATAGTTTTGGAGAAAAATGTGTTCATTTCATGTATGCGCGAAATGCCTTAAAAATGGCTTTAAAATGGATTTGGAGCATGGAGACGATTTTCTCGGGATTGCAAGATAACCAAACAAAACTTTTAGTGGATTTCTACTTATTTTATTAAATATCATCTCCACCAAACAGGACAAGCTTGCATGTGTTATAGTTTTGGAGAAAAATGTGTTCATTTCATGTATGCGCAAAATGCCTTTGAAATGGCTTTAAAATGGATTTGGAGCATGGAGACGATTATCTCGGGATTGCAAGATAACCAAACAAAACTTTTAGTGGATTTCTACTTATTTTATTAAATATCATCTCCACCAAACAGGACAAGCTTGCATCTGTTATAGTTTTGGAGAAAAATGTGTTCATTTCATGTATGCGCGAAATGCCTTAAAAATGGCTTTAAAATGGATTTGGAGCATGGAGACGATTATCTCGGGATTGCAAGATAACCAAACAACTTTTAGTGGATTTCTACTTATTTTATTAAATATCATCTCCACCAAACAGGACAAGCTTGCATGTGTTATAGTTTTGGAGAAAAATGTGTTCATTTCATGTATGCGCAAAATGCCTTTGAAATGGCTTTAAAATGGATTTGGAGCATGGAGACGATTATCTCGGGATTGCAAGATAACCAAACAAAACTTTTAGTGGATTTCTACTTATTTTATTAAATATCATCTCCACCAAACAGGACAAGCTTGCATCTGTTATAGTTTTGGAGAAAAATGTGTTCATTTCATGTATGCGCGAAATGCCTTAAAAATGGCTTTAAAATGGATTTGGAGCATGGAGACGATTATCTCGGGATTGCAAGATAACCAAACAAAACTTTTAGTGGATTTCTACTTATTTTATTAAATATCATCTCCACCAAACAGGACAAGCTTGCATGTGTTATAGTTTTGGAGAAAAATGTGTTCATTTCATGTATGCGCAAAATGCCTTTGAAATGGCTTTAAAATGGATTTGGAGCATGGAGATGATTATCTCGGGATTGCAAGATAACCAAACAAAACTTTTAGTGGATTTCTACTTATTTTATTAAATATCATCTCCACCAAACAGGACAAGCTTGCATCTGTTATAGTTTTGGAGAAAAATGTGTTCATTTCATGTATGCGCGAAATGCCTTAAAAATGACTTTAAAATGGATTTGGAGCATGGAGACGATTATCTCGGGATTGCAAGATAACCAAACAAAACTTTTAGTGGATTTCTACTTATTTTATTAAATATCATCTCCACCAAACAGGACAAGCTTGCATCTGTTATAGTTTTGGAGAAAAATGTGTTCATTTCATGTATGCGCGAAATGCCTTAAAAATGGCTTTAAAATGGATTTGGAGCATGGAGACGATTATCTCGGGATTGCAAGATAACCAAACAAAACTTTTAGTGGATTTCTACTTATTTTATTAAATATCATCTCCACCAAACAGGACAAGCTTGCATCTGTTATAGTTTTGGAGAAAAATGTGTTCATTTCATGTATGCGCGAAATGCCTTAAAAATGGCTTTAAAATGGATTTGGAGCATGGAGACGATTATCTCGGGATTGCAAGATAACCAAACAAAACTTTTAGTGGATTTCTACTTATTTTATTAAATATCATCTCCACCAAACAGGACAAGCTTGCATGTGTTATAGTTTTGGAGAAAAATGTGTTCATTTCATGTATGCGCAAAATGCCTTTGAAATGGCTTTAAAATGGATTTGGAGCATGGAGACGATTATCTCAGGATGGCAATATAAACAAACGAAACTTTTAGTAGATTTCTACTTATTTTATTAAATATTATCTCCACCAAACAGGACAAGCTTGCATCTGTTATAGTTTTGGAGAAAAATGTGTTCATTTCATGTATGCGCGAAATGCCTTAAAAATGGCTTTAAAATGGATTTGGAGCATGGAGACGATTATCTCGGGATTGCAAGATAACCAAACAAAACTTTTAGTGGATTTCTACTTATTTTATTAAATATCATCTCCACCAAACAGGACAAGCTTGCATGTGTCATAGTTTTGGAGAAAAATGTGTTCATTTCATGTATGCGCAAAATGCCTTTGAAATGGCTTTAAAATGGATTTGGAGCATGGAGACGATTATCTCGGGATTGCAAGATAACCAAACAAAACTTTTAGTGGATTTCTACTTATTTTATTAAATATCATCTCCACCAAACAGGACAAGCTTGCATCTGTTATAGTTTTGGAGAAAAATGTGTTCATTTCATGTATGCGCGAAATGCCTTAAAAATGGCTTTAAAATGGATTTGGAGCATGGAGACGATTATCTCGGGATTGCAAGATAACCAAACAAAACTTTTAGTGGATTTCTACTTATTTTATTAAATATCATCTCCACCAAACAGGACAAGCTTGCATCTGTTATAGTTTTGGAGAAAAATGTGTTCATTTCATGTATGCGCGAAATGCCTTAAAAATGGCTTTAAAATGGATTTGGAGCATGGAGACGATTATCTCGGGATTGCAAGATAACCAAACAAAACTTTTAGTGGATTTCTACTTATTTTATTAAATATCATCTCCACCAAACAGGACAAGCTTGCATCTGTTATAGTTTTGGAGAAAAATGTGTTCATTTCATGTATGCGCGAAATGCCTTAAAAATGGCTTTAAAATGGATTTGGAGCATGGAGACGATTATCTCGGGATTGCAAGATAACCAAACAAAACTTTTAGTGGATTTCTACTTATTTTATTAAATATCATCTCCACCAAACAGGACAAGCTTGCATGTGTTATAGTTTTGGAGAAAAATGTGTTCATTTCATGTATGCGCAAAATGCCTTTGAAATGGCTTTAAAATGGATTTGGAGCATGGAGACGATTATCTCAGGATGGCAATATAAACAAACGAAACTTTTAGTAGATTTCTACTTATTTTATTAAATATTATCTCCACCAAACAGGACAAGCTTGCATCTGTTATAGTTTTGGAAAAAAATGTGTTCATTTCATGTATGCGCGAAATGCCTTAAAATGGCTTTAAAATGGATTTGGAGCATGGAGACGATTATCTCGGGATTGCAAGATAACCAAACAAAACTTTTAGTGGATTTCTACTTATTTTATTAAATATCATCTCCACCAAACAGGACAAGCTTGCATGTGTTATAGTTTTGGAGAAAAATGTGTTCATTTCATGTATGCGCAAAATGCCTTTGAAATGGCTTTAAAATGGATTTGGAGCATGGAGACGATTATCTCAGGATGGCAATATAAACAAACGAAACGTTTAGTAGATTTCTACTTATTTTATTAAATATTATCTCCACCAAACAGGACAAGCTTGCATCTGTTATAGTTTTGGAGAAAAATGTGTTCATTTCATGTATGCGCGAAATGCCTTAAAAATGGCTTTAAAATGGATTTGGAGCATGGAGACGATTATCTCGGGATTGCAAGATAACCAAACAAAACTTTTAGTGGATTTCTACTTATTTTATTAAATATCATCTCCACCAAACAGGACAAGCTTGCATCTGTTATAGTTTTGGAGAAAAATGTGTTCATTTCATGTATGCGCGAAATGCCTTAAAAATGGCTTTAAAATGGATTTGAAGCATGGAGACGATTATCTCGGGATTGCAAGATAACCAAACAAAACTTTTAGTGGATTTCTACTTATTTTATTAAATATCATCTCCACCAAACAGGACAAGCTTGCATGTGTTATAGTTTTGGAGAAATATGTGTTCATTTCATGTATGCGCAAAATGCCTTTGAAATGGCTTTAAAATGGATTTGGAGCATGGAGACGATTATCTCAGGATGGCAATATAAACAAACGAAACTTTTAGTAGATTTCTACTTATTTTATTAAATATTATCTCCACCAAACAGGACAAGCTTGCATCTGTTATAGTTTTGGAGAAAAATGTGTTCATTTCATGTATGCGCGAAATGCCTTAAAAATGGCTTTAAAATGGATTTGGAGCATGGAGACGATTATCTCGGGATTGCAAGATAACCAAACAAAACTTTTAGTGGATTTCTACTTATTTTATTAAATATCATCTCCACCAAACAGGACAAGCTTGCATGTGTTATAGTTTTGGAGAAATATGTGTTCATTTCATGTATGCGCAAAATGCCTTTGAAATGGCTTTAAAATGGATTTGGAGCATGGAGACGATTATCTCAGGATGGCAATATAAACAAACGAAACTTTTAGTAGATTTCTACTTATTTTATTAAATATTATCTCCACCAAACAGGACAAGCTTGCATCTGTTATAGTTTTGGAGAAAAATGTGTTCATTTCATGTATGCGCGAAATGCCTTAAAAATGGCTTTAAAATGGATTTGGAGCATGGAGACGATTATCTCGGGATTGCAAGATAACCAAACAAAACTTTTAGTGGATTTCTACTTATTTTATTAAATATCATCTCCACCAAACAGGACAAGCTTGCATCTGTTATAGTTTTGGAGAAAAATGTGTTCATTTCATGTATGCGCGAAATGCCTTAAAAATGGCTTTAAAATGGATTTGGAGCATGGAGACGATTATCTCAGGATGGCAATATAAACAAACGAAACTTTTAGTAGATTTCTACTTATTTTATTAAATATTATCTCCACCAAACAGGACAAGCTTGCATCTGTTATAGTTTTGGAAAAAAATGTGTTCATTTCATGTATGCGCGAAATGCCTTAAAATGGCTTTAAAATGGATTTGGAGCATGGAGACGATTATCTCGGGATTGCAAGATAACCAAACAAAACTTTTAGTGGATTTCTACTTATTTTATTAAATATCATCTCCACCAAACAGGACAAGCTTGCATGTGTTATAGTTTTGGAGAAAAATGTGTTCATTTCATGTATGCGCAAAATGCCTTTGAAATGGCTTTAAAATGGATTTGGAGCATGGAGACGATTATCTCAGGATGGCAATATAAACAAACGAAACGTTTAGTAGATTTCTACTTATTTTATTAAATATTATCTCCACCAAACAGGACAAGCTTGCATCTGTTATAGTTTTGTAGAAAAATGTGTTCATTTCATTTATGCGCGAAATGCCTTAAAAATGGCTTTAAAATGGATTTGGAGCATGGAGACGATTATCTCGGGATTGCAAGATAACCAAACAAAACTTTTAGTGGATTTCTACTTATTTTATTAAATATCATCTCCACCAAACAGGACAAGCTTGCATCTGTTATAGTTTTGGAGAAAAATGTGTTCATTTCATGTATGCGCGAAATGCCTTAAAAATGGCTTTAAAATGGATTTGGAGCATGGAGACGATTATCTCGGGATTGCAAGATAACCAAACAAAACTTTTAGTGGATTTCTACTTATTTTATTAAATATCATCTCCACCAAACAGGACAAGCTTGCATGTGTTATAGTTTTGGAGAAAAATGTGTTCATTTCATGTATGCGCAAAATGCCTTTGAAATGGCTTTAAAATGGATTTGGAGCATGGAGACGATTATCTCAGGATGGCAATATAAACAAACGAAACTTTTAGTAGATTTCTACTTATTTTATTAAATATTATCTCCACCAAACAGGACAAGCTTGCATCTGTTATAGTTTTGGAGAAAAATGTGTTCATTTCATGTATGCGCGAAATGCCTTAAAAATGGCTTTAAAATGGATTTGGAGCATGGAGACGATTATCTCGGGATTGCAAGATAACCAAACAAAACTTTTAGTGGATTTCTACTTATTTTATTAAATATCATCTCCACCAAACAGGACAAGCTTGCATCTGTTATAGTTTTGGAGAAAAATGTGTTCATTTCATGTATGCGCGAAATGCCTTAAAAATGGCTTTAAAATGGATTTGAAGCATGGAGACGATTATCTCGGGATTGCAAGATAACCAAACAAAACTTTTAGTGGATTTCTACTTATTTTATTAAATATCATCTCCACCAAACAGGACAAGCTTGCATGTGTTATAGTTTTGGAGAAATATGTGTTCATTTCATGTATGCGCAAAATGCCTTTGAAATGGCTTTAAAATGGATTTGGAGCATGGAGACGATTATCTCAGGATGGCAATATAAACAAACGAAACTTTTAGTAGATTTCTACTTATTTTATTAAATATTATCTCCACCAAACAGGACAAGCTTGCATCTGTTATAGTTTTGGAGAAAAATGTGTTCATTTCATGTATGCGCGAAATGCCTTAAAAATGGCTTTAAAATGGATTTGGAGCATGGAGACGATTATCTCGGGATTGCAAGATAACCAAACAAAACTTTTAGTGGATTTCTACTTATTTTATTAAATATCATCTCCACCAAACAGGACAAGCTTGCATGTGTTATAGTTTTGGAGAAATATGTGTTCATTTCATGTATGCGCAAAATGCCTTTGAAATGGCTTTAAAATGGATTTGGAGCATGGAGACGATTATCTCAGGATGGCAATATAAACAAACGAAACTTTTAGTAGATTTCTACTTATTTTATTAAATATTATCTCCACCAAACAGGACAAGCTTGCATCTGTTATAGTTTTGGAGAAAAATGTGTTCATTTCATGTATGCGCGAAATGCCTTAAAAATGGCTTTAAAATGGATTTGGAGCATGGAGACGATTATCTCGGGATTGCAAGATAACCAAACAAAACTTTTAGTGGATTTCTACTTATTTTATTAAATATCATCTCCACCAAACAGGACAAGCTTGCATCTGTTATAGTTTTGGAGAAAAATGTGTTCATTTCATGTATGCGCGAAATGCCTTAAAAATGGCTTTAAAATGGATTTGGAGCATGGAGACGATTATCTCGGGATTGCAAGATAACCAAACAAAACTTTTAGTGGATTTCTACTTATTTTATTAAATATCATCTCCACCAAACAGGACAAGCTTGCATCTGTTATAGTTTTGGAGAAAAATGTGTTCATTTCATGTATGCGCGAAATGCCTTAAAAATGGCTTTAAAATGGATTTGGAGCATGGAGACGATTATCTCGGGATTGCAAGATAACCAAACAAAACTTTTAGTGGATTTCTACTTATTTTATTAAATATCATCTCCACCAAACAGGACAAGCTTGCATCTGTTATAGTTTTGGAGAAAAATGTGTTCATTTCATGTATGCGCGAAATGCCTTAAAAATGGCTTTAAAATGGATTTGGAGCATGGAGACGATTATCTCGGGATTGCAATATAACCAAACAAAACTTTTAGTGGATTTCTACTTATTTTATTAAATATCATCTCCACCAAACAGGACAAGCTTGCATCTGTTATAGTTTTGGAGAAAAATGTGTTCATTTCATATATGCGCGAAATGCCTTAAAAATGGCTTTAAAATGGATTTGGAGCATGGAGACGATTATCTCGGGATTGCAAGATAACCAAACAAAACTTTTAGTGGATTTCTTCTTATTTTATTAAATATCATCTCCACCAAACAGGACAAGCTTGCATCTGTTATAGTTTTGGAGAAAAATGTGTTCATTTCATGTATGCGCGAAATGCCTTAAAAATGGCTTTAAAATGGATTTGGAGCATGGAGACGATTATCTCGGGATTGCAAGATAACCAAACAAAACTTTTAGTGGATTTCTACTTATTTTATTAAATATCATCTCCACCAAACAGGACAAGCTTGCATCTGTTATAGTTTTGGAGAAAAATGTGTTCATTTCATGTATGCGCGAAATGCCTTAAAAATGGCTTTAAAATGGATTTGGAGCATGGAGACGATTATCTCGGGATTGCAAGATAACCAAACAAAACTTTTAGTGGATTTCTACTTATTTTATTAAATATCATCTCCACCAAACAGGACAAGCTTGCATGTGTTATAGTTTTGGAGAAAAATGTGTTCATTTCATGTATGCGCAAAATGCCTTTGAAATGGCTTTAAAATGGATTTGGAGCATGGAGACGATTATCTCGGGATTGCAAGATAACCAAACAAAACTTTTAGTGGATTTCTACTTATTTTATTAAATATTATCTCCACCAAACAGGACAAGCTTGCATCTGTTATAGTTTTGGAGAAAAATGTGTTCATTTCATGTATGCGCGAAATGCCTTAAAAATGGCTTTAAAATGGATTTGGAGCATGGAGACGATTATCTCGGGATTGCAAGATAACCAAACAAAACTTTTAGTGGATTTCTACTTATTTTATTAAATATCATCTCCACCAAACAGGACAAGCTTGCATCTGTTATAGTTTTCGAGAAAAATGTGTTCATTTCATGTATGCGCGAAATGCCTTAAAAATGGCTTTAAAATGGATTTGGAGCATGGAGACGATTATCTCGGGATTGCAATATAACCAAACAAAACTTTTAGTGGATTTCTACTTATTTTATTAAATATCATCTCCACCAAACAGGACAAGCTTGCATCTGTTATAGTTTTGGAGAAAAATGTGTTCATTTCATGTATGCGCGAAATGCCTTAAAAATGGCTTTAAAATGGATTTGGAGCATGGAGACGATTATCTCGGGATTGCAAGATAACCAAACAAAACTTTTAGTGGATTTCTACTTATTTTATTAAATATCATCTCCACCAAACAGGACAAGCTTGCATCTGTTATAGTTTTGGAGAAAAATGTGTTCATTTCATGTATGCGCGAAATGCCTTAAAAATGGCTTTAAAATGGATTTGGAGCATGGAGACGATTATCTCGGGATTGCAAGATAACCAAACAAAACTTTTAGTGTATTTCTACTTATTTTATTAAATATCATCTCCACCAAACAGGACAAGCTTGCATCTGTTATAGTTTTGGAGAAAAATCTGTTCACTTAATGTATGCGCGAAATGCCTTAAAAATGGCTTTAAAATGGATTTGGAGCATGGAGACGATTATCTCGGGATTGCAAGATAACCAAACAAAACTTTTAGTGGATTTCTACTTATTTTATTAAATATCATCTCCACCAAACAGGACAAGCTTGCATCTGTTATAGTTTTGGAGAAAAATGTGTTCATTTCATGTATGCGCGAAATGCCTTAAAAATGGCTTTAAAATGGATTTGGAGCATGGAGACGATTATCTCGGGATTGCAAGATAACCAAACAAAACTTTTAGTGGATTTCTACTTATTTTATTAAATATCATCTCCACCAAACAGGACAAGCTTGCATCTGTTATAGTTTTGGAGAAAAATGTGTTAATTTCATGTATGCGCGAAATGCCTTAAAAATGGCTTTAAAATGGATTTGGAGCATGGAGACGATTATCTCGGGATTGCAAGATAACCAAACAAAACTTTTAGTGGATTTCTACTTATTTTATTAAATATCATCTCCACCAAACAGGACAAGCTTGCATCTGTTATAGTTTTGGAGAAAAATGTGTTCATTTCATGTATGCGCGAAATGCCTTAAAAATGGCTTTAAAATGGATTTGGAGCATGGAGACGATTATCTCGGGATTGCAAGATAACCAAACAAAACTTTTAGTGGATTTCTACTTATTTTATTAAATATCATCTCCACCAAACAGGACAAGCTTGCATCTGTTATAGTTTTGGAGAAAAATGTGTTCATTTCATGTATGCGCGAAATGCCTTAAAAATGGCTTTAAAATGGATTTGGAGCATGGAGACGATTATCTCGGGATTGCAAGATAACCAAACAAAACTTTTAGAGGATTTCTACTTATTTTATTAAATATCATCTCCACCAAACAGGACAAGCTTGCATCTGTTATAGTTTTGGAGAAAAATGTGTTCATTTCATGTATGCGCGAAATGCCTTAAAAATGGCTTTAAAATGGATTTGGAGCATGGAGACGATTATCTCGGGATTGCAAGATAACCAAACAAAACTTTTAGTGGATTTCTACTTATTTTATTAAATATCATCTCCACCAAACAGGACAAGCTTGCATCTGTTATAGTTTTGGAGAAAAATCTGTTCATTTAATGTATGCGCGAAATGCCTTAAAAATGGCTTTAAAATGGATTTGGAGCATGGAGACGATTATCTCGGGATTGCAAGATAACCAAACAAAACTTTTAGTGGATTTCTACTTATTTTATTAAATATCATCTCCACCAAACAGGACAAGCTTGCATCTGTTATAGTTTTGGAGAAAAATGTGTTCATTTCATGTATGCGCGAAATGCCTTAAAAATGGCTTTAAAATGGATTTGGAGCATGGAGACGATTATCTCGGGATTGCAAGATAACCAAACAAAACTTTTAGTGGATTTCTACTTATTTTATTAAATATCATCTCCACCAAACAGGACAAGCTTGCATCTGTTATACTTTTGGAGAAAAATGTGTTCATTTCATGTATGCGCGAAATGCCTTAAAAATGGCTTTAAAATGGATTTGGAGCATGGAGACGATTATCTCGGGATTGCAAGATAACCAAACAAAACTTTTAGTGGATTTCTACTTATTTTATTAAATATCATCTCCACCAAACAGGACAAGCTTGCATCTGTTATAGTTTTGGAGAAAAATGTGTTCATTTCATGTATGCGCGAAATGCCTTAAAAATGGCTTTAAAATGGATTTGGAGCATGGAGACGATTATCTCGGGATTGCAAGATAACCAAACAAAACTTTTAGTGGATTTCTACTTATTTTATTAAATATCATCTCCACCAAACAGGACAAGCTTGCATCTGTTATAGTTTTGGAGAAAAATGTGTTCATTTCATGTATGCGCGAAATGCCTTAAAAATGGCTTTAAAATGGATTTGGAGCATGGAGACGATTATCTCGGGATTGCAATATAACCAAACAACACTTTTAGTGGATTTCTACTTATTTTATTAAATATCATCTCCACCAAACAGGACAAGCTTGCATCTGTTATAGTTTTGGAGAAAAATGTGTTCATTTCATGTATGCGCGAAATGCCTTAAAAATGGCTTTAAAATGGATTTGGAGCATGGAGACGATTATCTCGGGATTGCAAGATAACCAAACAAAACTTTTAGTGGATTTCTACTTATTTTATTAAATATCATCTCCACCAAACAGGACAAGCTTGCATCTGTTATAGTTTTGGAGAAAAATGTGTTCATTTCATGTATGCGCGAAATGCCTTAAAAATGGCTTTAAAATGGATTTGGAGCATGGAGACGATTATCTCGGGATTGCAAGATAACCAAACAAAACTTTTAGTGGATTTCTACTTATTCTATTAAATATCATCTCCACCAAACAGGACAAGCTTGCATCTGTTATAGTTTTGGAGAAAAATGTGTTCATTTCATGTATGCGCGAAATGCCTTAAAAATGGCTTTAAAATGGATTTGGAGCATGGAGACGATTATCTCGGGATTGCAAGATAACCAAACAAAACTTTTAGTGGATTTCTACTTATTTTATTAAATATCATCTCCACCAAACAGGACAAGCTTGCATCTGTTATACTTTTGGAGAAAAATGTGTTCATTTCATGTATGCGCGAAATGCCTTAAAAATGGCTTTAAAATGGATTTGGAGCATGGAGACGATTATCTCGGGATTGCAATATAACCAAACAAAACTTTTAGTGGATTTCTACTTATTTTATTAAATATCATCTCCACCAAACAGGACAAGCTTGCATCTGTTATAGTTTTGGAGAAAAATGTGTTCATTTCATGTATGCGCGAAATGCCTTAAAAATGGCTTTAAAATGGATTTGGAGCATGGAGACGATTATCTCGGGATTGCAAGATAACCAAACAAAACTTTTAGTGGATTTCTACTTATTTTATTAAATATCATCTCCACCAAACAGGACAAGCTTGCATCTGTTATAGTTTTGGAGAAAAATGTGTTCATTTCATGTATGCGCGAAATGCCTTAAAAATGGCTTTAAAATGGATTTGGAGCATGGAGACGATTATCTCGGGATTGCAAGATAACCAAACAAAACTTTTAGTGGATTTCTACTTATTTTATTAAATATCATCTCCACCAAACAGGACAAGCTTGCATCTGTTATAGTTTTGGAGAAAAATGTGTTCATTTCATGTATGCGCGAAATGCCTTAAAAATGGCTTTAAAATGGATTTGGAGCATGGAGACGATTATCTCGGGATTGCAAGATAACCAAACAAAACTTTTAGTGGATTTCTACTTATTTTATTAAATATCATCTCCACCAAACAGGACAAGCTTGCATGTGTTATAGTTTTGGAGAAAAATGTGTTCATTTCATGTATGCGCAAAATGCCTTTGAAATGGCTTTAAAATGGATTTGGAGCATGGAGACGATTATCTCGGGATTGCAAGATAACCAAACAAAACTTTTAGTGGATTTCTACTTATTTTATTAAATATCATCTCCACCAAACAGGACAAGCTTGCATCTGTTATAGTTTTGGAGAAAAATGTGTTCATTTCATGTATGCGCAAAATGCCTTAAAAATGGCTTTAAAATGGATTTGGAGCATGGAGACGATTATCTCGGGATTGCAAGATAACCAAACAAAACTTTTAGTGGATTTCTACTTATTTTATTAAATATCATCTCCACCAAACAGGACAAGCTTGCATCTGTTATAGTTTTGGAGAAAAATGTGTTCACTTCATGTATGCGCGAAATGCCTTAAAAATGGCTTTAAAATGGATTTGGAGCATGGAGACGATTATCTCGGGATTGCAAGATAACCAAACAAAACTTTTAGTGGATTTCTACTTATTTTATTAAATATCATCTCCACCAAACAGGACAAGCTTGCATCTGTTATAGTTTTGGAGAAAAATGTGTTCATTTCATGTATGCGCGAAATGCCTTAAAAATGGCTTTAAAATGGATTTGGAGCATGGAGACGATTATCTCGGGATTGCAAGATAACCAAACAAAACTTTTAGTGGATTTCTACTTATTTTATTAAATATCATCTCCACCAAACAGGACAAGCTTGCATCTGTTATACTTTTGGAGAAAAATGTGTTCATTTCATGTATGCGCGAAATGCCTTAAAAATGGCTTTAAAATGGATTTGGAGCATGGAGACGATTATCTCGGGATTGCAAGATAACCAAACAAAACTTTTAGTGGATTTCTACTTATTTTATTAAATATCATCTCCACCAAACAGGACAAGCTTGCATCTGTTATAGTTTTGGAGAAAAATGTGTTCATTTCATGTATGCGCGAAATGCCTTAAAAATGGCTTTAAAATGGATTTGGAGCATGGAGACGATTATCTCGGGATTGCAAGATAACCAAACAAAACTTTTAGTGGATTTCTACTTATTTTATTAAATATCATCTCCACCAAACAGGACAAGCTTGCATCTGTTATAGTTTTGGAGAAAAATGTGTTCATTTCATGTATGCGCGAAATGCCTTAAAAATGGCTTTAAAATGGATTTGGAGCATGGAGACGATTATCTCGGGATTGCAATATAACCAAACAACACTTTTAGTGGATTTCTACTTATTTTATTAAATATCATCTCCACCAAACAGGACAAGCTTGCATCTGTTATAGTTTTGGAGAAAAATGTGTTCATTTCATCTATGCGCGAAATGCCTTAAAAATGGCTTTAAAATGGATTTGGAGCATGGAGACGATTATCTCGGGATTGCAAGATAACCAAACAAAACTTTTAGTGGATTTCTACTTATTTTATTAAATATCATCTCCACCAAACAGGACAAGCTTGCATCTGTTATAGTTTTGGAGAAAAATGTGTTCATTTCATGTATGCGCGAAATGCCTTAAAAATGGCTTTAAAATGGATTTGGAGCATGGAGACGATTATCTCGGGATTGCAAGATAACCAAACAAAACTTTTAGTGGATTTCTACTTATTCTATTAAATATCATCTCCACCAAACAGGACAAGCTTGCATCTGTTATAGTTTTGGAGAAAAATGTGTTCATTTCATGTATGCGCGAAATGCCTTAAAAATGGCTTTAAAATGGATTTGGAGCATGGAGACGATTATCTCGGGATTGCAAGATAACCAAACAAAACTTTTAGTGGATTTCTACTTATTTTATTAAATATCATCTCCACCAAACAGGACAAGCTTGCATCTGTTATACTTTTGGAGAAAAATGTGTTCATTTCATGTATGCGCGAAATGCCTTAAAAATGGCTTTAAAATGGATTTGGAGCATGGAGACGATTATCTCGGGATTGCAATATAACCAAACAAAACTTTTAGTGGATTTCTACTTATTTTATTAAATATCATCTCCACCAAACAGGACAAGCTTGCATCTGTTATAGTTTTGGAGAAAAATGTGTTCATTTCATGCATGCGCGAAATGCCTTAAAAATGGCTTTAAAATGGATTTGGAGCATGGAGACGATTATCTCGGGATTGCAAGATAACCAAACAAAACTTTTAGTGGATTTCTACTTATTTTATTAAATATCATCTCCACCAAACAGGACAAGCTTGCATCTGTTATAGTTTTGGAGAAAAATGTGTTCATTTCATGTATGCGCGAAATGCCTTAAAAATGGCTTTAAAATGGATTTGGAGCATGGAGACGATTATCTCGGGATTGCAAGATAACCAAACAAAACTTTTAGTGGATTTCTACTTATTTTATTAAATATCATCTCCACCAAACAGGACAAGCTTGCATCTGTTATAGTTTTGGAGAAAAATGTGTTCATTTCATGTATGCGCGAAATGCCTTAAAAATGGCTTTAAAATGGATTTGGAGCATGGAGACGATTATCTCGGGATTGCAAGATAACCAAACAAAACTTTTAGTGGATTTCTACTTATTTTATTAAATATCATCTCCACCAAACAGGACAAGCTTGCATGTGTTATAGTTTTGGAGAAAAATGTGTTCATTTCATGTATGCGCAAAATGCCTTTGAAATGGCTTTAAAATGGATTTGGAGCATGGAGACGATTATCTCGGGATTGCAAGATAACCAAACAAAACTTTTAGTGGATTTCTACTTATTTTATTAAATATCATCTCCACCAAACAGGACAAGCTTGCATCTGTTATAGTTTTGGAGAAAAATGTGTTCATTTCATGTATGCGCAAAATGCTTTAAAAATGGCTTTAAAATGGATTTGGAGCATGGAGACGATTATCTCGGGATTGCAAGATAACCAAACAAAACTTTTAGTGGATTTCTACTTATTTTATTAAATATCATCTCCACCAAACAGGACAAGCTTGCATCTGTTATAGTTTTGGAGAAAAATGTGTTCATTTCATGTATGCGCGAAATGCCTTAAAAATGGCTTTAAAATGGATTTGGAGCATGGAGACGATTATCTCGGGATTGCAAGATAACCAAACAAAACTTTTAGTGGATTTCTACTTATTTTATTAAATATCATCTCCACCAAACAGGACAAGCTTGCATCTGTTATAGTTTTGGAGAAAAATGTGTTCATTTCATGTATGCGCGAAATGCCTTAAAAATGGCTTTAAAATGGATTTGGAGCATGGAGACGATTATCTCGGGATTGCAAGATAACCAAACAAAACTTTTAGTGGATTTCTACTTATTTTATTAAATATCATCTCCACCAAACAGGACAAGCTTGCATCTGTTATACTTTTGGAGAAAAATGTGTTCATTTCATGTATGCGCGAAATGCCTTAAAAATGGCTTTAAAATGGATTTGGAGCATGGAGACGATTATCTCGGGATTGCAAGATAACCAAACAAAACTTTTAGTGGATTTCTACTTATTTTATTAAATATCATCTCCACCAAACAGGACAAGCTTGCATCTGTTATAGTTTTGGAGAAAAATGTGTTCATTTCATGTATGCGCGAAATGCCTTAAAAATGGCTTTAAAATGGATTTGGAGCATGGAGACGATTATCTCGGGATTGCAAGATAACCAAACAAAACTTTTAGTGGATTTCTACTTATTTTATTAAATATCATCTCCACCAAACAGGACAAGCTTGCATCTGTTATAGTTTTGGAGAAAAATCTGTTCATTTAATGTATGCGCGAAATGCCTTAAAAATGGCTTTAAAATGGATTTGGAGCATGGAGACGATTATCTCGGGATTGCAAGATAACCAAACAAAACTTTTAGTGGATTTCTACTTATTTTATTAAATATCATCTCCACCAAACAGGACAAGCTTGCATCTGTTATAGTTTTGGAGAAAAATGTGTTCATTTCATGTATGCGCGAAATGCCTTAAAAATGGCTTTAAAATGGATTTGGAGCATGGAGACGATTATCTCGGGATTGCAAGATAACCAAACAAAACTTTTAGTGGATTTCTACTTATTTTATTAAATATCATCTCCACCAAACAGGACAAGCTTGCATCTGTTATACTTTTGGAGAAAAATGTGTTCATTTCATGTATGCGCGAAATGCCTTAAAAATGGCTTTAAAATGGATTTGGAGCATGGAGACGATTATCTCGGGATTGCAAGATAACCAAACAAAACTTTTAGTGGATTTCTACTTATTTTATTAAATATCATCTCCACCAAACAGGACAAGCTTGCATCTGTTATAGTTTTGGAGAAAAATGTGTTCATTTCATGTATGCGCGAAATGCCTTAAAAATGGCTTTAAAATGGATTTGGAGCATGGAGACGATTATCTCGGGATTGCAAGATAACCAAACAAAACTTTTAGTGGATTTCTACTTATTTTATTAAATATCATCTCCACCAAACAGGACAAGCTTGCATCTGTTATAGTTTTGGAGAAAAATGTGTTCATTTCATGTATGCGCGAAATGCCTTAAAAATGGCTTTAAAATGGATTTGGAGCATGGAGACGATTATCTCGGGATTGCAATATAACCAAACAACACTTTTAGTGGATTTCTACTTATTTTATTAAATATCATCTCCACCAAACAGGACAAGCTTGCATCTGTTATAGTTTTGGAGAAAAATGTGTTCATTTCATGTATGCGCGAAATGCCTTAAAAATGGCTGTAAAATGGATTTGGAGCATGGAGACGATTATCTCGGGATTGCAAGATAACCAAACAAAACTTTTAGTGGATTTCTACTTATTTTATTAAATATCATCTCCACCAAACAGGACAAGCTTGCATCTGTTATAGTTTTGGAGAAAAATGTGTTCATTTCATGTATGCGCGAAATGCCTTAAAAATGGCTTTAAAATGGATTTGGAGCATGGAGACGATTATCTCGGGATTGCAAGATAACCAAACAAAACTTTTAGTGGATTTCTACTTATTCTATTAAATATCATCTCCACCAAACAGGACAAGCTTGCATCTGTTATAGTTTTGGAGAAAAATGTGTTCATTTCATGTATGCGCGAAATGCCTTAAAAATGGCTTTAAAATGGATTTGGAGCATGGAGACGATTATCTCGGGATTGCAAGATAACCAAACAAAACTTTTAGTGGATTTCTACTTATTTTATTAAATATCATCTCCACCAAACAGGACAAGCTTGCATCTGTTATACTTTTGGAGAAAAATGTGTTCATTTCATGTATGCGCGAAATGCCTTAAAAATGGCTTTAAAATGGATTTGGAGCATGGAGACGATTATCTCGGGATTGCAATATAACCAAACAAAACTTTTAGTGGATTTCTACTTATTTTATTAAATATCATCTCCACCAAACAGGACAAGCTTGCATCTGTTATAGTTTTGGAGAAAAATGTGTTCATTTCATGTATGCGCGAAATGCCTTAAAAATGGCTTTAAAATGGATTTGGAGCATGGAGACGATTA
The DNA here is from genome assembly GCF_048569485.1 of Anomaloglossus baeobatrachus. Taxonomy (NCBI): domain Eukaryota; kingdom Metazoa; phylum Chordata; class Amphibia; order Anura; family Aromobatidae; genus Anomaloglossus; species Anomaloglossus baeobatrachus. Next base: position 12,830 of record NW_027442009.1, on the reverse strand, counting down.
TCTCGGGATTGCAAGATAACCAAACAAAACTTTTAGTGGATTTCTACTTATTTTATTAAATATCATCTCCACCAAACAGGACAAGCTTGCATCTGTTATAGTTTTGGAGAAAAATGTGTTCATTTCATGTATGCGCGAAATGCCTTAAAAATGGCTTTAAAATGGATTTGGAGCATGGAGACGATTATCTCGGGATTGCAAGATAACCAAACAAAACTTTTAGTGGATTTCTACTTATTTTATTAAATATCATCTCCACCAAACAGGACAAGCTTGCATCTGTTATAGTTTTGGAGAAAAATGTGTTCATTTCATGTATGCGCGAAATGCCTTAAAAATGGCTTTAAAATGGATTTGGAGCATGGAGACGATTATCTCGGGATTGCAAGATAACCAAACAAAACTTTTAGTGGATTTCTACTTATTTTATTAAATATCATCTCCACCAAACAGGACAAGCTTGCATGTGTTATAGTTTTGGAGAAAAATGTGTTCATTTCATGTATGCGCAAAATGCCTTTGAAATGGCTTTAAAATGGATTTGGAGCATGGAGACGATTATCTCGGGATTGCAAGATAACCAAACAAAACTTTTAGTGGATTTCTACTTATTTTATTAAATATCATCTCCACCAAACAGGACAAGCTTGCATCTGTTATAGTTTTGGAGAAAAATGTGTTCATTTCATGTATGCGCAAAATGCCTTAAAAATGGCTTTAAAATGGATTTGGAGCATGGAGACGATTATCTCGGGATTGCAAGATAACCAAACAAAACTTTTAGTGGATTTCTACTTATTTTATTAAATATCATCTCCACCAAACAGGACAAGCTTGCATCTGTTATAGTTTTGGAGAAAAATGTGTTCATTTCATGTATGCGCGAAATGCCTTAAAAATGGCTTTAAAATGGATTTGGAGCATGGAGACGATTATCTCGGGATTGCAAGATAACCAAACAAAACTTTTAGTGGATTTCTACTTATTTTATTAAATATCATCTCCACCAAACAGGACAAGCTTGCATCTGTTATAGTTTTGGAGAAAAATGTGTTCATTTCATGTATGCGCGAAATGCCTTAAAAATGGCTTTAAAATGGATTTGGAGCATGGAGACGATTATCTCGGGATTGCAATATAACCAAACAACACTTTTAGTGGATTTCTACTTATTTTATTAAATATCATCTCCACCAAACAGGACAAGCTTGCATCTGTTATAGTTTTGGAGAAAAATGTGTTCATTTCATGTATGCGCGAAATGCCTTAAAAATGGCTGTAAAATGGATTTGGAGCATGGAGACGATTATCTCGGGATTGCAAGATAACCAAACAAAACTTTTAGTGGATTTCTACTTATTTTATTAAATATCATCTCCACCAAACAGGACAAGCTTGCATCTGTTATAGTTTTGGAGAAAAATGTGTTCATTTCATGTATGCGCGAAATGCCTTAAAAATGGCTTTAAAATGGATTTGGAGCATGGAGACGATTATCTCGGGATTGCAAGATAACCAAACAAAACTTTTAGTGGATTTCTACTTATTCTATTAAATATCATCTCCACCAAACAGGACAAGCTTGCATCTGTTATAGTTTTGGAGAAAAATGTGTTCATTTCATGTATGCGCGAAATGCCTTAAAAATGGCTTTAAAATGGATTTGGAGCATGGAGACGATTATCTCGGGATTGCAAGATAACCAAACAAAACTTTTAGTGGATTTCTACTTATTTTATTAAATATCATCTCCACCAAACAGGACAAGCTTGCATCTGTTATACTTTTGGAGAAAAATGTGTTCATTTCATGTATGCGCGAAATGCCTTAAAAATGGCTTTAAAATGGATTTGGAGCATGGAGACGATTATCTCGGGATTGCAATATAACCAAACAAAACTTTTAGTGGATTTCTACTTATTTTATTAAATATCATCTCCACCAAACAGGACAAGCTTGCATCTGTTATAGTTTTGGAGAAAAATGTGTTCATTTCATGTATGCGCGAAATGCCTTAAAAATGGCTTTAAAATGGATTTGGAGCATGGAGACGATTATCTCGGGATTGCAAGATAACCAAACAAAACTTTTAGTGGATTTCTACTTATTTTATTAAATATCATCTCCACCAAACAGGACAAGCTTGCATCTGTTATAGTTTTGGAGAAAAATGTGTTCATTTCATGTATGCGCGAAATGCCTTAAAAATGGCTTTAAAATGGATTTGGAGCATGGAGACGATTATCTCGGGATTGCAAGATAACCAAACAAAACTTTTAGTGGATTTCTACTTATTTTATTAAATATCATCTCCACCAAACAGGACAAGCTTGCATCTGTTATAGTTTTGGAGAAAAATGTGTTCATTTCATGTATGCGCGAAATGCCTTAAAAATGGCTTTAAAATGGATTTGGAGCATGGAGACGATTATCTCGGGATTGCAAGATAACCAAACAAAACTTTTAGTGGATTTCTACTTATTTTATTAAATATCATCTCCACCAAACAGGACAAGCTTGCATGTGTTATAGTTTTGGAGAAAAATGTGTTCATTTCATGTATGCGCAAAATGCCTTTGAAATGGCTTTAAAATGGATTTGGAGCATGGAGACGATTATCTCGGGATTGCAAGATAACCAAACAAAACTTTTAGTGGATTTCTACTTATTTTATTAAATATCATCTCCACCAAACAGGACAAGCTTGCATCTGTTATAGTTTTGGAGAAAAATGTGTTCATTTCATGTATGCGCAAAATGCCTTAAAAATGGCTTTAAAATGGATTTGGAGCATGGAGACGATTATCTCGGGATTGCAAGATAACCAAACAAAACTTTTAGTGGATTTCTACTTATTTTATTAAATATCATCTCCACCAAACAGGACAAGCTTGCATCTGTTATAGTTTTGGAGAAAAATGTGTTCATTTCATGTATGCGCGAAATGCCTTAAAAATGGCTTTAAAATGGATTTGGAGCATGGAGACGATTATCTCGGGATTGCAAGATAACCAAACAAAACTTTTAGTGGATTTCTACTTATTTTATTAAATATCATCTCCACCAAACAGGACAAGCTTGCATCTGTTATAGTTTTGGAGAAAAATGTGTTCATTTCATGTATGCGCGAAATGCCTTAAAAATGGCTTTAAAATGGATTTGGAGCATGGAGACGATTATCTCGGGATTGCAAGATAACCAAACAAAACTTTTAGTGGATTTCTACTTATTTTATTAAATATCATCTCCACCAAACAGGACAAGCTTGCATCTGTTATACTTTTTGGAGAAAAATGTGTTCATTTTCATGTATGCGCGAAATGCCTTAAAAATGGCTTTAAAATGGATTTGGAGCATGGAGACGATTATCTCGGGATTGCAAGATAACCAAACAAAACTTTTAGTGGATTTCTACTTATTTTATTAAATATCATCTCCACCAAACAGGACAAGCTTGCATCTGTTATAGTTTTGGAGAAAAATGTGTTCATTTCATGTATGCGCGAAATGCCTTAAAAATGGCTTTAAAATGGATTTGGAGCATGGAGACGATTATCTCGGGATTGCAAGATAACCAAACAAAACTTTTAGTGGATTTCTACTTATTTTATTAAATATCATCTCCACCAAACAGGACAAGCTTGCATCTGTTATAGTTTTGGAGAAAAATGTGTTCATTTCATGTATGCGCGAAATGCCTTAAAAATGGCTTTAAAATGGATTTGGAGCATGGAGACGATTATCTCGGGATTGCAATATAACCAAACAACACTTTTAGTGGATTTCTACTTATTTTATTAAATATCATCTCCACCAAACAGGACAAGCTTGCATCTGTTATAGTTTTGGAGAAAAATGTGTTCATTTCATCTATGCGCGAAATGCCTTAAAAATGGCTTTAAAATGGATTTGGAGCATGGAGACGATTATCTCGGGATTGCAAGATAACCAAACAAAACTTTTAGTGGATTTCTACTTATTTTATTAAATATCATCTCCACCAAACAGGACAAGCTTGCATCTGTTATAGTTTTGGAGAAAAATGTGTTCATTTCATGTATGCGCGAAATGCCTTAAAAATGGCTTTAAAATGGATTTGGAGCATGGAGACGATTATCTCGGGATTGCAAGATAACCAAACAAAACTTTTAGTGGATTTCTACTTATTCTATTAAATATCATCTCCACCAAACAGGACAAGCTTGCATCTGTTATAGTTTTGGAGAAAAATGTGTTCATTTCATGTATGCGCGAAATGCCTTAAAAATGGCTTTAAAATGGATTTGGAGCATGGAGACGATTATCTCGGGATTGCAAGATAACCAAACAAAACTTTTAGTGGATTTCTACTTATTTTATTAAATATCATCTCCACCAAACAGGACAAGCTTGCATCTGTTATACTTTTGGAGAAAAATGTGTTCATTTCATGTATGCGCGAAATGCCTTAAAAATGGCTTTAAAATGGATTTGGAGCATGGAGACGATTATCTCGGGATTGCAATATAACCAAACAAAACTTTTAGTGGATTTCTACTTATTTTATTAAATATCATCTCCACCAAACAGGACAAGCTTGCATCTGTTATAGTTTTGGAGAAAAATGTGTTCATTTCATGTATGCGCGAAATGCCTTAAAAATGGCTTTAAAATGGATTTGGAGCATGGAGACGATTATCTCGGGATTGCAAGATAACCAAACAAAACTTTTAGTGGATTTCTACTTATTTTATTAAATATCATCTCCACCAAACAGGACAAGCTTGCATCTGTTATAGTTTTGGAGAAAAATGTGTTCATTTCATGTATGCGCGAAATGCCTTAAAAATGGCTTTAAAATGGATTTGGAGCATGGAGACGATTATCTCGGGATTGCAAGATAACCAAACAAAACTTTTAGTGGATTTCTACTTATTTTATTAAATATCATCTCCACCAAACAGGACAAGCTTGCATCTGTTATAGTTTTGGAGAAAAATGTGTTCATTTCATGTATGCGCGAAATGCCTTAAAAATGGCTTTAAAATGGATTTGGAGCATGGAGACGATTATCTCGGGATTGCAAGATAACCAAACAAAACTTTTAGTGGATTTCTACTTATTTTATTAAATATCATCTCCACCAAACAGGACAAGCTTGCATGTGTTATAGTTTTGGAGAAAAATGTGTTCATTTCATGTATGCGCGAAAATGCCTTTGAAATGGCTTTAAAATGGATTTGGAGCATGGAGACGATTATCTCGGGATTGCAAGATAACCAAACAAAACTTTTAGTGGATTTCTACTTATTTTATTAAATATCATCTCCACCAAACAGGACAAGCTTGCATCTGTTATAGTTTTGGAGAAAAATGTGTTCATTTCATGTATGCGCAAAATGCCTTAAAAATGGCTTTAAAATGGATTTGGAGCATGGAGACGATTATCTCGGGATTGCAAGATAACCAAACAAAACTTTTAGTGGATTTCTACTTATTTTATTAAATATCATCTCCACCAAACAGGACAAGCTTGCATCTGTTATAGTTTTGGAGAAAAATGTGTTCATTTCATGTATGCGCGAAATGCCTTAAAAATGGCTTTAAAATGGATTTGGAGCATGGAGACGATTATCTCGGGATTGCAAGATAACCAAACAAAACTTTTAGTGGATTTCTACTTATTTTATTAAATATCATCTCCACCAAACAGGACAAGCTTGCATCTGTTATAGTTTTGGAGAAAAATGTGTTCATTTCATGTATGCGCGAAATGCCTTAAAAATGGCTTTAAAATGGATTTGGAGCATGGAGACGATTATCTCGGGATTGCAAGATAACCAAACAAAACTTTTAGTGGATTTCTACTTATTTTATTAAATATCATCTCCACCAAACAGGACAAGCTTGCATCTGTTATACTTTTGGAGAAAAATGTGTTCATTTCATGTATGCGCGAAATGCCTTAAAAATGGCTTTAAAATGGATTTGGAGCATGGAGACGATTATCTCGGGATTGCAAGATAACCAAACAAAACTTTTAGTGGATTTCTACTTATTTTATTAAATATCATCTCCACCAAACAGGACAAGCTTGCATCTGTTATAGTTTTGGAGAAAAATGTGTTCATTTCATGTATGCGCGAAATGCCTTAAAAATGGCTTTAAAATGGATTTGGAGCATGGAGACGATTATCTCGGGATTGCAAGATAACCAAACAAAACTTTTAGTGGATTTCTACTTATTTTATTAAATATCATCTCCACCAAACAGGACAAGCTTGCATCTGTTATAGTTTTGGAGAAAAATGTGTTCATTTCATGTATGCGCGAAATGCCTTAAAAATGGCTTTAAAATGGATTTGGAGCATGGAGACGATTATCTCGGGATTGCAAGATAACCAAACAACACTTTTAGTGGATTTCTACTTATTTTATTAAATATCATCTCCACCAAACAGGACAAGCTTGCATCTGTTATAGTTTTGGAGAAAAATGTGTTCATTTCATGTATGCGCGAAATGCCTTAAAAATGGCTTTAAAATGGATTTGGAGCATGGAGACGATTATCTCGGGATTGCAAGATAACCAAACAAAACTTTTAGTGGATTTCTACTTATTTTATTAAATATCATCTCCACCAAACAGGACAAGCTTGCATCTGTTATAGTTTTGGAGAAAAATGTGTTCATTTCATGTATGCGCGAAATGCCTTAAAAATGGCTTTAAAATGGATTTGGAGCATGGAGACGATTATCTCGGGATTGCAAGATAACCAAACAAAACTTTTAGTGGATTTCTACTTATTTATTAAATATCATCTCCACCAAACAGGACAAGCTTGCATCTGTTATAGTTTTGGAGAAAAATGTGTTCATTTCATGTATGCGCGAAATGCCTTAAAAATGGCTTTAAAATGGATTTGGAGCATGGAGACGATTATCTCGGGATTGCAAGATAACCAAACAAAACTTTTAGTGGATTTCTACTTATTTTATTAAATATCATCTCCACCAAACAGGACAAGCTTGCATCTGTTATAGTTTTGGAGAAAAATGTGTTCATTTCATGTATGCGCGAAATGCCTTAAAAATGGCTTTAAAATGGATTTGGAGCATGGAGACGATTATCTCGGGATTGCAAGATAACCAAACAAAACTTTTAGTGGATTTCTACTTATTTTATTAAATATCATCTCCACCAAACAGGACAAGCTTGCATCTGTTATAGTTTTGGAGAAAAATGTGTTCATTTCATGTATGCGCGAAATGCCTTTAAAATGGCTTTAAAATGGATTTGGAGCATGGAGACGATTATCTCGGGATTGCAAGATAACCAAACAAAACTTTTAGTGGATTTCTACTTATTTTATTAAATATCATCTCCACCAAACAGGACAAGCTTGCATCTGTTATAGTTTTGGAGAAAAATGTGTTCATTTCATGTATGCGCGAAATGCCTTAAAAATGGCTTTAAAATGGATTTGGAGCATGGAGACGATTATCTCGGGATTGCAAGATAACCAAACAAAACTTTTAGTGGATTTTCTACTTATTTTATTAAATATCATCTCCACCAAACAGGACAAGCTTGCATCTGTTATAGTTTTGGAGAAAAATGTGTTCATTTCATGTATGCGCGAAATGCCTTAAAAATGGCTTTAAAATGGATTTGGAGCATGGAGACGATTATCTCGGGATTGCAAGATAACCAAACAAAACTTTTAGTGGATTTCTACTTATTTTATTAAATATCATCTCCACCAAACAGGACAAGCTTGCATCTGTTATAGTTTTGGAGAAAAATGTGTTCATTTCATGTATGCGCGAAATGCCTTAAAAATGGCTTTAAAATGGATTTGGAGCATGGAGACGATTATCTCGGGATTGCAAGATAACCAAACAAAACTTTTAGTGGATTTCTACTTATTTTATTAAATATCATCTCCACCAAACAGGACAAGCTTGCATCTGTTATACTTTTGGAGAAAAATGTGTTCATTTCATGTATGCGCGAAATGCCTTAAAAATGGCTTTAAAATGGATTTGGAGCATGGAGACGATTATCTCGGGATTGCAAGATAACCAAACAAAACTTTTAGTGGATTTCTACTTATTTTATTAAATATCATCTCCACCAAACAGGACAAGCTTGCATCTGTTATAGTTTTGGAGAAAAATGTGTTCATTTCATGTATGCGCGAAATGCCTTAAAAATGGCTTTAAAATGGATTTTGGAGCATGGAGACGATTATCTCGGGATTGCAAGATAACCAAACAAAACTTTTAGTGGATTTCTACTTATTTTATTAAATATCATCTCCACCAAACAGGACAAGCTTGCATCTGTTATAGTTTTGGAGAAAAATGTGTTCATTTCATGTATGCGCGAAATGCCTTAAAAATGGCTTTAAAATGGATTTGGAGCATGGAGACGATTATCTCGGGATTGCAAGATAACCAAACAACAACTTTTAGTGGATTTCTACTTATTTTATTAAATATCATCTCCACCAAACAGGACAAGCTTGCATCTGTTATAGTTTTGGAGAAAAATGTGTTCATTTCATGTATGCGCGAAATGCCTTAAAAATGGCTTTAAAATGGATTTGGAGCATGGAGACGATTATCTCGGGATTGCAAGATAACCAAACAAAACTTTTAGTGGATTTCTACTTATTTTATTAAATATCATCTCCACCAAACAGGACAAGCTTGCATCTGTTATAGTTTTGGAGAAAAATGTGTTCATTTCATGTATGCGCGAAATGCCTTAAAAATGGCTTTTAAAATGGATTTGGAGCATGGAGACGATTATCTCGGGATTGCAAGATAACCAAACAAAACTTTTAGTGGATTTCTACTTATTTCTATTAAATATCATCTCCACCAAACAGGACAAGCTTGCATCTGTTATAGTTTTGGAGAAAAATGTGTTCATTTCATGTATGCGCGAAATGCCTTAAAAATGGCTTTAAAATGGATTTGGAGCATGGAGACGATTATCTCGGGATTGCAAGATAACCAAACAAAACTTTTAGTGGATTTCTACTTATTTTATTAAATATCATCTCCACCAAACAGGACAAGCTTGCATCTGTTATAGTTTTGGAGAAAAATGTGTTCATTTCATGTATGCGCGAAATGCCTTAAAAATGGCTTTAAAATGGATTTGGAGCATGGAGACGATTATCTCGGGATTGCAAGATAACCAAACAAAACTTTTAGTGGATTTCTACTTATTTTATTAAATATCATCTCCACCAAACAGGACAAGCTTGCATCTGTTATAGTTTTGGAGAAAAATGTGTTCATTTCATGTATGCGCGAAATGCCCTTAAAAATGGCTTTAAAATGGATTTGGAGCATGGAGACGATTATCTCGGGATTGCAAGATAACCAAACAAAACTTTTAGTGGATTTCTACTTATTTTATTAAATATCATCTCCACCAAACAGGACAAGCTTGCATCTGTTATAGTTTTGGAGAAAAATGTGTTCATTTCATGTATGCGCGAAATGCCTTAAAAATGGCTTTAAAATGGATTTGGAGCATGGAGACGATTATCTCGGGATTGCAAGATAACCAAACAAAACTTTTAGTGGATTTCTACTTATTTTATTAAATATCATCTCCACCAAACAGGACAAGCTTGCATCTGTTATAGTTTTGGAGAAAAATGTGTTCATTTCATGTATGCGCGAAATGCCTTAAAAATGGCTTTAAAATGGATTTGGAGCATGGAGACGATTATCTCGGGATTGCAAGATAACCAAACAAAACTTTTAGTGGATTTCTACTTATTTTATTAAATATCATCTCCACAAAACAGGACAAGCTTGCATGTGTTATAGTTTTGGAGAAAAATGTGTTCATTTCATGTATGCGCAGAAATGCCTTTGAAAATGGCTTTAAAATGGATTTGGAGCATGGAGACGATTATCTCGGGATTGCAAGATAACCAAACAAAACTTTTAGTGGATTTCTACTTATTTTATTAAATATCATCTCCACCAAACAGGACAAGCTTGCATCTGTTATAGTTTTGGAGAAAAATGTGTTCATTTCATGTATGCGCGAAATGCCTTAAAAATGGCTTTAAAATGGATTTGGAGCATGGAGACGATTATCTCGGGATTGCAAGATAACCAAACAAAACTTTTAGTGGATTTCTACTTATTTTATTAATATCATCTCCACCAAACAGGACAAGCTTGCATCTGTTATAGTTTTGGAGAAAAATGTGTTCATTTCATGTATGCGCGAAATGCCTTAAAAATGGCTTTAAAATGGATTTGGAGCATGGAGACGATTATCTCGGGATTGCAAGATAACCAAACAAACTTTTAGTGGATTTCTACTTATTTTATTAAATATCATCTCCACCAAACAGGACAAGCTTGCATCTGTTATAGTTTTGGAGAAAAATGTGTTCATTTCATGTATGCGCGAAATGCCTTAAAAATGGCTTTAAAATGGATTTGGAGCATGGAGACGATTATCTCGGGATTGCAAGATAACCAAACAAAACTTTTAGTGGATTTCTACTTAATTTATTAAATATCATCTCCACCAAACAGGACAAGCTTGCATGTGTTATAGTTTTGGAGAAAAATGTGTTCATTTCATGTATGCGCAAAATGCCTTTGAAATGGCTTTAAAATGGATTTGGAGCATGGAGACGATTATCTCAGGATGGCAATATAAACAAACGAAACTTTTAGTAGATTTCTACTTATTTTATTAAATATTATCTCCACCAAACAGGACAAGCTTGCATCTGTTATAGTTTTGGAGAAAAATGTGTTCATTTCATGTATGCGCGAAATGCCTTAAAAATGGCTTTAAAATGGATTTGGAGCATGGAGACGATTATCTCGGGATTGCAAGATAACCAAACAAAACTTTTAGTGGATTTCTACTTATTTTATTAAATATCATCTCCACCAAACAGGACAAGCTTGCATCTGTTATAGTTTTGGAGAAAAATGTGTTCATTTCATGTATGCGCGAAATGCCTTAAAAATGGCTTTAAAATGGATTTGGAGCATGGAGACGATTATCTCGGGATTGCAATATAACCAAACAAAACTTTTAGTGGATTTCTACTTATTTTATTAAATATCATCCCCACCAAACAGGACAAGCTTGCATCTGTTATAGTTTTGGAGAAAAATGTGTTCATTTCATGTATGCGCGAAATGCCTTAAAAATGGCTTTAAAATGGATTTGGAGCATGGAGACGATTATCTCGGGATTGCAAGATAACCAAACAAAACTTTTAGTGGATTTCTACTTATTTTATTAAATATCATCTCCACCAAACAGGACAAGCTTGCATCTGTTATAGTTTTGGAGAAAAATGTGTTCATTTCATGTATGCGCGAAATGCCTTAAAAATGGCTTTAAAATGGATTTGGAGCATGGAGACGATTATCTCGGGATTGCAAGATAACCAAACAAAACTTTTAGTGGATTTCTACTTATTCTATTAAATATCATCTCCACCAAACAGGACAAGCTTGCATCTGTTATAGTTTTGGAGAAAAATGTGTTCATTTCATGTATGCGCGAAATGCCTTAAAAATGGCTTTAAAATGGATTTGGAGCATGGAGACGATTATCTCGGATTGCAAGATAACCAAACAAAACTTTTAGTGGATTTCTACTTATTTTATTAAATATCATCTCCACCAAACAGGACAAGCTTGCATCTGTTATACTTTTGGAGAAAAATGTGTTCATTTCATGTATGCGCGAAATGCCTTAAAAATGGCTTTAAAATGGATTTGGAGCATGGGAGACGATTATCTCAGGATGGCAATATAAACAAACGAAACTTTTAGTAGATTTCTACTTATTTTATTAAATATTATCTCCACCAAACAGGACAAGCTTGCATCTGTTATAGTTTTGGAGAAAAATGTGTTCATTTCATGTATGCGCGAAATGCCTTAAAAATGGCTTTAAAATGGATTTGGAGCATGGAGACGATTATCTCGGGATTGCAAGATAACCAAACAAAACTTTTAGTGGATTTCTACTTATTTTATTAAATATCATCTCCACCAAACAGGACAAGCTTGCATCTGTTATAGTTTTGGAGAAAAATGTGTTCATTTCATGTATGCGCGAAATGCCTTAAAAATGGCTTTAAAATGGATTTGGAGCATGGAGACGATTATCTCGGGATTGCAAGATAACCAAACAAAACTTTTAGTGGATTTCTACTTATTTTATTAAATATCATCTCCACCAAACAGGACAAGCTTGCATCTGTTATAGTTTTGGAGAAAAATGTGTTCATTTCATGTATGCGCGAAATGCCTTAAAAATGGCTTTAAAATGGATTTGGAGCATGGAGACGATTATCTCGGGATTGCAAGATAACCAAACAAAACTTTTAGTGGATTTCTACTTATTTTATTAAATATCATCTCCACCAAACAGGACAAGCTTGCATGTGTTATAGTTTTGGAGAAAAATGTGTTCATTTCATGTATGCGCAAAATGCCTTTGAAAATGGCTTTAAAATGGATTTGGAGCATGGAGACGATTATCTCGGGATTGCAAGATAACCAAACAAAACTTTTAGTGGATTTCTACTTATTTTATTAAATATCATCTCCACCAAACAGGACAAGCTTGCATCTGTTATAGTTTTGGAGAAAAATGTGTTCATTTCATGTATGCGCGAAATGCCTTAAAAATGGCTTTAAAATGGATTTGGAGCATGGAGACGATTATCTCGGGATTGCAAGATAACCAAACAAAACTTTTAGTGGATTTCTACTTATTTTATTAAATATCATCTCCACCAAACTGACAAGCTTGCATCTGTTATAGTTTTG